>NC_090271.1:166970208-167283208 GCF_040414725.1 Anabrus simplex
TTCACCCTGGATGAAATTGTAGTTTAAAGGAAGGCACCTCAAATTTAATTTTTAAATACGGGTACCTATGTTATTGGTCCTGTCGGAAAGGACTACATAACAAAAGTTATAGAGAATACAATATAGAGCCTTTTATGTTTTATTCAGTTTTACTGTAACGTCTATGATAAGATTGATATTTCAAAGTACGAAGAAAACTAAATGTGAAGGCCTACAATATTGAAAGACCATAACATTGATCAACAATAACATTACATTGACCATTGTTTGTTGTGATGTTCTTTGTCTCTTATGCTGCAGCTCAACTCGGGTAGATGGGATTACTGCTGTGTACCAAGCATATCAGCCTGACTGAATATTGGTGGGAAATAGCTGAGGAGTTAGAAAACTTTCTTCTTTAGCATGTCATTCTTCTGGTTCATACATTTTATGATACCGCTGGTACGTAACACACTGGTTCATCATAGTATTCCAGCTATTCGACCCCTACTCTGACACGCTATTTTGAATGAGCAGTGTGCACACTTAAGGCAGAGCCTCTCTTACTACTACTACTACTACTACTACTACTACTACTAGTAGTAGTACTAGTAGTAGTACTTCGTACTTTGAAATATCACTCTTATCATAGTCGTTACAGTAAAACTGAATAAAACATAAAAGGCCCTATATTGTATTCTCTATAACTTTTGTTTTGTACTACTACTACTACTACTACTACTACTACTACTACTACTACAGTAGTATGATGACCTGGTCTAGAATTACAATTTAGGCATATTCCAAATTATAGCACAAACAATTCACTAAATAACTCAAAATTCAACCCTGAAAACAGCCATTTCTTAAAAAGAGCTTCTTCCTCTTCACTCTTATTAAATTCTACATTCATTTTATTCTAAATTAGCAGCGAAGAGGGGGTTTCTCCTCTGGATTGGAGGAAAAATTTGCCTCCAAGTCAGATAGATTTTTCCACGGCCAGTGTAGTGAATTGAGATTTTCCGACTCATCGGGTACTCCTAGGAAACATATTAGTAAATGGGCATAGTTTTTGCCCTGCGACTCTCCACTATACGACACCCCCCCACTGAAAAAAGACTTAAGAGTGTTCACAGATCACGGCTGTTTGCGGCCTGGTCATTCTAGCTCTCGAACTTTAGACTGTTAGAGCGGCAGCGTATTATTG
Organism: Anabrus simplex; assembly: GCF_040414725.1. NCBI lineage: Eukaryota > Metazoa > Arthropoda > Insecta > Orthoptera > Tettigoniidae > Anabrus > Anabrus simplex. Next base: position 166,971,395 of record NC_090271.1, read on the forward strand.
TTTGAAAGTGAGAAAATGTGTTGTTTTTCATTTATCGAGTATTTCATGTGAAATGATTGCTTTTACTCGCGCCATTCCTACTGACGTCATTTTACTGACCTACTGTGTGTTCATTTCAGTTGGGAAAAACCACTTAAACAGTCTTTCTGAGGATGGAGAGTGAGAGTGAGTGAGTGAGTGTCTGCTATTATAATGAAATTCTCCAACCTGATTGTGACTGATGGTAGGCAAGTGGGCCTACCATTACAATGAGTATTCCCTAACGCAGTCTTCATATAAGAAAAGGTGTTCGGTGATTCTTCCGTCGCGTTTCTAGGGTAACGTTAAGAGCTATGCAATTTAATACAGTCTTGCTCACAACGTGTACACTAGCTAACGTACAATTCTGTATACAATGTAGAATTCCATAGCAAAGCACGGGTATATCAGCCAGTAAATTATAACATTTACTTGGAACTAGTTTCTACGTTGGTAAGCGTTCATCTTCAACGAAATATGAGAACAGACAATCGTAAATATACATACCTTTATTAAGTCAGTGCACATATAAACACTCTTAATATGGAACTTATGATGCCCCAAAAAGTATCTGGAGAATAAAACTTCAAATAATCACAATTTCAAAATCTTGAAGTCACACTTAGAATGACACTTAACACAATATAATTCTTTTCACTCAAGTTAGAACTTTGAAAGTATTGAGTTCGACTTAGAACTGTAAGAATCTCAAATAAATAAAAAGTCTTGTCATAAATGAAATGTTATGCAAAGGTCGACCCACATATGTCATTCCTCATTGTTTCCAGCAAAGTTGTGTAAAATTGGCAGATGTCAAACCTTTGCAACTGATTGCCATAATGTTTAGCCAAACAACTTGTCGATGCCAGGCACCAGTACTTTTCAACACATCATATGCCTCTGGTTTTCCAGCCAGCAGTTTCAAAATCGTTTCCCATTTCAATGACGGTCCCAAATTGTTTGAAAACATCTTTGGGATTATGATTGTTTCCTGTTTCTTCAAAACTTGCTCGATTCTACCAAAAACCTGATCACTCGTCAAAAGGAATGCCCTGTTACCAGGTACAGTAAAACCTCATTAACCCGGACCAGTTTTGAAAAAGAAATTATGTTGTTTAGCATAGTAAATGAAGACTTGTTTTATAGACGATAATTAGCTATTCTCAGTAGGTACTTTAGTTGAATTCTCTTGCCAGTAGACAAGTTCATTGCACTCACCCCACCTACTGTTGCTATGCAGCAGACTGGTGACTCAACCCTCTCCTTCCCCAACCCGCGCCTCTCACTTGACATTGACCAAGGAACAATGTTCTTCAGATGCACTGCAATCTCGGTAGTGTTCACTAGATTTCCTAGCATCACGCTCAAGGTACAGTATTGTTGTGCTGTTTCATTTGCTTGTCTGCGATGGCGACAAAACGTAAAAACATTGTTGTGACTATGGAAAAAAGGATGGAAGCATTGACAAGAATTGATAAGGGAGAATCGTTAAAGAACATAGCTGCTGAGTTTGGAGTAGGAACATTGACCGTATCTGATTGGAAAAAGAACAGAAAATGCGTTGAAGACTTTTGTTTCAACATGTTTTCTAAGGACAGTTTGCATAATCAGTGTAAAGCAAAAACTGCTAAAGTAGAAACTCTGGATGAAGCGATGTTTGCCTGGTTTTGTGCTGAAAGAGAACGTGGTTTGCCGATTTCTGGACCCATCTTCCAACAGAAAGCATTGAGTTTGAACAAAAAGTTGCCCTATGGACATCTAAGTTTTACAGCTAGCCAGGAATGGTTTGACAGATGGAAGAAACGGCATGGAGTGTGTCAACTTACAATCATTGGGGAATGCTTGTCAGGTGATGTTGAAGTGGCAGAAAAATTTAAAAAAGAGTTTGAAGACTTTATTAAAAAGGAAGAATTGATGGCAGGTCAAGTTTACAATACCAATGAATCCAGTTTATTTTACCAGATGTTGCCGAGTAAAATGCTAGCCTCAAAAGTACAAGATTCAGTGAAGGGTATAAAAAGGGGAAGATCGCCTCACCACAATGGCTTGCACTAATCCATCAAGAAAGCACAAACTTCCTCTCCTTATAATTGGGAAGTCTAAAAACGCTCGTGTATTGAAAAATGTGAAACGAGATTCATTGCCTGTCATGTACAGCTCACAAAAAAGTGCTTGGATGGTTAGTGACATTTTCAAACAATGGTTTTTCCAGAATTTTGTATCGTCAGTAAAAAGATATTTGACGAACTGCAGCCTTCCCAACAAGGCGGTTTTGCTGATTGACAATGCACCTTCGCATCTGTCTGTCATTGAACTAGTCAAAGATGATATTTCAGTGACTTTTTACCACCTAATGTAACTTCTCTTGTTCAACCGATGGACCAAGGAGTTCTAGAAAGAATTTAAAAAAGTGTACAAAAGGCAAATGGTAAGTCAACTGGTAGAGAACGAAGGAGAGCATGGTGTGGTAGAGGTGCTGAAATATTTTAACGTAAAGACTGTTATTTATATTATTGCGGAAGTTTGGGACGAGGTTGGAAGAGAAACTGATAAAGTCATGGAAATGTTGTGGTCTGGTGTGTGTGACTTGCCAGAAAACAAGATTGAAGAAGAAGGAAAAAGTAAGTGTGGAAGAAGATTTTATATAAATTTAAAAAAGTATTGTTGGCTGTTCCGATATTGCTTGCAAATCAACAATGGCGGAGGTTATAAACCCATTACCGAGGAACACATTATAGCATCATGCAGTGTTACTGAAAATGAAAATGAAGTGGATTCAGATTCAGACAGTGTTGTTGAACCAGCTGTTGTTATGACACGTGCAGAAACATTAGCAAACTTGGAGAAATTGCTGGTTTATTTCGAGAGTCAAGCCATAACATTCCCAAATGAACTTCTAATGTTAAAGCGGATGGGAGATCACGCTGCTCATATTTGATACACTAAACTGAGACAGCAGAAGCTCACTGCCTTTTTTACTACTGACTAGTTTTAACTATATTGTTTACAGTACAAATACATAGGCTATTACAGTACATACAGAGTATGTGTTTTTAGGTGAAAGTGTGCTGATAATTTCTAAGCTCCATTAAAAATATTTTGGAGATGTACATTTTTTTTAAATCGTTTTTCCGTTATTCTCTAGATAACCTGGATTTTCGTTAATTTGGATCGGCCCTAGTCCCAGTTGATCCGGGTAAACGAGGTTCTACTGTATATCACCTCAATTGATGACAGTGTGTTGGGAGCATTTAGAAACCATCTAGCAAAGGTTGTATTTTGCCCCTGCACCCGTCACACATTAGTCGCAGTGTTTGTATTCCTGTGTTGTCAGTTTGGCTGAGTCTGTGATAGATAGCAAAAGCAATTTCATTGGAGGCCTTGTGATATTTGTTCTCTGCCCATGTATGCATGAAAGTCCTATCCTTAGTCCGCTTCTCTCTTGATGACCCTTGTACAAAGCACAGGTTGTAGATGTACAGCTGACAGCTGAAATATGCAGATTGATCAGGTAAATTTGGTAGTACGGTACTTGTTTCTTCTGACAGTCAAAACTCAAAGTAAGTGTAGTATTTTTCTTCTCTCGAAGTAATGAATAAAAGGCTCTTGCCATCAATTTATGAACTAATTTATTAATGGGGAATGTGCAAGTCACAAGGTTCAGGGCGCTCTAGTGGACTTCCATGAGTTACCGCGCAGGCTAGCGCTGCAAGTTGTTAATTCAAATAGTGAGCAAGGAGCAATAAATCATTGAGGGACATTTAAATTTATGATGGACTTAATGTAGTGAATATAATACCCAAAAGTGAATTAAAAAATACCACGAAAGAGCATGCTAATTCAAACTATATTATACATGTTAAATAACACAATTTTTTTTTCCAATTTATTTATGTTGCATCGACATAGGTAGCTCTTATTGACGATGATGAGATAGGAAAGGGCTAGGCGTCAGCGGATGCAGAGTGGGCTTCGGTCTATAGGTGGCCTTGGCTGGTCCATGGTTCGATGGCTCTGCACTCCGACCCCACCAGCTGAACAGAGGAGGGTTGGCTGCGGCTCTCCCGTGGCTCTACGCCTCTGTATTTGTGAGATGGAGAGGAGCTGGTCCCCACTGTCGGCTGTCCTGAGAATGGTTCCATTCTCCTGCACTGAGGCAAATGCCAGGACAGTTCCTATATAGGCTATGGCCCCCAATTCCCTCACCTTCTCCGAAGGGCTAGAATCGGGAAGAAAACGACCGTGGCCTTAATTATGGTACAGCCTCAGCATTTACCTGGTGTGAAAAAAAGATAAGCTGGACTGAGTGGCTCAAGTGGTTGAGGCGCTGGCCTTCTGACCCGAACTTGGCAGGTTTGATCCTGGCTCAGTCCGGTGGTATTTGAAGGTGCTCAGATATGTCAGCCTCATGTTGGTAGATTTAGTGGCACATAAAGGAACTTCCATGGGACTAAATTCCGGCACCTCAGCGTCTCCGAAAACCGAAAAATTAGTTAGTGGGGCATAAAGTCAATAATATTATTATTATTAAAAAGGATTAATCCCCAAGTGTGTTAAATGGAGGTTAAGACCCAAAAACAAACATACTCCTACCTCCAAAAGTGTTTACGTACAAAGAAGAAATTCCACATGGCGGTATATACTTGTAAATCCTAGATGTAAAATAGGAAATATTTTAAAACATTCCACCCTTAAGGGATTACCTGAGGTTAGCTCCGGAAACAAAATATTCATCCCTCCAAAACCGTATGACTACAAAGTTGTAATTTTACAAGAAGGTTATTCTTTACATCCTAGGTGTCAAAATTTGATGTACTTCAAAACATTTTTACTAATAATGTTATTGGTTTTACGTCTCGCTCACTACTTTTATGGTCATCGGAGACACCAAGGGACCGGAATTTCGTCCCGTGGGAGTTCTTTTACGTGCTGATAAATCTATCGACACGGGGCTGACGTATTTGAGCATTTTCATATACCACTGGACTGAGCCAGGATCGAACCTGCCAACTTGGGTTCAGAAGATCAGTGCCTGAACTGTCTGAGCCACTTAGCCTGGCAAAAATTACTAAATAGAATTAAAACTGATGAAGTTTCAAAATATTTTTCGCAGGAAAGAATTTGGATTTATTTACAGGAAGTGTGAAATTTGGAATCAGCACAAAATTAATTATCGTATGATATGAATTTAGCATTGTAATAAGCAAGGACCAGGAACTCGTTAGATGTTATTAACACCTGCTTTAATACTGACTTATACCACTGTCATTCGCAAGGTGTCAATTATGTTTGAATTATACTTCTGGTATTATTTAACTATACTTATTCCATTTGGTTCATTGCCAATATCCATTTTTGTCTTTCCTTGTTCGTATTGAATGCGAAAAACTTTTTGAGTATGCTGGGATCGCTATAACTTTGTGAATTATAGCAGTTCATTACATGACAGTATCGTTTAGCACAACGACGACATTCCATATTGCCTCCGTGTAAATTTCATGTTACAATATACTGTTATACTGACTAATAACAAATCCTTCCGTGAATGAGCAGCACAGTTGTGCGTTAGTTATACCAGCATGGCCTGCTCGCTACCTCTCTGTTCTGCCACCTTTAGTACTAGTAGTCACTTGCACGCTCCCAATTAGAATGTTACTTTTCTTCAGTGGATCTACTTCATGCGATATTTTTTCATCCAGAGACAAGCAGGTTGAACATACATCTGTGCAAGGGGATCCAAAACCCAAATTGAAATTTTTATTGAAGGCAGTCCGAAAATAAGATTCTATGACTTCAAAATTCTTGTCTTGGGTTTCCTGATTGTACATTCTTGCCATCTTATGAATGGTCGAGTCGGAGGGTAAAAATTGCATGATGCTTCTTGCTGACCTTGTGTAATAAGCTTCAACAAATATAAATATTGTTAAAAAGTTCATCGCAGATTCCTTCTAAGCGAGATACTTGTGGCTGATGCAATCTCCTCCTCTTCTTCCTTCGGGTGAATTCCCTGTATAGCCATACAGTTTTCATTACAAATTGCAGTCTGTGTTTAGTTATGTGTAGTATGTTCAGGAATGCTGCTTGACAGACAGGTATAAGTTCGTTTAGGCTATTCCTAAAATGACACTTCACAGTGAACGTCTTAGGAGTTGGTATTTCATTTTTTGGATGCCTTCCTTTGCATGCAACACATGAGCAACATCTTGTCAAGAATGCGTCTTACATCTGTTTGTCCGGTGTGGCATAAAACTTCTTATGGAAGTCTGCAATCTCGCCCATTTTTACTATTGTGCAGCAGTAGGATTTGTTATAATGCCCACACTTTGAAAAAATCAGCAGGAGTGAAGAAGAGTACACAAAAATACCAAACTTCTATCACAGCTACTCACAAAATTGATAGGTTTGTGTAGGCTTAATATTTTAAAAGCCTTTCTGCACCGATTAAAAAATAAACCACACACAGTAAAACATTGCATTTATAATGTACGAAATTAACCTCAGTTTCTCCGCTGCATTCCTTTTCCATGTGTTGGTCCCATTTTCCCTTCCTTGCTTTTCTCGGCAAAATAGGCTCTACACTGGTATCTATATTTCTATTTCTAACATGTGTATGGTCCAGAATTTGTGTAAAGCTAATTAAATTATAGTAACTTTAAATGATAAACACCAAAAAATATTCCACACGCACGAATGGAGTCAGTCATAAACAATCAGTCACATAACATCTAGCTCACTTCTAATTGGCCAACATGGAGATGGCCATTCCTGCAACTCAAAGCTACATGGAGATTGCCAACTTTGAAACTAACGCATTGTTTTTTAACATTATATTGGAAGATAGTTTTCTGTGGTTTTCCATTTTCACGCGAGGCAAATTCTTAAGGCCACGATCACTTCTTTCCCACTCCTAGCCCTTTCTTATCCCATCGTCGCCATTAGACCTATCTGTGTCAGTGCGACGTAAAAAAAATAATAAATTCACTGTGGATCAATTCCCTGCAGAATGCCTAAGGGTATGTTTACTCTGCAGCTTCGCTGCTGTCACATGGATGCTTGCCCTAGCCCCTCGCTGTTGGCTGTAACCAGGCTGCTCGCCATGGAGCTTTCACCCTGCTGCAGTCCAGCGCGCTCGCTGCTGGCAGCTCTCAGGTGTAGTCGATAATTCAAGACAGCAGAACTGATAGTTAAGGCTGTTTGTATTTTGCATAATTTGATTATAGATATAGAAGGGCTGAACACTTATATTACGAAGGCGTACTTCCAAGGGCTACCCCGTCGAGGAGAAATAATGCAGCTCCAGCTGAAGTGAGGAATGAATTTGAAGATATTTTTAAGGAGTGAGTCGCAGTTCTGTTGGCGAGTGTATCTTACAATAATTTGGTGTACTGAATGTGTAATCAAAAGTGTAAAATGCCTCGCCTGGATTTTTCAGTGCATTTCTACTGCGGGAGTTGATTGAAGAATGAAGTAACAAATGCTTCATTTCGTAATTTAATAGTGTACTTTTTAATAACGTAATGGAGTATCTCATTTTGACTTTAGTTGGGTCTCCTAAACAAAATATATTCACATATTTTTTAACTTCTTTTACGTCCCACCGACACAGATAGGTCTTATGGCGACGATGGGACAGGAAAGGGCTAGGAGTCGGAAGTTATTGGCCGTGGCCTTAATTAAGGTGCAGCCCCAGCATTTGCCTGGTGTGAAAATGGGAAACCACGGAAAACTATTTTCAGGGCTGCCGATAATGGGGTACGAACCCACTATCTCCCAGATGCAAGCTCACAACTGCGTGGCCCTAACCGCACGGCCAACTCGCCCAGTAAATTTATTTACAGTTTGAAAAAAAACTGTTGAAATTACCATAAAAAACAGATGCTTGTAAGAATAAAAGAACAAATTTGATGTAATCCTTCCGCATTCTTTTGCCACTTCATTCCATAGTTTGATGATGCTTGTTGTTTAAAGTGAGCTAACATCTAGGTCATCGGCCCCTGGTGGTACGAGATGAGACGAAATGGATTAAAAGTTATAATTAACCCACTGACTAGGATTAGAAAAATGATAATGATGGGGAAAAATATTACGAATTTAAAATAAGCAGTGGATCTAATTCGCAATGACTTATTTTCCTCTAAAATTAAAAAGAATTAAATGTAATAAAATTGAATAAGGCACTGTGATAGAAGTAAAATAATATATTTAATTCAAATTAAAAATACACAAAGATAGATAATGAATAGGATAAAAGAAAAATTAAAAACAATGGAAACTTCACTTTTAAACACGATAAAACAGGCCACTATCCTTCATAAAACAGGGAGCGAGATCTACTGGCTGCACGCCATCTCGTCACTCCTTTTATCCCATATGAACCTTTCATGATGATCCGCATGCCACTGGTTCCAAATCACATTGCGTTCAAAGACAGGTTCAGATAGGAAGCGAGCAAGTGATCACTGAACGTGTATAGAATGCGAAGAGAAGAAGATTGGGAGAGCGGGTGACCTTGAAAGAACCAATTACAGTCCAAGTTACAGGATAGCTGATGATGTGCCAGGCTCAAAAATCAAACGTGTTTGAGACCATTAATGTGGCGAGGATAGCAGCCAGCAGCGCAGCTAAAGCTGGGCTCCAGGGTAAAAGCACCGATTGAGATCCATTGGTTTGTTTCATCATCACCTAACATCGAGCAGCGAGGCTTGGCGATGTGCCAGCAGTGAAGCTGCAGCATAAACGTACCGTAAGATAGAACCTCTGCCCGTAGGAAACACTTGAACTCATACTGATGACAAGAATACTGCTGATCTCATCGTTCACTTCGTGTGAGAGTGAATTAATCAAGCACATATAAATTTCTAGTCTTCTGTTACTTGGGGAACTTGCATTCCCTTTTGATGTGTTTATGTCCATTTTTTCTTTTTAAGGTCATTTATGTTTGTTGTTTGTTGAATGTATAATTTAAGTTTATTTTTGTTTCCCTTTAATTTGGCATGAGAGGATGGTTGCCATGTTTTACTTCCTGTTAAAAGCAATCACCACCACTACGGTCAATAAGGGTGAAAGATTATGATTTTGCCTTGCCCTTCTGACTACTGTCAGCCAAAAACTCACCAACTCTCAGTCTAGCCCAGTTGTCAACATAAATGCCTTTTGATTACCTGTAACAATCTACCCCTGATCCCATAATACCTTAATATGGCCAACATCTTTTCCTGTGATACACTGTATATGTTTTGTTTTTTCCTTATCAGACTACCCGTGCATAGCCTTCCTGGTGACCATGATTGTTACGGCATCAAGACTATGTGGTCTGTTACCTTGAATAGCTAGGTTGAGTCCTATTGGTCGAGAAAAACTTCACCATCAGAATGTTGGCCGGCAGGGTAGGACGGATGGTGGTATACATATTCTAATCACTAGATTGTGTGCCAAAAGCCTGGATTCAATTCCAGACCTCTTGGCAGTGTTCATGTGAGATGAGAATACATGAGGCTGTGGGTGGTGATTCATCCATCGCATGGGAACGTTAAGTCTTGACCAGACCCCTTGTTGCTATTCAAAAGGTGTAGGCTATCTACTGGCATCGAGTTTCACCCTCTCCCTTCTTACTATCATATATCACGTCATTCTTTCATCATTCTTATTAACTCCTCTGATGAGCTTAATGTCGGGAAGGGCATCCAATCATAAAAACTTACTATAAAGATTCATCTCACTTCTTACTCAACCAAATAGAGAAATGGGGTAAAGGTTTGACCCACATACAGATATATCGATATATCACATTCTTTTAGTATTTTGTCTGTTATTGGAGTTTTTGTAGTTTATATTTCTTGGAGAGAAGTGGAGATTTCAGTTGTTCTTATTCTCACAGGTTGTATGACAAGCAGAATGAGAGCGAGCCTGCAGCACTGGCATACACAGAGTATGTGACAGATTGTGATACTCGGCAAGTTGGAGACAAGAGTGAGTTGAGTCAAGCCTTCAGATACTTGGCTAACTACTACGTTAAGCGGGGGCAGCTGGACGATGCTTACCCCTATGCTCAAAAGTGCCTGGAGTATGAAGAGGTGAGCATAACAGTTGTAGTGCAGTTTCTGATTGTCAGAACTATACAAAACAACCTTCCTCTAACTGAAAACGTTTGAACATAGTATCCTTGCTTCCTGAACAAAATGTATGATACATTCCTGGTCATTGTAAAGACTAGAATCTTCTTCTAATAGCGCTTTTCCCACATCTATGGGGTCGCAGGTGCAAACTCTGTCGCACATGCGGATTTGGCCCTATTTTACAGTCGGATACCCTTCCTGACACCAAACCTATATGGAAGGATGTGATCACAATTGCATGCTTCTGTAGTGGTTGGTAGTGTAGTGCATTGTCTGAATATGAAGAGGAAATTGTTGGGACAAGATAGTTAGATAGATAGATAAGGAATGGGTGAGCCCTGCCTTCTCAGGGCTCCACACGTAGGTCTGTGAAGACCCTGTGTGTCCCTTAAACGGGTTTGCCTAGTCCAGCCCTAGTGCTCCTATAAAGGATACCAGTGTCCGTATGTTGTATTCCTGATGTCTTCCAGGCTCACAAAATGTGAACCAAGATATTGATGTCTAGTGCTTGCAAGAGCCTCGCACTGGCACAACACATGCACGGAGGTCTCTTCCTCCCTACCGCATCTTCTACACATCGGATCCTGACTGATTTTCATGATGTGTAGGTGTCTCTGTAAGGTATTGTGACCTGTTAACAGTCCAACTACCATTCACGTTCTGGTCCTATTCAAATTTATCAGGACCTTTTTATAACTTTGGCTAGGCCCTTTGATAAGTTCACGTGCCTGCCTTGCTATGGTTAACCTCTTCCAAATGTCTAGGTGAGACTGGTTCATCCACTGGGATATTACCAGTTTCACACTTCGGAGTGACTCTCCTAGGAAGGGCTCTGGTCCTATGAAAGGACCTTTTGAGCCTTGTTTTGCTAGTTTGTCAGCTTTTTCATTTCCAATGATTCCTGTGTGCCCAGGGACCCATAATAGGGTAACTGAGCTAAATTCACACTGTTGATCTAACATTCTTTGGCACTCCCATACTATTTTTGATGTTGTTCTAACTGCGCATAGTGCTTTTAACGCTGCCTGGCTATCACTGCAAATGGTGATGCAACTTCTATGTCCAGGCATGTTCCATATATATACAGCACAGGCCAGTGTCACATATACTGTGGCCTGAAAAACAGTAGCATATTTACCTATGGGAAGGGAGAGCCTTGTCTTAGCTCCCAGACCCCAGCGCCTGCGCCCGTCTCTGTCCGCGAGCCATCTGTGTACCATGTACAGCCCCCAGACCTAAGACGGGCCCCAGCATCCGTAGCCCACACCTCCCTTGTGGGTATCACCACTGTGAACTTATAATACAGATTAAAACTAGGCTTCATCAGGTCCCTGATCATCATTGTCATAGGGCAGGTCTGGTGAAGCCTTGTAAGAATAGAAGCGTGACCTCTGTTCGGATTCTTGAAAGACCATCCTCCGAGTGACCAGAGGCGGTAAGCACTCATTCCTGCTATTTTCTTAACATATAAATGTAAGGGGGGAAGGCCTAGGACAAACACAAACACCCAGTCCATGAGCCAGAAGAATTAATGAGATGCGATTTAAATCCCCGACCTTGCTGGGAATCTAAACTGTGACTCTCTGAACCGAAGACCTCATTGCGTACTGTTCAGTTAATGATTCGAACATCGTAAAGACTGGAATAAAATAGTTAATATATCCTCACATTTTTATGTTCAAGTGATCATCACAGGTGAGGGAACTCACTCTGTGAATCGGTGGTACTCTTCTTCTGCCATCTGATACAGTAAAACAGAACATCGAAATTGATCTACAGGCAGCCTAGATGGTGTCAACTCAAAAAAATGCCTGCACACGGTAGCTATGACCATATGATTTGTGTTATTAGCACAAACGAGGTCATTAGGCAAATTGGTCAGTATATTACATCAACGATAATGGAATTTTGAGGCACAATATGATTTAAACATGGATAGGATGGATATTTTCCAACTAAATTAATAGACATGTTTGTTTTAAAGTGTGAAGCCAAACACAGATGTAATATAGATAACCAATAGAACTTTCCTAAGGATCATCACGTTGTATCTGTATATCAAACTGGCGATTCAGAGTTTGTGAACAGAACTAACTTACCTGTGTTTTTTACATTTAAATTTGTGATTTATAATCAAATATGGGACATTACAACTGCAGTATTATATCTCTCTATAAAATCATCACAAGTCATTCATCAAATTTGTGACTCACTGTGAAGCCTAAGAATCTTATACCCATAATTTTTAGAATATATTTTAAGCACATTTCTTGATTATAATGTAATTTTAAAGGTCTCGAAATGTTAAGAGTGTTTGGAATTTGAGCTGATGAAGAAAATTGAAGGTTCTTGAAAGATGTAGTATTAAAATGAATTTAGACAACAATTTGTGATTGTATATTTAGGTATTGACTAGGCAGATCCAATAAAAGGGAAAGAAACACTAATTGAAGCAGTTCTGAATGGTGTTTCGCTCCACAGAATCCCAGGCAGCCTTAATGAAATGCATGGCATATAACGTCGTGTACACACCAATGTACAAAACAACGGGCGGTACGGTAAACGGAACAGTGAACCAAGGACAGACGTTTGAGATAAGTTCAGTGCATGGTTTGTCTGTTTTCTGTTTAGTTCAACCAAGCCATTGCATCAAATGGACATGTTCCTGGAAGCTGTAACACATAGAGTATTTATATTGATCTAGCAGCGAAGAAGAAATGTATTGTTAAGAAACAAAGAAGATGGTGGCAGACTCAATTATATGCAAGTAGATGAGTGTTTGGAGGCAGTTCATTATTAAATCACTCGAGAGCATAAGGAATGAGTGGACAGATCCATAATTTTATGAGAATGGAGTCCTGTATGAAGAGGAAATAGCAGGCTATCAAATGCAAACCATATCGATGTGTGAATCTCGTCTGACCCTTAAAGAGAAAATCTTTGCCCAAATTATTGCCATTTGATTTATATTGTTATTGTATTAGTTAACCGACTACAGTATAACCCCGATTTTGCGTAACCTCAATTTAGCGTAAATCCGCATTTAACAGAAGAAATTTCCAGTTCTGAAAATTATTCCGTAAGGGCAATATTCGATTTAATGTAATTTAATGTAATTAATGTAATTTAATGTAATGTAATTAATGTAATTTACAATAGAGCAAAACCCACATTTAGCATTAAGGAAATGTTGAAAATGAAAATATTTATTTATATTCGTTTTGGTTATGGGACATTAAGAACCTAGAAAAAACATCATAAGCTTGCTAAGGATCATTCATGGAAGAAGAGGAATTTAGAGTGCAGGCACATAGGGCTAAAGAGAAATGTCGGACTTGGATGCACATCCGACCGCAGTCGCTGCAATAGAGGAGAACCCCTGTTTTAATGACAGTGTTATTATAATTTTCAAAAATTCCCATATTAATCTGTTCATTATCCTTTGGTTACGGTGAGAACCCTTTTACTGATTCATCCGTTATTACGATAAACATTTGGGCATGTTAGTTTTTATTCGTTATCAGTATTCATGCTCACTACTCAAACGTTTATATTGAATGTGATCGATCATCTTCCGTATAGATTTCTCACTACATGCGAGCAAGTCGCTCTTGAGCGAGCCTGAGGTCTCCTCACAACTCTGACTGGTATAAACAAACATCGGGATAACATGTTTTTGCAATAAGTGCAATGACAGCAGTTGTTAACTCCTTTGAAATAAAGGCTGAAGTAAACGATTGTTTAATTTTAATACTATGTACTGAAATAAAATAAGAATGTGATACTTCTTCTCAAGATACAGCGGTGTGCATAAAATTTCAGAGGTTAGGCTATGTACTTTCTCATCTTGTTAAATTTCAGAAAGGCTGTTCCCATGTAAATTTGTACTGAAAATGTTATAATTATTCTATAGGGAGTTTGAAATATGTTTTCATAATACGTGTGCAGTAAACCTAGGTTAGGTGACGCCTTTTGACGTAAGAAAATGGAAATGTTTGCCACAAGCCTCTGGAGTGATGCTATTACAGTTTATAAGAATGATACTGAATATGCATGTTCAGACTATTGGAATTAGAAAATACATGCTAATGAGTAAGCCACTGCTTCGAAAACATCCGCGAAAATGTTTAAACAAACCAATTGCTGTTTCATACCGATTTTAAGGTGTTCTTGTGTGAGTTTGGTATCTTTCCCGAATTTTATCATGTATAACGTTATAAGAACAATCTTAGACTGAAGCAGTTTCGCATTCACCGACAAAAATCTGTCAAAATGAAGCACAAACCGTAACTACAGTACAGTGTGTAGGGTATATATCTCCTTGTTTTATTGCTGTCACTGTGTAAATAAAGTATGATGGTACAATTTATGTTAATACTGGCAAAGCTCCCTGGAAAAGGTGTGTTTTTACCGAAACCTTGATTTAAGATAAACCCCCTTTTAAGGTTAAAAGAATTAGGTCCCTGTAAAAACGTTAAGTAGAGGTTCTACTGTAAATGATGGTAATTACAAAATAAAGAAAGAGTAGGGCCTACTATTCAAGGTTATAGAATTATTTTTAAAACCTTGAACTGAAATATGTTTTGAGAATGTTCGATTTTAGTTAAATTGGACTATGTATTAGTATTGACTGGGTGGTTTTAGAAGTCAATATGGAACCAACATGAAATTTATTACTTGCAACATTCACGTTTGTACGTACCCATTCCGGTTCCTAGATTTCTTTTCTGTTTTGCCCACTCTTTTCGAAGTCAGAAGATATTCCATCTTCTTGTTGCATTCATCGATTCGTATCTCATACGATGCTTTGACCAATATTTCTGTCGCTGTTTCGTGCCAAGAATCATTGTTTTTAATTTTATGGAAATACTGTAGTCCTTATGTTCCCAATTCCAGATACTTTTCACACTCCTACAGAGTTCTCTCAGTTTAACCATTAATTATTTTGATCTCTGCTTTGCACTGTGAACTAAAGAACTGAAGACATAAAAATATCACTCGCAGTTAAAAGTAAAGGTAATTAGTATTGACTGCCCTGTCCTACACTCAAAAGCATACTGACATTGTGAACCCGTCCACACATGTGAGTTCAAATTACTTTGATGGTTTGTTGAAATACCGACTGTCAGTGGATCGGAGTTTTATTGTAGAATCGCTGAAATGCATGCCATATCGCTCGGCATACCACTCGGTTCGGCATTTTGTTTGCTGGTGTGTATGCGGCTTAAGACAGTGATTTTTCTCATAGTTGATTCCAGTGCAGCCAATCTTCTCTGTACCAGCCTCTTATGATACTTGTGCTTCATGCACCATATTATTCCTTGATTTAATGACTGTAGCTTGCTTGTGCAGTTTGTGCTGGGAGGAACATATTTTTATGTTTCTCAAATTAGAAACATTTGGGAGATAAGCAACACACTGATGAATGAAGAGTGCAATTTTTCTGGTTTTTTTTTTTTTTTTTTTTTTTTTTTTTTTTTTTTTTTTTTCACCAAGCCCTGCGTTCCATGCAAGTATGAAATTTTCAAATACTGAAAATGTTATCTATGTTTTTGTGTTGGAATTGTACTTGCATGGAAAAGATTACACGTGCTTGAAGCATAGCAGATTGCCTGCTTTTCCATTAACCAGTGGTTACAATTTCCCAATTCCACTTTAATCACAGTACATAGAACTGTAAGCCTTTCTTGATAAGTTTATCATCGTTATACTTCATGCCCTTAAAATCTAGGGTTTTATCAGGCTGAAGATGAAAAAATATCCCCCTTCCATTTGCATTAAAAATATTGTCTTTCTTAATTGATGTAAGCCTTGTAGTTTTCCACGTTTCAGTAGTTTTGGGCAGTGTAGTTATTCAGGACAGTAGCTCACCTCGCACACATCTATAAAATAAGTCTTGTCAATTCTATCTATCAATCCAGCCACTGAATGCTTTAAAAATCAAGTTCCATCTCCTATGCTAAATATCGTGGTAGTACTGTCTAACAGCATGTTTAAAGTTCACACTTGTATAAACCAGTTTAAAAGAATGACCCTATTTACTCGCATGCTAGACCTCTTTTTCCCCCCACTTTCACAGCCAAGAAAAGTAAAGGAGGGTCCAATATGCGATAACCTCAAATTTTGTGCATTGAACACATGACTTCTAGGCTATCAAGAGCCTACATGTACATATAAACATTCTACACTATTCTTTAACAAATTTATGAATGTATTTGAGTTATACTGGCTGTTTTCGTTGCAAGGCACTATTTCTAAATGTAAAAAGACAATAAATGCTGAACACGAATTTTAGGCCTACGTATAAAGTAAATTTAGTAAGTTTTTTTACTCATATCATGTCATTTGTTTCATCTCATTAATTCCTCTGATGAGGTTGACGTCAGGAAGGGCATGCGGTCGTAAAAACTCGCTACGAAGATTCATCCCACTTCATACTCAATCCCGTAGAGAAAAGAGATAAGGGTATTGTATTATCGTATTATGCAATATTGATACAAAACAATTTAATAGCCAGTCATTTGTGTCTGTCAGTTGATCCACGGCCAACTTGAATTGGCAGTGGTTGATGAGCAGTAAGCCTACCACGCTGTAAATCTGATCACTGCTTTCATTTGAATTCTCATCTTGCGCCGCCAACTTCCCTGTGATGTCATCTTCACTGCCACCTTGTCAGCCATGTACTGCAATTGAGAGCATTCGAGGTACCGTCTTTTTGAACCTTTTAAAAATAGTTTCATTCCCGATTACTATATAGAGTCCAAATAGTGTGAATCTTTTCCCAAATAGTTCCTGGAGATGGTATCTGATATTCCCAGTTGGTGTGTGTGTATCAGAAACCACTCCTTCCAAATAAAGCCGTGCTGTAGAAAACGTGCCAAACCACCAGCTGATAACTAGCGTATGTTACAAGTTGTACTTCGAAATGTAATACATAGTGACTGGAAGCAGTCTTTTGATAACTAATTCTTAAGTATATTTCATGATTGTTCTCTACATTTATCACATCAGCATTTACCTAAACAGCTGTAAATGAGATAAGAGAGACCGCATGGTTTAGGTTAGGTATGCCATCACCCAGATAGTGGCAAAAGTTCCATGACGGAAAGAATAAAAATAAATAAATGGAAAGTTTGCCGCATTTTTTGATATCTACAGGTGTGGCGGTAATGCATTTTATTACCATAATGTTTAACTTTGTATTCGTTTTCTTCATATTTTTATTAACGCATACCCTAGTATTATAATTTATTAGTTTCATGTCCGTATTGATGTTCAATATACACAATTACAGGACCGGTTTCAACCTCCTATGAGGAGGTCCTGTATATTATTGAGACAAAATAAAGTATTGATTAGGTGGAAATATTATTATTATTTGTTAGGTACGTTGACAAGTAAAACAATTGTTATGATTGGATAGTTTTTATCACGTTTTAAATTTACTTCTCTCCAAAACAAATACCTACTGTATATTGGCCCGAGTTTCGAGATATTAAACGATCACTTTGTTAATGATCTCACCTGCTAGATTTTGGCAACAACCGTGAAAATTTCTCAACTAAAGTAAACTCATTTCCTTATCCCGAGGTGTTGCAGCTCTTTTTAGACACGGCCCAGTGGAGGGGAGTTACATGTACCATTTTACCATGTATCAACCTGCCTGCCGTTCATCAATCTCTGGCAGTATGGTACCAGGAATTGAACTCAGACTTCCGAGAACGGCAGCTAAGTGTGCTAGCCATTACGCTGGCGGACATTCTTAACTATAAAACACAAACATATAGCATGAGTGATGTATGCTTGTAATGTGCGGCTCAGACACGAAACTATTCACCTATTTGTGCAGTGTCATCAGAGCTGCAGTAGGCCTATGCTACGGAGGCAGACATTCTTAACTACGAAACACAGATGTACAGCATGACTTCGACGCATGTTTTAATTGCGTGGGTCATACGGGTGAAACAATTCACAAACTTGTGCGATGTCGTCAGAGCTGCAATAAGACTTGCACCCAATTCAAAGCGGAATCGTTGTTCTACTCTGACAAATTACGTTGGGGGTCTTGTATGCAAGATTTTTTTTTCTTTTTTTTTTTTTTTTTTTTCTTTTCATTTTCTTCATCTCAAAAAGACAGGGCGGGGGTCTAATACACGAGTAAATATGGTACTACTAATTCTGAAAACTGACGCTGGTGATTAGGTTTTTTCTTAGCCCTTCTCCCTTCTTGAGAAACTGTTTCAATCAGTTTACATTTACTAAAAGTCATATTTAAGGATGATGGAAAAACATCTCACTTCCACACTGAATCCACATGCTTCAGGTTTTTCATTGTTTTGTTATTTGCCACACTTATTTACTCTTCATTGGAAACCTGAAGATAATGCAGAGTTAAAGTTTGCCAACAATACTATAAGGCAAGCTATCTTTTTTTTTTGCTAGGGGCTTTACGTCGCACCGACACAGATAGGTCTTATGGCGACGAGGTAGGCAAGCTATTGTAACAATGAATAGAAGTAGGTAATCTTTGATGACACTGTAGAGACTACACATGCTACTAAACTGATATGAGCTCTTGTCTGTGTTACTGTGCCAAGCTGAAGCATTCACTTAACCTTAGCCAAAATGACACGACCTGAACCAATGGCACTCAAACGTGATTCATAGATCAGCTGTTAAAAGTTTTCTTGATTATTACAGGATGAATGCACATGGTTATGAGGGTATTTAGGGGTTGTAGTAAGGATGTAAAGGAGAGGACATATAAGTCTCTGGTAAGACCCCAACTAGAGTATGGTTCCAGTGTATGGGACCCTCACCAGGATTACTTGATTCA
The DNA here is from genome assembly GCF_040414725.1 of Anabrus simplex. Lineage (NCBI taxonomy): Eukaryota > Metazoa > Arthropoda > Insecta > Orthoptera > Tettigoniidae > Anabrus > Anabrus simplex. The sequence goes on from NC_090271.1 coordinate 166,990,364, forward strand.
AGAACTGGAAAAAATCCAATGAAAAGCAGCTCGATTTGTTCTGGGTGATTTCCGACAAAAGAGTAGCATTACAAAAATGTTGCAAAGTTTTGAGTTGGGAACACTTGGGAGAAAGGAGACAAGCTGCTCAACTAAGTGGTACGTTCCAAGCTGTCAGTGGAGAGATGGCGTGGAATGACATCAGTATACGAATAAATTTCAGTAGTGTCTTTAAAAGTAGGAAATATCACAATATGAAGATAATGTTGGAATTCTACAGGACAAATTGGGGCAAATATTCGTTTATAGGAAGGGGAGTTAGGGATTGTAATAACTTACCGAGGGTGATGTTCAATAAATTTCCAATCTCTTTGCAATCATTTAAGAAAAAGCTAGGAAAACAACAGATAGGGAATCTGCCACCTGGGAGGCTGCCCTAAATGCAGATCAGTAGTGAGTGAGTGAGTGAGTGATTGATTGATTGATTGATTGATTGATTGATGATTGATTGATTGATTCATACTGTCTGAGTGGAATAGAAATCAAGTTTTAAAACTAATAGAACTTTTTGAGTTTACTGATGTCTGTATGACATTAGAAGTGAAGACTACCACAATAGAATTTAATGAGACAAAACAGTATTTGTTAGCAATGGAATGCTTATCGCTCAAATATCATACAATACAAAGCAATGGGAAGGTGATCAGACAGTGGCCATTCTCTTGACTCAAGTTTCCAAATGCTAGCAGAGAAAACTGAACATGTGTGACATGAAACAAGATCTATAAACTTGACCATATTAATAGCCTATAGTAGTCCATATTGACTACTTACAGTGACAATCTCACTATATATATTAAAGAAAGAAAAGAGAAAACTAAATAATAATGAATGCACGACCTTTCTCTCTGTCAAGGTTTCGAACACTCTTACAATAAGAGTTACAAGGTCACAACCCTACTGTTGTAGTTCCTTTTTGCCTGAAATACATTGCTAACCATAGGTAATCTACATTCACAGTCCTAGAAAAATATTGCGTCAAAAACAAGCATTATTTTAATTAGCAACAACTATAACATACCGGTACTGAAGAATAATTGTTTAGTGTTATCTGAGTGAAACCTTTTATTTCCTTAAGATCTTTGAAGATGTAATAGATGTATCTCAATTGTTTGTTGTAAGAAATAGTTGAACATCTAATTAATTTGTCATAATCAAGTCACTGAATTTTGGTAAATACTTTTTCGCTGAAAATGAAAATGAGAATGATGTTTTCTCAGAAACATGTGTGAATAAATATGTATTAAACACAGAGGGGGGGTGGGGGGGTGGGGTGGAGAGAGAGAGAGAGAGAGAGAGAGAGAGAGAGAGAGAGAGAGAGAGAGAGAGTAAGAGTGTGCGTACGCGCGCGCGCGCGTGTGTGTGTATGTTTTACAAGGCAGATCATATTATCTCTTGTTTTTTCAGTATAGTGAAATTCAATCAATCAATTGCTACTGATCTACATTTAGGGCAGTCGCCAGGTGGCAGATTCCCTATCTGTTATTTTCCTAGCCTTTTCTTAAAAATTGTCGTAGGACAGATGTGTTAATTATGATAAAACCTTCAATAATCGTGTTTTCAAGTTTCACGATGAGTCGAAAGTATTACGTTAGTATATTAATGTATTGTATCCCTGGACGTATAACGTCCCTATGCTTATCCTACTTAACTTAACAACGGACGCATGGACACGCAGACTTCCAATATGGCATCAAGATACATCACCATTAGGTCTCTGGTGATGAATCCTGTATATATTCTTTGTAGATTGTTTAAGGAGAGGAATAAAAAAGTTAGCACATTGGTGTTTAAAAAGAGAGATCGATGAGACTAGATTAAGTTTCGTAATGACAATAAAGTTATTTAGACAAGTAGGGACCTGAAAAAATCGCATTTGCGATAAATGCAAATTTTTGAATCTTGTACTGAATCCAAGCCTACAGTAATTCTAATGTGGAATAAAATAATTTTTACACATAAATAGAAGTGCGACAAAATGCAAATTGTCGCCCAAAATGCGAAATTAGTATGAATATGCGATTTTGGTGCTAATTCTGCAAAAATGTGCTATTTTACTGGCGAAAACAACGTATTTCGGCAAAATTGTCAGAAATACTCAAAATTTGATGCATAAATCTTTCGACCGTTCTGATCGATGAAGAAAAATAGCCGATTGATTGCTGTTTGCTGACTTTAATCAATATTTACTATGGGAGTAGCAAGGGGAATAAGATCTGTATCGATTATTATCGAAATGTAAATCAAGTGTCATGGAAATAACAAGATAGACGCAGCGTTGTTTCCCTGTTGTTCAAAATTGAAACTATTGAAGAGTAGAAAGTCGGGCAGTTGTTTAGGTTATGGGGCGCACGACAAAAACTACGCACGAAAGGGCTCAGCAATATGTAAAGGATTGTTTATATGCCACATATTCAGTGACGGTGTTTTACAAGTATTGTAATTGCCGAGTTGGGTGGGAAAAAAAGGATAGCATTGTGAAACATGTTAAATCTGAAAAGCACGTGGGTAAGCAACACGATGATGGAAGTTCAATCCCTGCTGCTAGTACGTCTCAAGGAAAGCAATCTTCTGTGCTTACACAGATAGTTGTAAAAGACAAAAAATTACCAGAGATAACTTCTCGAAATGCACAGTTGAAGTATTTGCCAAAGCAAATATAACTCTGGAAAAGCTGGAAAGCAAAGAGCTAAAAGCCTGGATTACTGAGTTTTCAAATGAAGAGCTGCCATGTGTGAGAACTCTTTGTGAAGTATATTTACCGGGTAAGTTTCAATTTCATTGATCGGGTACGGTTCAGGTATTATGACATCGAAACAATGTGCAAAATTGAAGGATACCGAATTTGAGTGCGATTTCTATATCGAACTATCTTACCCGTACCCAATTGATCCACTAATTTTAAATTATTTTGTTATAATTTGAGGTCTTTCTTTCTTCCTTTCTAGAAGTTGCATCTGACCTCCAGAAAAGAACAGCAGAGGCTCTCATGGGGAAGAAGTTCAACATACTCTGTGATGAAACTACAGATAGAATGGGCCGTTGGGTTTTTATCATCATATTCCAAGTCCCAGCCAGATCGAAAAGAGAGCTGCACGTTGTTTCGTGAACTATCTTGATGCAGGAAATGTTACAAATGTTAAAAACGTGCTGTTTTAGAAGCTCTGCGCAATTATAGTGTACCATATGATGCAGTTAAAGTGTTTGTTAGTGACATGACTCGGCATTATGAAACATTAAGTGTGGTCATAGGGGATCATTTAATGCATGTACAGTGCTGGACACATAAGATCAGCTTGGTTGGCGATAGTTGGGTCACATTGATGACAGATTTAAATCATGTGGTTGCGATGGTAAAGTCTGCATTTTTAAGAAAGCGAAAATATAATTATTTACAATCCTTAACATTGGTGCTTCAAAGGAAGCAAAGCTTTTTCCTGCACCTGTCATAACCCGATGGAATAGTTTACTTTACTGATGTTGTTACATTTTTCAAGATGTCTGACATGAAAGACATCAACAGCTGTGGTATTAAGTACCTGACTGATCTGAGTGACTGAGAAGTAAATAGGCTTTACTCGCACATGGTTTGTGTCACAGATCATGCAGCTGGATTGGTTGACCTCCTTACTGAACCTGAAGGATCTCTGTATCCTACCTCTCATCTCCTTTACCCCAAACTGCATACCTTGACGCTAGTTTTACCTTAATTTGTGAGAGGAATTTTTCTGCGGCAACTAATGATGCTTTGATTAAGCTCACTCCTCTACAGCAGGCTGCATGTAGAGATACATTTGTCAAAGCTGCTCATTCTTCACAGTGCAAGCTAGCCACATTGAAAGCTAAGGACCCCAACCATAAGCATTTTGTGTCAATTTCTCAAGCTTTGTATCCAAAAAATATAATTTTGAATAACACTGATAAAATAGATGAGCTTGAGAAATTGTTTGGAGTAACAGATCTCTCACAAAACGATATCTGGTCTGGTTACTGTTCTCTGAAACATGCAATTCAAACCCAGATGAAAGAAAGTGAAGAATGTGATGTCATGCTTGCATTAACTGCAGTTCAGACAGTGTCTTGAGTTGTTGTGGACCCCAACGAACAATGTAGATAGCTAGTGCATGTTTTCTCATTACAACACAGTGGTTACAGACAAACTATTTGAAAAAAAGCAATGCCGAAGTACTGACAGTGGTTTCGTTTGAACAATGAATTTGTATTGTGTGTGAACCGAGGACAATAATTGCACTTCATAAACTCGGAATCGTTAAAATTAATAATACCGTGCAATTATTTTAACTTTGTAAATGGATGCTAATTTTGGAAAAATAGATGCTAATTTTGAAACAAATAGATGCTAATTTTTCAGGTCGCTAGACATAAGTAAATGTGTTCTCGTGTGATATTTTTATTTCGTAAAATAAAAAATTGCATATAGAGAATGATAAACTTAACCTTGAGACATTGTAATGGCTGAGGATGCTCGGTAGACGAGCAAAACATGTCCCACCTGTAGTATTATGTCAGGGTTAAAATCCTAACAACAAAAACATTTTATGCTTTGAATAGGTGGAAAACAAATAAATATTTGTATTATTTTATAACAAATTTCAATAGGGCCTAAATATTAGAGTATTTACACTACTATGCTGCCGATCTAAGAGTCCAAAGTTCCAGAGCTGGAATGACCGGGACGCAGACAGTCATAAGCCGTGAACGCACATTAGTTTCGGGGGATGAAGGGGGCGGGGGCGAATAGTGTAGAGTCCCACGGCAAAGTCTATTTTCCTTTTACTCATCTGTTTAATAGGACTACGTGATGAGTCAGAAAATCTCAATTCACTACACTGGTGGGGAAAAAAACTATCTGACTTGGAGGCATATTTTCCTCCAAGCCAGAAGAGAAACTCCCTCTTCGCTGCTGATTTGGAATAAAATTAACGTAGAATTTAATAAAAGTGAAAAGGAAGGAGCTTTTCTTAAGAAACGGCTCTTTTCAGGGTTGAATTTTTAATTATTTAATGAATTGTGGTGCTATAATTTGGAATAGGCCGATATTGTAATTCTAGACCAGGTCATAAGTGAGCATGTGCCATTATTCTGTTAAGTGTGCTCATTGATTATCCAATCAGCGCGTCAGAGTAGGGATCGAATAGCTGGATTACTGTGATGAACCAGTGTATTACGTACCAGCAGTATCAGAAAATGTATGAACCAGAGGAATCGCATGCTGAAGTAGAAAGTTATCTAACTCCCCAGCTATTTCCCACCAATATTCAGGCAGGATGTTATACTCGGTAGACAGTAGTAATCCCATCTATCGGAGATGAGTGGCAGCATAAGGGGAAAGAATATCACAACAAACAACGGTCAATGTACAGTAATGTTATTGTTGATTAATTTTATTAGCTTTCGATATTGTAGGCCTTCACATTTAGTTTTCTTCTGACTCTGAAATACCACTCTTATCAAAGTCAGAACGGTAAAACTAAATAAAACATAAATGATCGGAAATTATGAACTTTTGTTATGTAGTACTTTTCAATAGGACCAATAACATGGATATTTAAAAAATAAGTTTTAGTCATCTTCCCCTAAACTACCATTTCATCCTGGGTGAATAAAATTGTTTACAGCTTAGACGGTAATTTCTTATTCCCTGTTTCCATATACTGATTTTCATTAAATTCTGTTTACCCATTTTCTCGTGGCTTGGTGTTGATACGGACTTAGCAACAAAAATACAAATTCATGAATATCTCTGTTATCATAGCCGGTACAGTAAAAATGTATAAGACATAAATGATCGATATATAACTTTAGTTATGTAGTATTTATCGATAACATAAATATTTGAGAATTACATTTTAGGCCTTCTCCCAAAATACCATTTAACTCAGCGTGAATAAAATTATTTATGGTCTAGATTGTAGTGGCTCATTCCCTGACTTTACGTACTGATTTTCATTAAATTCTCCTTGGCCGTTTTCTTGTGATGTGTGTAAATACGTACGTACATACATACAGACAAGAATTACTGAAAAGTAAAAAGTGCATTTCCTTGATACTGTGGACATGACCGATACAGAAATACCATTCTTTTTAAATTCTGAGAAATCTACAGACAAACTCCTATTTGGGGCCGATGACCTTCGATCTTAGGCCCCTTAAAACAACAAGCATCATCATCAAGCATCATCAAAACTCCTATTTTATATAGTATATAGAAGAGCTACATTTTAAAGTGCTGGAGTACAACTTTGAATCGCGTGCCGCTTCATTTGGCAACTATGGCAAGTGTGACGAGGCAATGACGTTACTTCCACTTTAGTCTGTTCAAAAGGTGGTCTGGAGAATAGCCAATACTTTATTCCTACATTAAATTGGGACTAGTTTCGATCTTCCCATGAGATCAGCCAAAAATTTTACAAAATTGACAAGACACGATATAGAAACATATGAATGTGGTTTGTATCACGGCACCTGCAACATATCTTGGGCTTCACAACTAGGGACAAATTTATGAATGTGATCCAAATTGGAAAACAAACCTCACTCGATTTTGTACTTTCTTCCAACATATTAAGACGTCCCTAATGGCATGCCGCATAGTTTCATTCTATTCTAAATGAGCAACAGTTGCATTCCATAAGCTATGTATTACGATGCAAAATTTTTCATTCATGTGATTCTGTATTATTTATTTGTGTCAGAGGTACCAATATATACAACAATATACCAAAGTCAATTTCAATGTGATTCTGTACTAAATTATTTTAAACCACAAGCCTAGGAAAGTGAAAGTTCACCTAATGTTTTAGCAGTACTGCAATGTAATTTTAATTCTACTCTGAATGAGCAACAGCCAATTCCATAAGCTATGTATCATGAAGCAAATATTCATTTATATGATTCTGTACTAAATTATTTCAAACCACAACCCCAAGAAAGTGAAACTTCCACCTAATATTTTAGCAGAATTGTGAAATACTCGTAATTTTGATTCGACGATGTATAGCTAAGACTATCAATTTTAATTTTGTTGTATAACCTTCTTTTAAAATTCATGTTTCTATATCATAACTTGTCAATTTTTTTATAATTTTTGGTTGAAGATGATCTCATGGGAAGATTGAAACTAGTCCCAATTTAGTGCAGGAATAAAGTATTGGCTATTCTCCAGACCACCTTTTGAACAGACTAAAGTGGAAGTAACGTCATTGCCTCATCACACTCGCCGTAGTTGCCAAATGAACCGGCCCACGATTCAAAGTTGTACTCCAGCACTTTAAACAATTAATTTACTGAATTACGTTTTTAATATTCTAACTACATTTTCATACATAAAGCATTGCGAACGAATTCTTTTGACATACGCAGTAAGCATTATATTCATGATATTATTATTATTATTATTATTATTATTATTATTATTATTATTATTATTATTATTATTAAATGAAATGGCGTATGGCTTTTAGTGCCGGGAGATCCCAGGACTGGTTCAGCTCGCCAGGTGCAGGTCTTTTGATTTGACGCCCGTAGGCAACCTGCGCTTCGTGGTGGTGGTGGTGGTGGTGGTGGTGGTGGTGGTGGTGGTGGTGGTGGTGGTGATGAAATGATGATGACAACACATACACCCAGCCCCCTTGCCAGGGAAATTAACCAATGATGGTTAAAATTCCCGACCTGGCCGGGAATCAAACCCAGGACCCCTGTGGCCAAAGGCCAGCACGCTAACCATTTAGCCACGGAGCCGGACATTATTATTATTATTATTATTATTATTATTATTATTATTATTATCATCATCATCACCATCAATATATAACATTATTTTATTATTTATCATTCACTATTATTATCTAAAATATTCCATTTGAAGACTGGACCAGAAATGGAATGATGCCCTATCTAGCTCGAAGTATTTGAAATGAGCCTGCTGGAGAGGTCTGTCACGCTACTCAGGGGCGATTGATGAAGATAATTATCTACTCATACTGGAATTAACTTGAAACTGACAGGGGAAGTTCGGGATACAGGCAAAAACCTGTCCTACCTCTGCTTTGTCCAGAACAGTTTCAATAAATTAATTATTACAAATATATTTTTATAAAAAATATTATTGTATTATCATGCAGGAGGTTTCAGCGTCAGCTTACCTTGTGCCGCAGTAATTAATGTGTATCGCTATCGAGGGCTGCACGCCCGAGTTGTAATCAGAGTCGGGGTCAGCACACGAGGTACCATCACTGGAGCTGGAGCTGTCATCATTGAGATTGATCACAATCTTGTCGTGAAGACGTTCTATGAGGCCATCAGCTTCCCACATGCAATTCTTCGTCAGTTTCACGTGTTCTACATAATTTCACCGTTGTTCCGAAGTCACTTTACGTATTCCCTCTCGCATTAATTGCTCCACTTCTGGAAGCTTGTAATGTTTGTTGTTAGCCACAATGCATCCCTTCACTTGGCTCCACACAAGTTCTATGGGATTTAGCTCGCAGTGATATGGAGAGAGACATAATACCTCGTGACCTCCAGCTGCTGCCAGATTGTCAATGCGATACTTGGCATAATAATTTGCTCGAATTTTATTGAGTATTTCCACAAGTTCAAGTTTTTTCATACAGGGTTCCCAAGTAATAGTTTTATCTGTCAACCAAGCCTGAATAACAGGTTTCATGGCACTTTTTATGGGCACACTCTCGTGGCTGTCTTAATAGATGTATCAACCCAAACCCTGGACTTAGTGTGGCCGGCGTTTGCCCATGTCTCATCTGTGTACACTACGGCTTTTCCCTTGGTGCTTACTTTGCGAATAGTGCGTAAATTACATGTTATAAACCTCATTTTAGGTCTGTATTGAAAATTTAACAGTTCAAAAATGATAAAGGTGTTCTAATTTATTCCACCTATTCAATACTTATATTTTCACGTATAGTTGTTACATAATTAAATTATTAGTTACATGGGACATGTTTCACCCTCAATTAAGGGCATCTTCAGCCTAAATACAATAATCAAAAATACAACTAAATTAAAAGTGGAAGTTAAATACAATCATCAAAAATACAACTAAAATAAAAAGTGGAAGTTAAAAGTTTAGTCTGTTATTAAAATTAGGAACAATAAAATTGTGAAAAATGATAAAATAAAAAGATGCTAATGGAAAACTGTCTTATGATTAAACTATAATCTTGTCGGAGACTAAAACTTCTATTAAAGTTCTAATTAAAACAGTTCATATAAAATATTGGAAAATCAAAGTGGTAGTAATAAAAAGCCAACGACATGAGGGCGTGTACACAAGCATAAACTTGATTGTCATGAATACAATCTTTTCAAGGCCGCAGATGAAATTCCTAGTAAGTAAGGCAGAAGCGTCTATTGAAAAATTGTAAGAGGCCGTTAGCACCGGTAGGTAATAAAATGGCTGAATCCTTGCCAGAAAATGTCAACAGATGCAGAAATAAGTTTTCTGTAAGAGAAGGAAAAGAAGAAATAAGAAATTGAACGTAAGGAGAGAATTCAGTCTTACATAATTTTGAAACAGATGAGGACTTACATGTAAGTGGAAGTTGTTATTTGTTAACTACTGTTGAGTTGGTTGCTGCCCGTCTGTTGGCTCTAAGTCTGGTGTTATAACTGTGCTGCAGAGGCGGTAGCAAACTCGGAGGGGAAGGAATAGGGGAGTGCGGAAGGGAGGAGAGGATGGGTGGAGTCAAATGTGACGAGGCTGACAAAGGGGCGGAGTCAACTGCATTGCTGGAAGTAGGCCTAATATCTGTAGGTATGGGAGGAGTATTAGGGTTTGAAGAATTAAATATATTAGGTATCCTAAATTTATTCGAACTAACTGACTTTAATAATTTCGGCATTAATTCATGTAACATACTTTTATTGTCCGTGGTTTCATTGAGATTCTTTTGCTTATTGTACGTCTGATCTAAATAGATGTATAAACTTTCTAATTCATTCAGCATTCTTCCTTTTTGTATGTTTCTAATTATCGTTAAGTCTTTCTCAATGGATTCAAATCTGTGGCCAGTCTCCCTCATATGCAAACTCATCGCTGAGTATTTCCTATGTTTTTCCGCGTTAACATGTTCCATGTATCTTGTCATAAAATTTCTCCCAGTCTGTCCAACATATGAAAAATTACACTGAGTACATTTAAGTCTGTATACTCCCGATCCTAAATAACGATTCTTATCATAATTAACTTTTTTATGATTAAAGAATATGGACTGGTTAGTATTAGTAGTTTTAAAAGCTATATTAAAATTATGTTTCTTGAATACGCTAGTAATCTGGTGTATAGCTGGATTATTAAAAGTGAATGTAGCATACTCAGTTTTTTTGGTCTTTTCTGGTATCAGATTCGTAGATAATTTGTTCTTAATTTTATTGATTAATTTGTTGATCATTTCTATTTTGAAACCATTTTGTTTAGCGAGGTATCTAATATAATTTAATTCTTTCTTCAAATTCATGGGAGATAGAGGGATTCTAAATGCTCTATAAATTAGACTGTGAAAAGATGCTTGTTTATGTGAACTCGGGTGTAAAGAGGAATTGTTTATAGTTGTAGATGATTGTGTCGGTTTTCTAAATATTTGGAAATCATAAGTGTTAACCTTATGCGTAACTGTTATATCTAGAAAATTCAATGAGTTATCGACTTCGTCCTCTTTCGTGAATTTCAAATTAGGTTCGATTTCATTTAATTTATTTAAGATTTCTTGACTATTAGTGACATCTTTGTTTATGATTACAAATGTATCATCTACATATCTCAACCATAAATCTATTCCTTTAATTTTTGCTATTATTTCATTGTGTTCGATTGAATCCATAAATATGTCGGCAAGGATGCCCGATATTGGGTCACCCATTGCTAATCCATCCTGTTTATAAATATTATTGTTAAATGTGAAGTAGTTATTGTCTAATACGAACTTTAACAATCTAGTGAATTCTTCTACTTCCATTTTACTAAGATTACTGTGTTTACAAATATTATCATGAATGATATTAACAGTTTTATCTGTCGGAATATTCGGGAACATATTCACTACGTCATACGAACACATCATCTGGTTTGGAAGTACGCCAAATCCAAGCAAAATGTCACACAAGTCAATGGAATTCCTTAATGGTTGTTTATTATTAAAAGTGTAATGTCTTTTCAAAAAATTGTGAATGTATTTGGAGACTTTATACGTGGGAGAATTACGGCAATTGATAATCGGACGAATCGGAATATCTTTTTTATGTATTTTGGGCATAGCTCTAGTTTCCGGGAGCCTAGGATTCATATTGACAAGTTTTAATTGTTCTTGTTCAGTAAGTAAGAAACAGGATACATTGAATAAGAAATTGAATCATTTAATAGACACACAAATACGTCGTAGTAAACAAACGAAACAAGAACAAATTAAGGGCCCATCGGACAATGTTACTCCCACGGTAGTTAACTTGACCAAGGTAAAATTTACGGAAGGAGAGAATGACCTACTTAAAAGGGGTCCAAAATACAATTGGCCTAATAAAGATAGAGAAATAGATATCATTAACACAGTTGCAGAAGCGGAGGTGAACATATCAAAACTCCCACGCGATGTACAAGATGAAGTAAGATTGGAGTTAAAGAAGAAATTACCCAGACTGGCTAAAGAAATTTATTCCAATTTTGATCCCAAACAACAGAAAACAATAAAAAACATGAAATCGAAAATTGAAGATAACAATATTATAGTAACCAAGGCTGACAAGGGGGGTGCGATCGTTTTGATGGATAAAGATACATATATCAAGAAAACTGAAGAATTTTTTTGATAATAACAAATACACATTAGTAACAAAAAATCCGCTAACTAAAATTCAACGCAACTTAAAAGCCTTACTTAAAAGATCCACATCTCTCTTTACTGAACAAGAACAATTAAAACTTGTCAATATGAATCCTAGGCTCCCGGAAACTAGAGATATGCCCAAAATACATAAAAAAGATATTCCGATTCGTCCGATTATCAATTGCCGTAATTCTCTCACGTGTAAAGTCTCCAAATACATTCACAATTTTTTGAAAAGACATTACACTTTTAATAATAAACAACCATTAAGGAATTCCATTGACTTGTGTGACATTTTGCTTGGATTTGGCGTACTTCCAAACCAGATGATGTGTTCGTATGACGTAGTGAATATGTTCCCGAATATTCCGACAGATAAAACTGTTAATATCATTCATGATAATATTTGTAAACACAGTAATCTTAGTAAAATGGAAGTAGAAGAATTCACTAGATTGTTAAAGTTCGTATTAGACAATAACTACTTCACATTTAACAATAATATTTATAAACAGGATGGATTAGCAATGGGTGACCCAATATCGGGCATCCTTGCCGACATATTTATGGATTCAATCGAACACAATGAAATAATAGCAAAAATTAAAGGAATAGATTTATGGTTGAGATATGTAGATGATACATTTGTAATCATAAACAAAGATGTCACTAATAGTCAAGAAATCTTAAATAAATTAAATGAAATCGAACCTAATTTGAAATTCACGAAAGAGGACGAAGTCGATAACTCATTGAATTTTCTAGATATAACAGTTACGCGTAAGGTTAACACTTATGATTTCCAAATATTTAGAAAACCGACACAATCATCTACAACTATAAACAATTCTTCTTTACACCCGAGTTCACATAAACAAGCATCTTTTCACAGTCTAATTTATAGAGCATTTAGAATCCCTCTATCTCCCATGAATTTGAAGAAAGAATTAAATTATATTAGATACCTCGCTAAACAAAATGGTTTCAAAATAGAAATGATCAACAAATTAATCAATAAAATTAAGAACAAATTATCTACGAATCTGATACCAGAAAAGACCAAAAAAACTGAGTATGCTACATTCACTTTTAATAATCCAGCTATACACCAGATTACTAGCGTATTCAAGAAACATAATTTTAATATAGCTTTTAAAACTACTAATACTAACCAGTCCATATTCTTTAATCATAAAAAAGTTAATTATGATAAGAATCGTTATTTAGGATCGGGAGTATACAGACTTAAATGTACTCAGTGTAATTTTTCATATGTTGGACAGACTGGGAGAAATTTTATGACAAGATACATGGAACATGTTAACGCGGAAAAACATAGGAAATACTCAGCGATGAGTTTGCATATGAGGGAGACTGGCCACAGATTTGAATCCATTGAGAAAGACTTAACGATAATTAGAAACATACAAAAAGGAAGAATGCTGAATGAATTAGAAAGTTTATACATCTATTTAGATCAGACGTACAATAAGCAAAAGAATCTCAATGAAACCACGGACAATAAAAGTATGTTACATGAATTAATGCCGAAATTATTACAGTTAGTTCGAATAAATTTAGGATACCTAATATATTTAATTCTTCAAACCCTAATACTCCTCCCATACCTACAGATATTAGGCCTACTTCCAGCAATGCAGTTGACTCCGCCCCTTTGTCAGCCTCGTCACATTTGACTCCACCCATCCTCTCTTCCCTTCCGCACTCCCCTATTCCTTCCCCTCCGAGTTCGCTACCGCCTCTGCAGCACAGTTATAACACCAGACTTAGAGCCAACAGACGGGCAGCAACCAACTCAACAGTAGTTAACAAATAACAACTTCCACTTACATGTAAGTCCTCATCTGTTTCAAAATTATGTAAGACTGAATTCTCTCCTTACGTTCAATTTCTTATTTCTTCTTTTCCTTCTCTTACAGAAAACTTATTTCTGCATCTGTTGACATTTTCTGGCAAGGATTCAGCCATTTTATTACCTACCGGTGCTAACGGCCTCTTACAATTTTTCAATAGACGCTTCTGCCTTACTTACTAGGAATTTCATCTGCGGCCTTGAAAAGATTGTATTCATGACAATCAAGTTTATGCTTGTGTACACGCCCTCATGTCGTTGGCTTTTTATTACTACCACTTTGATTTTCCAATATTTTATATGAACTGTTTTAATTAGAACTTTAATAGAAGTTTTAGTCTCCGACAAGATTATAGTTTAATCATAAGACAGTTTTCCATTAGCATCTTTTTATTTTATCATTTTTCACAATTTTATTGTTCCTAATTTTAATAACAGACTAAACTTTTAACTTCCACTTTTTATTTTAGTTGTATTTTTGATGATTGTATTTAACTTCCACTTTTAATTTAGTTGTATTTTTGATTATTGTATTTAGGCTGAAGATGCCCTTAATTGAGGGTGAAACATGTCCCATGTAACTAATAATTTAATTATGTAACAACTATACGTGAAAATATAAGTATTGAATAGGTGGAATAAATTAGAACACCTTTATCATTGTTGAACTAGTGCGTAAATACCAATGACGCCAAGCAACAGTGTCTTACCTGTCGATTAGCAATGATTCTCTCCTTCGCTTTATGTATTTAACCCCCATATCTAAAAGTAGCCTCCGCATGGTTGTTTTAGAGAACTTTGGAAGTTCCTTGTCCTCATTAACAATTGATACCACTTTATTTAATATCAGTAGATCGTTCTCCCTGTACGAGATGTGGATTTTTCTCCTTGTTGCTGCTCGAGTAAAGGAATCATACTTCTGAAGACGAGTTACTTTCCTTTCTGTTCTTCTTTGCTTCCGAGGTGTCCCCTGCCCATTTCCGGTTTTATAACCAGCTTTTACCTTGAGCACGGTTGTATATGGAGCTCCCACTGCTTCTGCTGCCTGTCTCGCTGTTGCTTCATGAACAGTAGTAATCCCACCATCAGTAGTTTTCACTCGGAAATGCTTATAAACAGACAGAATTATGTTTTTTCTCGCTGGATGTAAAAATATTGCGTTTCTCCTTCAACTGATAACAGTCTCGTGAATTTTTGTTCAGTTCCATTGCATAATAATATCCAATAATGATTGAGCAGAAACCTACAAAAGAGACTACAAAAATTATGAATTAGTACTCAATACGTACATACACTAATAAAATTCTCTCACTACTGTTTTAAATAGACTATGATTGGAATTGCACCTACGTGTTCAAGACATCCACTGAGTAAGTAAACACGGCAGCTCCGCATTGACGGCACCTTTACCAAAACTCACGCTGACTAGCACGCCCCCTAGCCCCCTTACCTACCATGTGACAACACCGTAGACGCTGCCCCTGTCGCCTGCTCCATCCCCTGGTGCATACACTCACTTCCGCTTTAGTCTGCTCAAAAGGTGGTCCGGAGAATAGATGGAACCATTTTTAGCTTTTTCGCTTTCTAGTTTGTAATTTGTATTTCTATATGGATCAATATGAAACTTATTGCTTGTGATGTTATGATGTCTGTGAAAATATTGCCAAGTTTGTAGCAACATTTCATGCACACACACACACACACACACACACACACATATGCGCACACTCTCTTCAAGCTCTTTTATTTTCACTTTGGCATTAATCCAACGAACAGCTTGTGCACATACTCACTTCAGTGGCTGTAGCTCGCCAACTAATGGTCAGAGCGAAATGCGGCAAATGACAGTTTGTTGTCCAAATCTGCCGCTACATATGTTCAATAGCCACAGCATGCTCCCTCTGCCGGTTGGCATTCTATTTCAAAAGTTTGGTTTATTTTTTAACATCTTTTGTATGTTGTGCCTTCAGCCTGAAGACGGGCTGGAATCTCAAGGAGATATACTAAACCAAGAGTTTGTGGAGACAGGATGGTTAATTCCTTTTATCTCATCTTATATTGAACCATCGGCATCACAAGGAAGGTGCGGTCCTGTTACAGACACTTCTATGACAGCAAATTTTACTGCCGGAACCGTAATCGAAACCGGGACCTTGGGGATTTTAGTACAGAACACCATTGCAACAGCATAGAGTAGAATAAAAGCTATTAAGTAAATATTGATACATATCTGAAGTACTAGCATTCAAATAAATTTTCTACCAGGATAGAATAGTCTTTGGATGACAAATCTGGAAGTTGATGTATTTCTTCATCAGATGTAATGTTCAAAGGCTCCCCCTCTGATTCATTGTCTGAAATGTCATTTAGGGTGTCAGTAATATCTTGTTGTTTCATTAGACAATGCACAACAATAATAAACAGCCTTGTTACTACTACAGTTTGCTAGAAAAGTTTCACATTGATACTATATTTCACCAAACGGTGTGGAAGTTTTATGTCAATACTCAGTGTATTCAAATATGAATAATGTAACCAATATCAAAGGCTGCTTGTTAAGTTGGGTTATATTTTCAACACCTGAAATCCTAAAACTGATTAATTAAAACAATATTGACTTACTGGTGAACGTATTCAACAGTATATACAAGTCCGCCAATAGTCTGAAAAAGCAGCTAACGTCAGTTTTCATACCGATCCCCTAGAAACCAAATGTCAACAAATGTAACCAGTTCCAACTAATTAGTCTTTTGAACCGAATTCTCAAACTGTTAACAGAATCTAGAAGAAGCGTGAAATAGACCTAGGCGATGAGCAGTTTGGTTTCTGTAAGGGTTTTGATACAACATGAGAGGCCTTATCCAGTTTACTGACACTTTTGAAAAATTCCTGAGACCAAACAAAGGTATGGACATTTACTTTATAGATTATGCTCGCACTTTTGACTGCGTCAAACATTCTTATCTTATGCAAATGTTGTACATTGAAGAGATAGATAATGAAGACCTGACTTCCATCAGCAATCTTCATAAACGTCAAGAGGCTTCACTAAGGATTGAACACTGTGAGACACAGGTAACTTATAAATTAGGGAGTGGGCAGGGCTGTTTGTGTGTTATCCCCACCATTGTTGTTTTGTTTAACATATTTTGACCAGATCATATAACGTGCACGGGAAGAGGTAAGCTGATGCGTAACTTAAAGTACGCAGATGACATTGTCACCTTTGCTGACAGTCCTGAGGGTCTACAATGCCAGATAGACAAGGTGGTGACTTATGGTAATGCACTTGGACTCAGAATTAACACTGAAAAGACAAAAGTTATGGCCATGCGTAGAACTCGAGAAACACAGATTCACTTGAATATCTATGGCAGACAAATCGAACACTTTAAATACCTAGAAAGCTGGATCTCTGAAGATCTAGATCCAGACTTGGAGATCTTTGTGCGAACAAAAATGGCTTGGACAAGCTTTTTGTAGGAACTTGCTGTGCTGCATAAACCTCAGTGTGATGTAAGATACAACTTTTGTCAAATGTTCCATTTATTCATTCCCTGTCTACAATGCTGAGACATGGACACTCAAATCAATGCCCTAAAGAGATAGGAAGCCTTTGAAATGATGATCTTTCGAAGGATGTTGTGGATTTTGTGGACTGATCATGTCTCCAAAGCAGAGGTACTGAAGCACATGAAGGACGATTGAGAAAAAATCAGCACAATCAAGAAAATAAAATAATGATGTATCATCAGAAACAAGAAATATTATCTCCTAAAGCAAGAAAAAATTATGGGCGACGAAGTCAAGGACAAAGACGATGCCCATGACCGAGTAATTTGCAGTACTGTTCAGGACTGAATTCTAAGGCCTTAATGAGACTAGTACCGTAGATGATGGTGCCAGCTTGACCAAGATTGTCACTAATGAAGAGAGCAGAAGAAGAAAACAACTGCTGGGGCTGTACCTTAAGGCCACGGCCGTTTCCTTCCCACTCCTAGGCCTTCCGTATCCCATTGTTGCCATAAGACCTATCTGTGTCGGTGCGACGTAAAGCAAATACCGTAAAAAAAGAAAATGGCAGGAATAGCTTAAATATCCACTCGGAGGAAGGGGCAAGGTAACAGGCAGGCGGGCAGAAGGACGTTGGAAGAATGCCTTGTTAAGCTATGTACAGGAGGAAAAACATCTACGATAATGTCTACAAGGAAATCTTATTAGGCCTATCATCATAAATTCAAAATTACTACTGTGCAAAGCCTGGTTGGATCACTAGTATATATAACGATACAGTAACTACAGCGAGTTCAGATATTCTGCTGCTGTAAAACAATAGAAATTGTTGATGAGAAATCAGGAGCTGTAAATATGCTTTCTTACACTCACCCCAACTTGTAACAGCCATCATAGGGAATTAAATTTACATTTCAAGCTAGTAACTAAAGTGTTCTTTGTCTCATACATTGTCTTGTAGCCTATTGGTTATTTTTAATTACTCAAATAATCTTTACAAGTCACTGTGGAAAATTCAAAAGGCATGTAGACAAGTAGAACTTGTAGTGATTAGTCAAATCAAGACATCACAGGAATGGAAACGTACAGTATTTCTGCCACATCAGTGACAAAACGACAGTTTGATAGTTGGAGAAAAGCGAAAGAATCATTGCGCAATGACTTTAAGATGACCTAGTTAAGTTATTCCTACACTCGCCAGTTCCATAAGTCAATCCGGTTGAAGGATCCATGGATCAAATCAGTGTTGGTGAAGTCATGACTGCCCTGAAACAAATTAAGCGAGAGGAAAACACTGGTCTAGATGAGACCTTGAAAAGAAGATTTTAAAAAAGGATGCTGCATTCTGGTTTTCATTTTCTTTCAAGCAATTTGGTATTGAGGTATGAACTCAGATTGACAGATAACATACCGTATTTAACCATCTTCAAAAAGAAGAGAACTCCAACAGATCATTATAATAACTAACCTAATCTAATTTCTGAGCATTCCGATGAATGTCTTTGAGTTCATTCTTGACAAATAGATTTGCAGGATCTTCAGAATTACAGGGGAATAACTAGAATCGTGAAACATTAGAGCTGGCTGATACAATCATGACTGGGCGAGTTGGCCATGCGGCTGTGAGCTTTCATCCAGGAGATAGTGGGTTTGAATCCCACTGTCGGCAGCCCTAAAGATGGTTTTTCATGGTTTCCCATTTTCACACCAGGCAAATGCTGGGGCTGTACATTAATTAAGGCCATGGCCGCTTCCTTCCAACTCCTAGGCCTTTCCTATCCCATCGTCGCCATAAGACCTATCTGTGTCAGTGCGATGTAAAGCCACTAGCAAAAGATACAATCATGCTTCAGTACATGATTTCTAAGTAAGAAACATTGTTCAGAGAACAAGCCATTCCAGTTTACTTTACTGGACCATGGCAAGGCCTTTGATTCCATACAACATTGCATTATTTGACTACTACTTTGACAGTATCATGAGGATACTGCATTTTATTTTTTTTCAATACAGTGTCCAAATTATTACAGTATTTTATAGTCGTATCCACCAGGGCTCGGCTGTAACATCACATCTCTTCACCCTCGAGATGAAGACTGCCCGAAAACAAGCCTGATCTTCAATGCTAAACCCAGGAATGGAATGATCAACCTGCATTATATTGCCCTGTGATTCAGCAAATAGAAGACAAAATTTATAACATCAGACTCACTAGAAACTGGAATGAGTGAATTTTATGGCAAGAATCTGCTATGGGTGATGGAGTTTAAAAATCTAAGGTTTGTGATTGCTGACATAACTTCTTCAAAAGGGGAATACGAGGATTAATGCAGTCTGAATGAAGTGGGGGGAAAAAAAGGAGGGAACAAAGAGGAAAGAAACAATTCCATAGAGCAAGGATTGTGGAAGTTCCCCATGTCAAGAACAACAACTATACACAAGAGGATCTATCACAACATTGTCCATCTCATCACACTCTATGAGCAGAATGTTGGCTCATGAAGATAAAGCTGCTCAGATGATCAGCCATTATCACTGTGTGAATGTTCCAAAAGTAGACATAAGAAAACTATTTTGTATTGTGTTGACCCAGGAGAGAATATACTAAAGTGGATTACAGTTGTTTGCAAGTTTTAGTCAACTTCTTTTGTAGTATTTAACATATAGGCATATGTTCCAGATGTTATCTTAGACCACACATTCTTTCAGCATTAGTTCGGTGCAGTGTAAAGCAAGTTGTAAAAAAAATCAAGAATACTCCCAAGTACTACTTAGGTGAGAAGTAGAAATAAGCACATTGGGAATTGAAAATAAGACGATGAGGATGATAATAACAATAATAATAATAATGTTATTGGTCCCACTAAATACTTTCATGGTTCTCAAAACCCCAAAGTACTGTCCCAGTTTTCCCACTGGAATGTTTTTATATACCAGTAAATGTGTTGACACAAAGCTGGATGAGAAGAAATATAGGTCAGGAAGAACAGGATTTGCTGAAGGAAGATTCCAGTTGTGAGGTTAACTATATGTGAAGATTTGGAGTTCTGTGTTTTCATGTTTTTCCTTGTCTCTCATTTTTATTGCTTCATCTGCCCACACTAAGCTGCAGTTGTGTTCTTCCATCTTTGTATTCTTATCCTCTTTCATAGCCTCCTATTTTTGCAAAGCAGAGAAATGTTTGGTGTAAGTAAGAGGTTATCAGTTTAATTTTCATGAAATGTTGAAGGTAGTGTAAGATGAAATGAGCAAGTCTCCTCTATAATTTTGTCATTCTGATTTTTTGAGAATCAAGCTTGAAACCACAAAATCTTTTTTAGTTTTCTATAAATTTGCAGGTACTGAGTTTATTAAGGGTAGTAGATATGATTCTATCCCTGCTTGTTTTATGCCCAAATTTTTATTTTCAAGTAGTACTGTAGTGTACCTTAAGAATGTCTTTTCTTATCTTCCAGACGAAAGAAGAAGGGAAAGCCTTGCTGAAGACCATTGCTCAGAAACGAAGTGAAGAGGATGAGGGAGAGATGCAGGTAAACTTCCAGTAGACTATTTTATCATGAAGCATTCATTTACAGTCCATGTTCTCATCGGTAACAGCCCCTGGCTATATTATTAAGCATGTCTTGAAATGTTAATAGTGCCAATCCTGAGATGTAGGGGTAACATGCCTGCCTCTTACTCTTAGATCCCAAGTTCGTTTCCTTGCCAGTCCAGGGATTTGGACTGAGGGCTAGATCAGATTTCACCCAGACTTGTCAGACTGAGGAGGTGTCAGAAATGAGAGGCAGTGGATCCGGTCACAAAATCCAGGCAATATGACAGAGTGTGTTATCACACTGACAACTTTACACTCCAGTATCTTCAGGCCATCCCAACTGTGAATTTTTACATGAGAAACAATTATAATATATAGTAACTTATGAAAGATACTCAGAATACACCAAGGGCAAATAATATTGATAAAAGAGAAATAGCACTTGAACAAGAAATGGATACAAACGTGAAGAATGCTGCATTGGAATACTCGATCTTACTCGGATAATCATCCATAAAACCGGTAGTTCAGTTCAAAGTTAGGTAATGTAGTAGACTAATTTCACGAACATGTCTGTCCAGGGACAACACTTTGTTCAAAATGAAATTCCATTTCAAGATAAAAGACAAGGCACTCAATTCCAAGACAAGGAAAATCAAACTCTCCATGGGAATAATAATAGTTCCAAAAATGTTCATACTTCATGATCGCTTCTTACCGAAGAAAGTTTATGTACACCAACATAGTAAGACTCGTACAAATACGTTAGGCACTGAAATGCAGCAGCTCTCTCTCCAACAGGCCAAGGAAATTGTCTCCGGTGAACACTTGGCTCAAGACCAAATAAATAGCCATTGGAGAGAGGAGGCGTGGCGTAGAGAAAACACACATACACATGCGCAAAGCTGCAGAAGAACACACTAGAAGCCTGAAGAACTTCTTCTTCTTTTCCTACCGCTTTTTCCCACACCTGTCAGGTCGCAGGTACGAACTGTATCGCACATCTGGATTTGGCCCTGTTTTTCAGCCAGATGACCTTCCTGACACCAACCCTACATGGAGGGATTTAATCACTATTGCGTGTTTCTGTGTTGGTTGGTAGTGTGATATGTTGCATGAATATGAAGAGGAGAGTGTTGGGACGGACACAAACACCCGCTCCCCGAGCCAGAAGAATTAATCAGAAGCGATTAAAATCCCCAACTCAGCCGGCAATCGAACCCAGGACCCTCTGAACCGAAGGCCAGTACACTGACCATTCAACCAACGAGTCGGACACTAGAAGCCTGAAGAACATCGTAGAATAATCGTAGTGACGTCACTGAGGCTTTGAAGAATGCATCACCTGAATAGTGGCTGGATGGTCGTAGAATGAAGAAGAAAGGCAGTCCAGAAAAAAAAAAAAAAAAATGGGCAGATGATGGTAGAATTCATTGCTTGTTAATAGCGTTCATTTCATCATAGAACATCTCATTTCACTATTGTTGATTGGTCCAATCTTGATAAGCAAGTGCCCAGTTCCTTTAATGCGCTCGGTTCGCATAGTGCCTTGCAAAACATTGAACAGGCCTTTTGGAGAGGAGACCAACCTCTTACAGTCTTCAATATGCTGATTGACCTAAGATATGAAGCCCTGCAGCTTGGAAGAAAACAGGTCTAAGAGACATGGCAGTGGATGTTAGTTGCCTCCAAGCCAAAATTTTGAGTTACCAATGGTCTCATTGCTCATTCTTCTGTACTTGTTCCACACCTTAAACTCATCATCTTGAATGAAGCCTAGCCACTCTAATATCTTGCTGTGTACAGGCTGATGAAAGTAAATTAACTCTTTGGATACTATTGAACTCTTGTATTCTTCTATGGGCTGGTTCTACCATCTACTGGTAAACTGAATGGGAGCTGCATTTCAGATAATTAATCGGGAGGTGGCAATCAATCCCTTGGCACTATGGCTTGCATACTACCACCTGCATGTAAGCATTAAGTAGCTACCAGGAGCTAAACACCATTACACAGGGGTGGTTGAACTAATTTTCAGCAAATTCTCATTTTCAATTGAGATGATGTCTGTCATCAGAAATGTGAATCTCATATTGATAGCCTTATATTCCTTCACTAGCATCACCATTATGGATGAGTGAGAACGTGGTGTGACTAACAGTTTGGGAAGCAAATTTATTGGCAGGTCCTACATCATAAGGACATACTGTAATCTAATATAAAAGAATGGGTTATGTAATGTGGTGACAAGAGAAGATTAATCAGTCAGTCAGTCAATCAATCATTTATTTATTTATTTATTTATTTATTTATTTATTTATTTATTTATTTATTTATTTATTTATTTATTTATTTATTTATTTATTTATTTATTTATTTAATTGTGTGGTAAGAAGAGGGAAATAACTAACTCGAATCACAAGGGGTTTCACTTGAAATGTATAAATCTTATGATGTGGTGCATCAAATTGTATAGGGATATAATAATAATTTTGTGTGGCTAATTCTAGCCGAGTGCAGCCCTTGTAAGGCAGACCCTCCGATGAGGGTGGGCGGCATCTGCCATTTGTAGGTAACTGCGTGTTATTGTGGTGGAGGATAGTGGTATGTGTGGTGTGTGAGTTGCTGGGATGTTGGGGACAGCACAAACACCCAGCCCCCGGGCCATTGGAATTAACCAATTAAGGTTAAAATCCCCGACCCGGCCGGGAATCAAACCCGGGACTCTCTGAACCGAAGGCCAGTATGCTGACCATTCAGCCAACGAGTCGGACATTGTAAAGGGATAATAAGGGGCAGAAAACAAATCAAGAATCCACCCTATAAAGGAGACTATAAAATGTCCAAGCGCTTGTCCAACAAGATTTGCTATCTATCATGGGTGCATCGAAGCAGGAAAAGATGTTTACATAAATATTAAGTGGATCGAAGCGGAGTAAACAAAGTTGGGATGAAATATCACTCTGCAGATAACGTAAACACCTAAGAGCATATATAGTTTGAAAGCCCTTAGATAAAACTTCCTCATAATGTATCTTCCAAAAAGGAACAAAGACTTAAAACAAATTGTAATACAAGAAATAGGTCACCAAAATATTTATGTAGCGAGAAATCAATACTGAAGATGATCAGTCACATTCAGTATAATCGCTGGAATGCATAAATATTAATAACGGAAAAAATAATGCACCCCAAATCACTCGTAATAATGGTTGCATCGTTGAAAGAATTTTTGTTGTAACCGAAGGATAATAAACATTTTAATATAGGAATTTTCAGCGGACATAAAAAAACTGTTGTTACAGCGAGATTCTCACCATAGCAGACTTCTAACGTACACCAGTATGGACCTAGGGCACCTAATACAAGGAGAGACCTAGATTGCATAAAAAGGCTATGACGACCAGCAATCAGTGACATTCTGAACAAATTTTATAACACTTTTTATTGGTAATATCATAGGAAAAACATAAAACACTGCCCATAAACACTTCATCCAACATACAATCTACTTAAGGTATTCATGGAGGGGCAAAGGGGGAGAATATAAAAGGACCTAAGTACCTTCAAAGAGAACTGAAATGATTAGTTTCAAGAAAATATCTTAAAATTAACCTAACCCTAAAACATCCATAAAAAAAACCACAACACTAAGTTCATAGAATATAAGATAAGGCCGCACGAAAAAGACCAGCTAACTGGGATTGAAGTAATTTCATTGAGAGGATAAGAACAAAGAACGATTCACACATTCCTTAAGATGGCTAAATTTTTTTCTCAATATGAGGATTAAGTTCACAGTTCACTCAGTTATACAGTTCGAGGTGCTAAGCCCATTCATGCATCCATGAGAGTTCCTGGTAAGTGTTCATGCAGAACATAAACCATCTACTGAGCAAGTCAGAGCACTCGTGTCAACATAGTCCTGCCAGAAGGTTCTCACACGTAAGGCACTTTTGACAGAATAAATTCATGAAAACATTAAGGCGGAAAGTTGAGCAGTCCGAGATTAATAAAACACAGTTCTAGAGTTCCACTGCAATTCCCAAGGTGATAATCCACAAAGCCATAAACTCACAATTTATATAGCAAAGAAAAGTTACATTAAGCTGGTGATGGATCCATGACTGGACCAGAAAACATAGGAAGTTTTACACAAGTCCATGGTGGTGGCTAAAGAAGAAACAGGCGTAAGATACCTCAGTGATTGAAATGCATGCCTTGCCTGCCATGAATAATGTGCTGGTCTCCAACCGTCCATGATCTTAAGCCGCTGAAAGTGGTAAATGATTTTGAAATCAATAGCAGGTCTTTAAAATACTATATTGGTAAGGTGGAGAAAAAATATGTGACCACCAATGAACAAAGCACACATCAATGGAGTGTTCCAGATGTTTAGCAGCGAGTATATAGCGTGATGTCAGGACCACCAGATGAAGGTTCAGAAAGTTGCAGACACTTAGTATGCTGTTAGCGGCCATTATGTGTAGATTTTCATTTGTGCAAATGGTATCATATCCAGGCAGGAAGTTCAAAGCCAGTGTGAAGTGAAGAAGCCGTGTCTAGCAGTGTGGGGATCATGGATTAACAGATTTAAGGTGGATAATTGTTACAATACCATATAGTTGCTAAAGATACATTTAATTTTCAAACCTCGCTTTACGATTCAAAATGTATACCGTAGTCTTTCTCAGTATTAAGAGCAACTCTCAAAGTCTAGATATATTGGGCTAATTTGGCATATCTGGAGGCACAAGGTAGACAAAAATTGCTTAATGATAGTAACTGGAGCACCCGTGCTGGTCCACAGCATTCGTTATAAATAGGTCAGATAACGTGTCTTGATGTGAAATTGCTCCATGTGCTTCCTGGCTACATTTTGAATGTCTACTTTTAGGATCTGTATTACCTCTTAACCCCTCAGTGCAGTGGATTTAAATGCCTGGTCATCTCTGTGCTGCGGGAGTTCTGAGTGTGGTGTTTAAAATTACTCAGACTCGTGCAAGGCTTTATTCAAAGCAACACAACTTTGGTACTATTTTACGGATTTCAATAACTTTCACATGCATGAAGACATGATATGGACTTTTGGGCTTATGCTGTGCCAAGAAAACAAGGCAAAACTCTTTACGTTTTACAGAGAACTTGTGCTCCGCGTCTTCAGAAGAAAATCTTTACTGTTCCCAAGGAGGGTTTGAATTTAGGATTGTTTTACCGTTTTAAGAGTTTCACCTTGTTTTCTTGACACTGCATAAGCCCAAAAGCCCATATCTTGTCTACAAGTACGGGCCATGAAAGCATCAATGTTAACCTTTCACATGTATGTTTAGCATGTTTAGAAAACTCCATTCTTTTGGAAAATATGACGGTATCTTACCTTAATAGTTGAGTTTGGTGTGGAACATCTTGAAGCATCCTTCAATGCAGAGACCTGCTTCACAGTCTGGACACCAAAACACTGTCTCTCTCCGAATTTTCTGTTTGTAGCAAACGACACATCGTTTGGTTGACCTACTCTTTCCCTCAGTTGGTGGGATTCTCTCAGGGAAATGCCTTTCAGTGAGACAGGGCACATTTTTATCCGAAGAATTACGACATCCAGGCACTTTTCCTTCAAATGAACCTCAATGTTCCACAATCAGTGCCTGGACGATATCCACTCTAAATTTCAAATGATCTATTCTAGCTTTGGGTGAATTCTCTGGCAAATGATCATTGTGTTTAGAATTGCAACATTCATTAACCTCCTGAGTGACTTGATGTACCACTTGGTCATCTTTTTCCTCTCTAAAAGATAGCCATGAAGAATCTGGTCTTTCAGATCGACTCACCCATGTGATCATTACAGTTGACAACTAAAACAGGCTTTTCTTTTTCCTGACCTTGCTTCGTTTTCGTTGTGCCAGTTTCTGCTCTGTGGAATGTAGAAATAATTGTGACATCTTTCTTTAGGATAGAAACCTGGTCGGAATGCCAAGCTGTCAGTTCCTCCTCCTTTAGTTTTGTGTTGATCACATATTTCAGGACGTTCGTTCTGTTGAGATGCAAAGTTCTTACAGTCAGTTTTCAATGATTTTAACTAATGAGCCAAAAGAGGTGAATTATAAAAATTATCTATCCACAAAGTGCTGGTACATATGCACATACATAATCTCTGTCATTTTGGGCATTTACATTTTATTTTTCTCCCCATGACATTGGTGGTTGAACTTGGACTGTGTGTTCCAGCATAGCTCTCAACCAAACATGGTACACGTATAACTTACTATCTGGAGAAAAAAACGGTGAGGGTAAGACACCCCTAGCACCCCAATGGTTGGGAGTTGGGAGGGATTAACATATAAAAATCATCGAAAACAACCAATATTAGTTTTGACTCCATTCTTTTCTTGTTCGGTGAAATGAATTGTACCCTCTAAATGCAGTTTAAATTGAAGTTCAGCCTCCATCAGCATGAGTGAAGCACGGGGGGAGGGAAGGGGCAAGAAAGAAAATGTCCAAAAATGATCAAGATTAGTGTTGAATTCACAGTTTTTGGGTTCGCTAGGCTAATTGGTGACAGTCTCAGTGACAGTTGAAATCTTGTTCTACATCAAATCTACACAGTGATGCATAAATACACAGATCACTTATTTTTATCACTTATTTGGAGGGATCAACTACGTCCCACACACTATGATAGAATGAGTTCTTTTGTTCAGACTAGTTAACTTGTGTTAGACAAAGTTGTAATCTTTCACCTGTGTTGTTCATAGTATACATGGATCATGTACTAAAAAGTATATAAATGATAGGGAGGAATCCAGTTTGATGGCAATGTAATAAGCAGTTTAGCCGCTGCCAATGACTTTGTAATTGTTGACCATACTGAAAGCCTGCAATGTAATATCTTGTAGCTTGGAAATAGGACTTTAGGTTTCTTCCCCACTGATATCACTTAAGAGGATTGAATGTCAACTCAAGAAAACAAACCACCATTACAGAAGACCATGATTCTAAGGCTCGCATTGAAATAGTCCAGTATATAGTCCATAGAATGAGGTCATTCCTGTGCAATGACATCCTCAGCTTCAGTGGAACAGGAACCTATTCTTTCTTTACTATTGTTTAACCTTCATTCTGAGAAGTGTGTTCAAGGAACAAGTAGATCATTTCAAATATTTGTATTCAGAAAAGGTTTGGGCACAGGGGAAGCCCTGTTTGGTATAAACATCCTATTAAAAAAATGCTGAGACTTGCATAAAGATGTTTTTGCATGCCTTATCAGGTATGAGAAATATTTGATTGGATAACATGCACCACAACAGTAGACATACTTAACACATGGATGACAGGCCCCGAGAATTCTCGTAGTTTCCCACCAATCAGTCGGGGACAGGCTATGAGAATTCTTGTGTTTGCTTGATCGCTGCTACAATCTTGGTGGTGAGGTGTAAGTTTCAAACGTGGAATATAGAGTGTAAGGCAGCCGTTGCTGCAACAAAATAATATCAGAAAATTTGAGCTATTCCTTACTAATGGATACAGATATTTGTGATAAATTGGGTGCAGACTGGTTATCAGATATACCAAGTGACAATGAATTGGATATTTTAAATTATGAACGACTATCACTGAACAGAAATATCCGTAAAGAAACCTACTTGGATACTTGAATACAGTAAGTACCTAAAAGATGTAGACAGGGCAGATCAGTATGTTTCAAACTACACCATGCTGAGAAAGGTTTATCAGATGGAGCTGCAAAAGGTACTCTTTTGAAAGATACCACGCTGAACAGGGCTACTAAACAAATTGATGATTACATGATCCAAGTTTGAATTTGATATCTTGAATACTTTTCAAGTGGCTGTAGTTTGAATGCAACAGTATAATTTTATTCTCACAGGCTTGAACTATCCAGTCAACAGGGTGGTAGCAGCCTCTGTTCAGAGCCTGTCACCAATGTGTTAAGGTAACTGGTATTATCATCAGAGATGTGCAAATAATCAGGAACCTGTACTGGTGACAAAGGACTGACATCATTAGACATTGAAATCCAAAGGAGAGTCAAACGGGAATGTATTCTTTCCCCACTATTATTTAACTTTCATTCTGACAGAGTGTTCAAGGAAGCTTTATATGAATTAGAAATAAATTAGGATTAAGATCAATGAAGTGCATATCAGCACAATCAGACGGGCAGATGACACTGTTCTATTAGCCAACTACAGTTGAACCTGCTTTATACGTAACTCTGTTCTGCGTAATTCGTATTTGTACGTAATTTTCTTTAGGTCCCGGCAAAATGTAATTTAAAGGCATGTTAATTAAACCTTTTTTTATAGGTAATCTGTTTATATGTAATTCGCTGTTATAAGTATTAAGTGTCGGTGAAATATAACTGAGTTTTGCGTAATTGCGTAGGCAGAAGTAGAGCGGTCTGGTTTTGGTGCTGAAACAGAACACAAAGAGTTTTGCTGAATGACATGATTGACACTTACTTATTGGCAGCTTAACAAAGGCCAACCAAGCGAGTCCCCTTTGCTCTCCATCTCGCTCCTCCTCAACCTTCGTCGTTTTTGACCTTCGCAATGCCGCCAAAGATTAAGTTACATTACAAGCAAAGTGGGCGGTTTCGGTGCGGAAACAAAAGAAAATACAGTAAATTTGTTTGAATATGAGAATTTCTTTCATGGGAACAACAGAGAAGTAAAATGTCCATGGTGCCGGTATCTGGTGTTTACTGTTGAACAGTAGTTTTGTCATTCAGTTACTTTTGATTAGCCATGGAGAACAGAATAAGGAAAAGTTATACCCTAGATGAAAAAGTAGAATTTATATGAGAAGTGGACACTAATCCACACAAAACAAAAACTGAAATTGCTTTAGACTTAGGGATTGCTTATACAACACTATGTACAGTCATCAGTAAAAGAAACGCTATTTTGGATGAGTTCTTCAAACTGGGTTCAAAATCAGTAAAGCGCAGCCATCAGCAAGAAGGAAGATACGTAGGTTTGGAGAAAGCACTTTTCACATGGTTCCAGCAAAAACGGACTGCAGCTCTACCAGTTAGTGGTGACATGCTGAAGGCAAAGGCGATAGATTTAGCTAAAAAGATGAGTATCACTGTTGATCTCAAGGCTTCATCAGGATGATTGCAAGGATTTAAAGATCGTCATGGAATCACGGGGGAAGCAATTTGCGGTGACTCAAAAGCTGTGGACGACGTCGCGGTGCAACACTGGAAAGAAGAGGTTCTGCCGGGTATCGTAAAAGATTATCAGCCTTCAAACATCTACAGTTGTGATGAGACCGGCCTATTCTACAATCTCCTTCCCAGTAAAACATTAGCTGAAAAAGGTGACTCATGCCATGGAGGGAAGAAAACTAAAATTCGTGTAACAGTACTTCTCGCCACCAATGCAGATGGACCTGACAAACTTCCTCCACTTGTGATAGGAAAATCGAAGAATCCGATGTGTTTTAAGGGTACGAAAACAAATCTACGGAATATGAATCCAACAGAAATTCTTGGATGACTATGCTTCTAATGGAACAGTGGTTGAAAAACTGGACATTAAAATGAAAAAGAAACAGAAAAAGATCCTTCTTGTTATGGATCGATGTCCAGCACATCCACCTCAAATCGTTCTGGAGAGTGTCCGAGTGGAATTCTTCCCTCCTAACTGTACCAGTGTTCTACAACCGCTTGATTTGGGCATCATTACAAATTTCAAAGTGCATTATAGAAAAATGCTGGTTCAACATTTGATAACACTGACTAATGCAGGAAATGAACCTCTCTTCATTAATTTGCTACAAACCATAGACTTTATTTCGGCTGCCTGGAAGCAGGTGTCATCCTCCACAATCAGCAACTGTTTCAACAAAGCTGGTGTTTTACTAGAACAGGCTGCCTCCAGTGATGGTTATGGGGACGAAGTTTTGTCTGGCAGTGAGGTAAAGCTACCGGAGGGTGTAGAATTCAATACTTTTGTGCATTTTGATGTTAATCTGGCTGTATGTGGAGAACTACTGGATGAAGAGATTATTGCTGATGTATGCCAACAACGCAGTGGTGATGGACCAGCTACAAGCGCTAGTAACAGTGATGGAGATTGAGATAACGACTTGAGAATCTCGAAACACCTCAACTGAGTGAAGTGTTAAATGCAATCGATGTGTGTAGGCGTTACATCAGTGCGAAATATTGTAGTGAAAATGCTTTGAATTCATTATTAAGTTTGCTAAAGGAGGTTTATACTCTTAATGCAAGAAAAGTGAAACAAGCCAAACTATCTGATTTCTTTAAGGCTGGACCAAGTTCAAAATAATATTTTCTGTCTTAATGTATTTATTATTTGCAAGGATTTAGTTTTTCAGTAAATGTATTTATTATTTGCAAGGATTTACACATGTAGGTCTATTCCATTGGTTTTTCAGTAAATATGTGATGTATTGTGTAAGTCTGATTTCTAAGTAATTCTCAGTTACAAGTAGTTGTTTCTCTTCCCTTTGATATACGTGTAAGTCAGGTTCAACTGTATATTGAAGATCTACTATAGTTACTTTCAAACAGTTTCTGCAGGTGAAGAAGCTACGAATCTCATTATCAACACCAGTAAACCAAATGAATGGTCTTCAACTATTAAATGAATTATAGTGTGTGTCTGAAACTAAATGGAGAGAACAAGTTTAAGAGGTCATCATCATTATTGAAGATGTTGATCCTGGTGGAGAAATAAATGTTTGCATTGAAATAGCCCAGTCTACATTCCATAGAATGAGGTCACTCCTTTGCAGTGACATCCTCAACTTCAAGCTGAGCTGTAGAATGGTTAAGTGCTACATGTGGTCAGTGCTTTTATATGGAGGATAGACATGGATACTCAAGTTTTGCATAATTAGCCAGCTGCAGGCATTTGAAATGTGGGTGTATTGAAGAATGCTTTGAATATTCTGGGTTGACAAAGTTTCAAATAATAGAGTTTTGCTACAAGCTAATGCAATGCATGAGCTTCTAAGAACAGTGAAATGTTGGAAAATATCTCATTTTACATTGGACATTTATTTATTCAAAGTTGCTACAAGTCGTACTTTAGAGTTGAGTGGATGATCACTGTAGACCTGAAAAGATGAGAATATCTTGGCTGCACAATATCAAGGACTGGACAGGAGTTCAGTCTGCAGAATAGATTTCTTAAACAAATGTGAACTTACCATATTGATAGCCAGCATCAGGGAGACCTGATATGGTCAACAGACTGCTGGTGGGAGTGAAAGCTGGATGGACTTATATCTTACTCACAAGTTTGATGTAACAGAATTGGAGGCAGTGAGAATGATTACTAATACACGGATGTGGGAGC
This sequence comes from Anabrus simplex, assembly GCF_040414725.1. Taxonomy (NCBI): domain Eukaryota; kingdom Metazoa; phylum Arthropoda; class Insecta; order Orthoptera; family Tettigoniidae; genus Anabrus; species Anabrus simplex. The sequence continues at coordinate 167,022,539 of NC_090271.1, forward strand.
AATGACAGGGTTAACCTGAATGGGGAGATAAGGGCTAGGTTAGGAATTCACTTAATGGATGAAGCAGTATGCATGAAACAGCTTTGGTTGTGGAGTCTTGTGAGGCAAATGGAGGATAGGTTACCTAGAAGATTAATTGACTCACTGAGCGAGTTGGCTACACGTTTCGGCCCATGAAACTGTTACCTTGCATTCAGGTGATGGTGGGTTCGAACTCCACTGTCAGGGTCCTGAATATAGTTTTCTGTGGTTTCCCATATTTTCACTTGACAAGTGCTAGGACTGTTCCTTAATTAAGGTCACAGTCACTTCCTTTTAAGTCCTAGGCCTGCCCTATCCCATCATCATCATAAGACATGTTTGAGTCGGTACGCTGTAAAACCAATAAGGTAAGAGAAGCAGGAGGACATCAAGGTTAGGCTCATTCTGTAATAATTTAATGATAAGAGGTGTGGAACTGAACCAGGCCATAGATATAGTTGTAAATAATGGGTTTGTTGTGGTGTTCAGTTAATTCACAGAAGCTTGCAGACTGAATGCTGGAAGGCATAACAGTCTGTAATGAAGACGTATGTAGAAATTGGACTCTAGGAAGTTTATACCAGATATATGCATAAGTTTTTGCAGGTTGTCACTGCTCCATTAGGAGAATAGGTGACGTGTACCGGTACGCCAGTACAGACACACATCTACGCCAAACATTAGCACGTGTTATATCGTTCGGTGATCGTGTCGACGTTTTGTTCCTGAAAAAGAACCTTTGCGGGTAGAAACACATGGTGAACACGCTCCATCAATTAGAACATGTGAGCCATTTTTGAATGGCAGTTTCATAAAAGTCACCATTCTATTATTGCTAAAGGCCTCTTGCGGCTTAACATTGATTGACAACTATTTCCAAGGTTGTACTAGAGAGGGCAGCACCCTCAGTTGTGGACACGGAGGGTCATTCTTTCAGGCGAGACTGTAACTTTATCTCTTTGACTCCGATGTTTGTTATGGTTGAGAGAGAGGAATATAAAATGGACTCCTCGCCGATCGGAGTTGCTTTTCTGAGCTATAGATGGGTATTTATTAGATTTAAACTCTGCCATTACTGCCATCCTTCTTTTTATTCTGACGGCTAATATTGCAGGTATGGTGATCCTTGTTTTAATATATTTTTCTACGGTTCTGTAGTGATATTCTGCGCAATGTACTTATTGGGACGTAAAACAAATAACATTATTATGTATGTATTTATTAATTGAAGATAAAAAATATTTTCGATACTTTCAACCTACCACTAGTGTGCCATTATCGAAACAGATAAGAGAGGCGTGATCATGACATAATCGAAGAACAGAGCAAATCATGCAACTGCTGACTACGTAAGCCTACTATGCTATGTTCCTCAGCTCCATTTGTGCTTGTACTGGTTGTCATTGGACCGGTAGCGTGTCACCGTGGAGCCATGCTCCTCAGCTCCATCTGTTGCTGGACCGGTTCGTCACTGGACCGGCAGTGTGTCACTGCGCTCTGCATGCTATGCCATGCTCCTCAGCTCCATCTGTGGTTGGACCGGTTTGTCACTGGACCGGCAACGTGTCACTGCCCCAGTCGTGTCACTGCAGCAGTGACACATTATTTCTGGACCATCACACCTCTAGTTTGACGGACTCAACTTGTGTTTGTTGGTACGTTAATGTCTGACGAACAAACTGACGTGTCAAATTCATATGCTGCATACTGTTTGCTAACGCCACCTCTCAGTGAAACCGGAAAAGACTTATGCATACACCTGGTAAATAGATTTGTAGACAGAAAAACAATGCTTATCATGTTTGCACTTAATTATTATGTTCTAACATTATCAGGCTTCAAATTGCCAAACTTGCCAGTACTGTGGGCACCATGACTTACCTCTCCTGTGCCTTTCTGAAGGGAGGATAGGAGGTGGTGTTTTATTTCTGGGCCTAGTACATGGTGTGCTCCTCTTCTGATATTTGAGTATGGAAAATATTATTGTTTCCTCCTGCCAACTAGTTTGGGTCTGCACCGCAGTATCTGAGTGATTATTGTAATTTTAATTATTTGGTGAGTCATATTACTGCTCCAAACAAGTACCGTGCCGTATGTAAGCAGTCACCCTTCCATGTTGTACCACAGCCAATGTTGCTTAATTGTGGGTAGTGGGTAGTGTAATTATTGTAGTGTAAGGTCTCGTAAGGTCAGTCCATGTGATTCTGAATACCATGCTAATATTGGGAGTAGTCATCATCCAGGAAGTGTCCACAGTGTATGTGTGTGCAGTGTTTTGGGTTCATATTAATTATACCTCATTTGTTTTGTAGAGGCACCCACCTGTCTATTTTGAGTGTATTTTTGAGTACGTGTGTTTTGTTGTAGCAAAGTATTGGATTTTCCTCAAGTGGTGGGAGGGAGCAGAGGATTTCAAAAGTTTATCTGTCTTAATATACATAGTTAGATGAAGTTCTATTTTGTTTCATAGGCAGAAGAAGGACTGGCATCTATCTCACGACCTCGACCTAAGATGCCTGATCTTAGTACACCGACTAGTCAACTGTCTCCAATGAACATCAGTTTCAATTGATATATGTAAGTCAAGACTCCTTAAAACTTTTTGTTCTCATTCCTGTTGTCATAGTGTTATCTGAGTGGACCCTTTAGTTAGTGTAGACATTTTATTATACTGTATCTGTGCTGATTTGTTTGTTTTTGTATAATGTTTTGATAATGGTTGGAACATCTTATTAAGTTTGCATTATAATCAAGTCATTGTATTTTGGAAGACATTCTTTTTGCTGAAGGAGAGAATTATGATTCTTGAAACATGTAAGGTGTGAAATAAACATTGTTTATTTTATACACTATATTTAATATTGACTAGGTGGATCCAAATCAAATTCCTTGATTCACGTTGAGATATCGGCTCCAGTCTAGAAAGCCGAGAATAACGCCTGAGAGAATTCATTGCACTAACACGCATCATCTCATAACGTACAGGCCTCCAGGCTGAGCAGCAGTCACTTGATAGGCCAAGGTCCATAAGAGCTGTTTCGTCATGGTAGTTGGGAGGGTTCCATTGCATATATCTGATGGACTCTGACATTCAGTCTTAACATTAGATGGCAATTTTATTGTGGTTCTTGCATTGAAAATATTTAGCATTGACGTTGCAGCACCTTCTTTTCTAAGGGGAAATATGGAAATGAACCCCGTATTCACAGAGTTGGATTTGCAATAAAGAACTAATTTGGTGATCACCTTGATAAATTCCCTTTCCAGAATAAGTGAGAGGCTCCTGATGTCAAAATTGACCTGCAGGTAGCCTAAATGATGTCAAATTAAAATGCTTGCCCACAGTAGCTGAGGCCATATGATTATTGTGTTCTATTTTGATCAGAAAGAAGACACGATGAAGTCTTAACGAATATAACTCACTTTGATGAAATTCAACTTTTTGGAGACTTTACTGCCCAGGTGGGTAGAGATCTTGCACTCTCAGCAGGAAGCATCATCTAGACAACGATATTTATCATTACAAAAATACTCTCTTAAGCAAAATAATAAATTCAAAACAACATGGCAACACCCTAATTCAGAGCACTGGCAGCTACTTGATTACATAATATTACACACTAGATATCATTGCAGGATACGAATTACAAGAGCCATGGAAAGAAGCGTTCTGACAGCTAGCATAGGAGGGAGGGCCTACTGCCATTGCGTGGTGTAGTCACATTCCTACATTCCTTGCTCCTTCTTGCTCTATTGTTCGTCCTAACCGCTGTACCCTATTGTAGTGTGGGACAAGATTTAACTGAACAGTGAAACTTTGGTATCTCAGTATCTCAGCCATGCAACATTTCCTTTAGCATCATTTAGTATTTGATTAAGCTGCCCCTGTGGATCAGTGGTAGTGTGTCGGCCTCCGGATGCCAAGATAGCGGGTTCAAACCTGACAGAGATAGTCTGATTTTTGAAAGGTAGAAAAAAGTCCATTCACACTCCATGTCACAAGATGTTGGCATGTAAAAGATCTCTGGTGACACATTTGGTGTTTACCCAACAAAAGTCATTAAATCTCAGCCGTAGACATCCAAGAGAGTTTCGGCTTACTCTTTCTGCCATCTAGTAGGCCTGGAGTAAAACGGAACATCGAAATTGATGAGCAGACAGCCAGGTGGCGTCATTGAAATGCCTGCACATGGTAGCTGAGGCCATATAATTATTATTATTATTGATTATTAGTATTTTATTGTTTTCTAAATGGTCCATGTGAATTTCGGTGAGGATGTCAGAAGCTGGAGCTCCTAAATAGGAGTCCTTTCTGCTGGTATACTATGTTATTAAATGAGAAGTAATTGTTATTAAGAGTTAAGTCCAGAATTGACCTGAATCCCTCAATTTCTTGGATGCTCAGTTTTTTGTACTAAGTTTTTCTTGATTATGTCAAGGGTCTCTCTAACTGGAATATTAGAATACATGTTGGTGATACCAAATGAATTTAAAGGTGAAAGGAAGTTGACCTGTGGGAAAACCAAGAAGAAAGTGGCTTGATTGAGTGAAGAAAAATGTACTGCAGAGAGGATATGATTGGAACAAGTTAGTGGAAGAAGAGTTGTACAAGGATGAGATGGAGGGGACATGTACACGTAGTTATGTTCGCCAGCATACTCTTCACGTACCACTTCAGCCTCAATTCTTGGATCTTGCTGAGAAGCAGTCTTCTCATTTCTGATTGTGTTCTTCTTGGTCTTGTGTACCATGGTGCAAGGAACTTCATTTAAACTGCCTGAGGGAGTTTATGTATATCTTTTTTAAAAACACTTTACTTGCCAATACTGGTATCCCTATGGTCATTGTGGTGGTTTCAAATCTGTATGTGATTATCTGTATATAATGACTTCTAGAGTATCATCTTTGTTTGCAGGGATACATGTTCATCCCACTGAAGCCACCTTACTTGATAGTAGAATTGTATTGTCTTGTTGATTCAGTTGTTCACCCCTTGTTTTGCCTGCCAAAGTACTTGAAGTCTGAGACGCTGTCCAGTTTTGCTTCATTAAGCCTAACAATGGTTTGCCTCCTTCCTTTTACACCTCCATCACCATTGTATCTGTCTTGCTGATGTTTAGGTCATTGCTCTTTAACTCATTACTCCAGCCAGGGAGTAGATCCACAGGAGGGTGAGGGGGTGGAATGGGGTAAATCCCCCCTCCCCCTAAATAGTCCGATGGAAAAACAACAAATTTTAAATGTACCAAAATTTTTAAAAATTAAGAGCGTCACTGTCTAGGTGATATGACAATATACAAGTAACTATCTCTATGTGATTTGTATTGAATATATAATTTACATATCAACAGGTCACACATTGTGGCTTTACAAACTGAAATGATATACGTAACAAACTATGGTCACAATTAGCTGTGCTCCATGATTCTGGTTCCGCCATTTCGGTGAAAATATATAAACCAAACTGTGCGTGTCTGTTTTCTTAGTTTTTGTGTTACCATTAGCTGTTATTACTAGGGCTCAGATGTTTAGGAAAAGTCATATTTTTCTTTGCCTCTATTTTCTTGCCTGATTGTATGTTGGTGCAAATCAGATGGTTATCATCACAATTAAGTGATTTTTATTTGTCATATAAATGCATATTTTGGCCATTTATTGTCATAAGGTCATATTTTGAGCTATTTTCGTAGAAGCGTCATATTTTGGTCATATTTTGGCGGCTTGATGACAGCTGTAGCTGTGCAAAATCATCTTCAACTTATCTTCAACTTACCGAATGTGAACTAGTGTTCACAAAACTGCTTCTCGGTATCACATCTGCAGTTAATACAAGTGGAATACTCTGCCTCTTCTATCAAGATTGGACAGGAATTGTTTTCCAACAGTTTGTTAGAAAGTCTGGCATATATACGGTATATAGTCGAACTTTCGAATTATATCAAGCGCAATTATTCGTTTAGAAATTGCTAGCTTAGAAATTCATGCAAGTATTGAAATCCAGTACAACAATCATATAGAATAGTTGGCAAGAGTGTAAAACGGAATCTTCAAAACACTCTCGCCAATATTTTCAAGACATATTTTGTAATTTTTACGTCATATTTAATCACTTTTGAGGTCCTATTAGGTCACTTTTGAGGTCATATTTGCTTGCTTATTTGGGCTATTTTTAGGTCTTAAACATCTGAGCCCTAGTTATTACCATTGGCACATTGTAGCACACACTGCCTATATTAATGAAAATTAAAAACAAAAGAATTAATCATCTCCTCTATACTGAAAGAAGAATCATCAGAACTTGCATAAATAAAAATTTAAAAATACCAGGTCGAAGTAGTCTGGAGAATCCTTCCTAATGAAACTATCGAGAGATTGGCTCAATAACTATTACAATGAAGAAGAAAAGAATCTCATATATCTTTCACATCTTGCGACTGCTAGGAAACTGGATTTTACAACTAGTGATGAGAAATCCTGGAAAGAAGATTGAAGGACAATGGAGCCACGAAATTCAGCAAGATCTCAAAGCACTTGTGGACTCAAAATAGCAGATGCAAAGAACAAAAAATAAAATTAATACCCTTCTTAAGACTCAAAAATTTTCAGCAGGAGAGACACATAGAAGCTATAACAATTTCAGACAAATTGAGAAAATTACAATCACAATGAATGAAAAAGTACTGGGCAGATCACAAGACCCAAGCAGTACAACCTTCAAAGGGATGACTGAAGTGGTCCAGTGTGGCCAATAAAGTGAGTGTTTTGATTTTTTAATTTTCATCACATTCTAATGGCCCTTCATGTTTAAAACATTTAGACATCACTAGCCCTGGATTCAAACCTGGTGACTCCATGTGCTGGATAAAGGGGAGGATGGACAGGCTTTCTCTGGTTTTCCATTCTAGTGTTCATTAATTATCGTCACAACCGGCAAGTTCCTTTTCCTCGATGTTAGTTGAGACTTATTCACCCTACCCAATATTTCACTAGATTATTGGTTGAGTGTCTGCCACTGGATCCTAAGATCACAAGTTCAAAACTGGCAGATGTAGTCAATTTATCTTCTCCTTCTTCCCATCTTATTTGGAGTCTGCCTTCTTGTAATTCGCCCTCCATTGTGCCTGGTATCCACAAGATAAACACCTCAGACAGTTCATCCACCACTTTCCAGGTTAGCCTTGAGACAATTGTATATCTGGGCTAAGTTTAAGTGCTCGCTTCGCGATTCAGCTCTGACCACCTCAATCTTGCCTCTCATTTTATCGGGAATTGGGGCAACTCTAAAAGTGCTCCTGACCTCGTAGATCTTAGTGTGGTCTGGTCACGTGACTCCCAGCGTCCATGTAAGCATGCGCATCTCCATTATATCCAGGATCTGCTCGTATCTTTTTGTTTTTTGCAAACATTCCACCCAATACAGTATTACTAGTGCTACTTCAACCAGGCGCTCTTAACTTGTGCTTGAGTGTCTACAAGTGACACCGTCAACTTTTACGTGGAGTCAACGTAACGGAACGTAGATATCTTTGCTAGTGAGATGTTATCAACCAAATTGTTCCATTTGTCTGGATGCTGAACACCAGGTATTCTGATTTTGCGAGGTTTAGCCGCAGTCCATATGTTTCTAGCCTTGTTTTCCATTGGGTAACCAATTCATTAAGCCTCTTCCTTGAGTCGCTAGCCAGCATAGAAAAGGGTCCATGGATGAAGTGTTTACAGGTCCGCAGTTACTGTGTCCATGCAAAGGATGTACAGTAATGGTGACAGGGCGGATCCTTAATAAACTCCCACTCGAATATCAAATGGCGTTGAGATGCCAGCTCCATAGTGACGGAGCTTGTAGAGGTGTGGTAGAGGAGCTGAGCCCAACAGCCATATTGCTCTTGAACACCATGAGTGTGGAGCAAATCTTATATATAAAAATGAACGTTTGTTTGTTCGTATTCTATAGACTCAAAAACTACTGCACTGATTTTGTGTTAAAAATTTCATACTTTCTTATGGTAGTGGTTTGACATGTTAAGTCCTCACCATTCCCTAGATTTAGGCCCTTTGGCACATCACAGTAGGCTAATATAGGCGAAATATCAAATCTGTCATACAAGGACGAGACAGAGTTCATTTGAAGCCTCGCAAAGCGAGGAACAAACCTCGGTATGTCCCTACAGGATCCGAAAACTTTTTTTTTTTAATTTTTTTTTTTTTTAGGCCCTAAAACTAACTGTTTTTGAGGTATTGGCACCTCAGTACCCCAGCTCTAGGAATCAGCTGAAGAAGTGATCCGCCGTAACCATGGCAACGTTAAATCAAGGATTCTAGATTATCGAAAAAGACCAATATTAGTGTCGATCCATAGTTTTAAAGGTTGCTGAGTTGATCTGTGACAAAATTATAGATGTAATAATAATCTAAACTTATATATGTAAAATAACATGTCCTGACTGACTGATTCATCATCACCGAGCCTAAACTACTGTACAGAACGAAATGGAATTTTGGGGATACATTTATATTAGAGTGTAGGTTCTCACTAAGGGAGGATATTCCGTCTCTAAGTAGGTGAAAATCGGGGGGGAATTGTTTCAATGAGCATATTTATATCTCAAAAATTTAAAAGTTTACAGATGTAAAAATTTGTATTTATAATCTCCTTTAAAAATAAAGAAACACATATTTTTGTTTCTGGAAAATTCCCTTAAGGGGAGTATTAAAAGGGAGAATAGGCGTTGAGAATACCTTTTGTGAGGATACTTATATCTAAAAAACTGAAGATGTTACAGACATGAAAATTGGTATTTGGAATCTCCTTTAAAAATAAACAAACAAGTATTTTTCTGATTTTGGAAAATCCACTTAAGAGGTGAAAAGAATTGAAAAAGCAGGCGAATTAAATGAGTACTGGTATATCTACAGTATATGTCAAAAACGTAACGTGATACATGCGTGAAAATTGGTATTTGGAATCTTCTTTAAAAATAACGGAACATGTATTTTTGTTTTGTTTTCGGAAATCCACTTAGGAGGGGTGAGGATGGGGGAAGGACAGATAAAGGGGTTGAATTATTTTTATGGGGATACCTATATCTCAAATTCTGAAAATGTTATAGACGTGGGAATAGGTATTTTGATCTCTTTTAAAAATGAAGAAACATGTTTTTTTGTTTGTTTTCGACTTGAGAGAAGACTGTTTCTCACTACAGTTCTATGTCGCATGGTCATCTTATCCCCAATAGGCAGTATCACAAACGTGATTTGCGAAGAGTTTCTGTGGTAAATGAAACTCAGTGTTTTGGTGAGCATTTATTCTTTAGGGATTTTCAGATAATGTCTTAGTACAGTACCGAGGAACGATTACTTTTAACAAATTACAAAATCCACGCGAGCAAAGCCTGCTAGTACCTGATAAATTCACGGCAGACCCGGTTGAATGCCTAAATCTAGGTAGGCTATATGGACCGTTCTTCTCGCTGTGCCTCTGCCAGCAACTGGGCAGCATAAATAGCATCTGTTGTACTGTGGTCCTTAATGAAACCACATTAGTTTGATGAAAGTAATGGTTCTTCTAGGCATGCGTTATTCACCCGCTCAATGATTTTTGTGGTTGGGCAGGTGGTGCACATAGTAACATCACCCTTGCCTTTCCAGATAGGCATGGCGATATTGGGCTTCCAGGTGGATGGTATGTCATTGTCTTTGATGCATTTTGTGCCATTTCACTGTTATGAGAAGTTACGACCGTAAGTAGAACAAAGATGGAACCCATGTATCTTGGAATAATTAACGCCGAAAGGTCTGATCATACCGCATGTGAAGGCGAGAGTACTCACATCAAGTGGGAGAGAAGAAGAATTAAGATCCAGAAGGCAGTGAAAAGGATCGAACGGGAATATTGTTACTAACAATTATGAAAAAAAAATTTAGAAAAACGAAGTTGGATTACTACCTAAAAATATACGAGTTGAAGACGGAAGTAACTGCACCAGAATTTTAAGGACGGTACAACAAGAAATCAGCTCAGCGGGATAAAGAATGAATATTTAGAAGCTACATTGTGAATTGAGTGGGAGACTAATAATTTCATTCAGCGAACTCCAAGAGACGTGAAGAGAGGAAAATAACAGCAACAAGCTTACGTCACTGCAGTTCCTGCTGACGTACTTCACGATATTACCGAAGTGAAGAGTTACAAAAAGGGAATCCTACAACAACTCGAAATTGAGTGAAGAAGGGGAATTAATCATTTCAAATTATAAAATTACATCACCCTAAGGAGAATATTCGACAAGTAAATCAACTCTTTCAAAGGGAACAATCTTCGCATTAGACAGTTTCTCACAGTTATTCACAATGGAAATGCTAATTAATCTTATATGTTATTCTATTCCAACTAGACCACAGATGAACAAGATGCTCTAAGGAGATGATAAGCCAGACTGCCCAAATGGGTGCCGCAGGATGACGTTGCCGACCGAGATGATTGAGCCCAGAGGAGGAATATGCGAATATTTCCCGTCCACCCAGGGAAATAAGAAGCGACGTTTCAATATGTCCTGTCAGCTGGACATATGACGGCGACTGGAGCTGCTGAATTCAGATAAGTCTTACTTTTAAATCAGTGTAATAATGTTTATGTTCAACTGTAAGTGTAGTATGAGTTATTAATTTGTTCCGTGCGAAGTGATTAAACGACAAGAGTGGTGTGATAAGTTAGAATAAAGGTGGATAGGTAATCTTCAGATATGCATGGCAAATCCTTAGATAGGTAGTCACTCAGTGATGAAAGCCTACGTTCGAAATGTGATCCATGTAGTGTGAAATTCTGAGTTAGTCAAGGTGACAGTAAGTTGTATGATATGTAAAAGAGCGATATAGATACGTGTGTACATTGGTTATAGTCAATGAATGTCAAGTTAGGAACCAGCAGTAGGATATGCTTGCTAGATAGACAAATCTGTTTATGATAAATGGTGGTTATGACTGAATGAAGGTCATAGTATCTGGAAATGTGGCCATGAACCGTAATTGAAATAATAAGGGCCACGATTGTAAGAAGTGAACCCGTGTTAGTAAGGAGACAGATTATGGTTTTGAAAGTATAATAATAATATTTTAAGAGAAGTTGATACGTGATTGATGATCGAGAATAATGATAGTTATTGATTCTTCGCGAGGATGAGCACGGTGACGTGGCTATGCACTTAATGGTTTTCATGTAGAGTTTTGCTAATTAGGAAAATGAACATGTAGCAATTTCATGTACTGTTTATCTTACGAGCAAGCATAAAGAAATACAAATGAGATCGGAGTGACATCTGTTGGTTAGAACGCACACTTGGTAGTGTCAACAAAATCTCAGTTAGGAGGACGAACTAAACACATGTGCTGTCACAAATGTTTTCTAATACCAATCTATTCTCAGACAAGAGGAACGTAGTAACTTCTTAGGCGACATCCTATCACTGATGATTGAATGGAAATGTAGGGATGATATTCAACGGTCAAGTCTTCACACCATGCACCACTCTAGATAGCATATTTCAGACGAGACTAGTAGAGTAGTCATTAACAAGTATAATATCGCACCTATGTTAAGCTTAAAATGACGAGAGGATTTGGATCTTTAAATGGTTTATGTATCTTATTGGTTCTGATTGAACTTTTTATGAGAACTACATTGATTTGAAAGGGGGACTTGTCGGACTTCACGCAGAATAAAATGACGTAAATAAAGAAGCATTAATATTCAACATTCAATATTCAGTGTTCATTATTCCATATCCAACATTGTGACTTAATTATGTATGGAAGCATTAGGGAACTCTCTCCCAGGTTAGTACCCATAGGTATTTATTAGTATGTTGAGAAGGATAGGATGATTCTATGGCAGTAAATGAATATGAGCTCCGAGGGAGAGCTAACAGTTAATTCAAAACCTGATATATAGTAGGGAAAAATTCCAATTCATGAGATATGGTTATAAGTCTCAAAATGCGTCCTGGATACCATGAAGAAGACACCCTCAGTCTATATTTTTGCTTATTGGAACTCATGTTGTAAATATTTTTCTTTTCCTTTGCTAGGGTGCACCCAAACAAAATAATTTTTTTTTGTTACCCAGATAAGTTACTAACTATACAGATAAGTTTTTCTTTAGTTGTCCAAGTAAGTTTTCAATTACTTATACGAATCTTTAATTACCTATGTTAGGAAATATTTCACTAATTTAAGTATTCAAACATATTTGACTTCGTTTCAATCCATTAATTGAACGCTTTATTCCAATTTGATTATTGCTTTAAGGGCCTAAGAGGGAGAATTTGACATTTTCTTTTGGACTTATGATTTTTAATTTGATAATTATGAGCTGGAGCATAATGGTATTCAACTTAATAATGGCTTATGCGGAACTTAATACCTTACCATACACTGTATTCTGTCCCTGATTTTGTGGGCAAGCATGACCTGAGCACTTAATGTAGTGGATTCCAGTAGATCTATTACAGATGATGACGAAATCAAACAACTTTTACTTTAGAATGTATAGTGGGCGCCGGATGTGCCAAATACCGGTAGATTCTCCATAAACATTGCTTACATATATTTTTGCACGATACCGCCCTTTCTTCGATTCTTCTTTCTACCCAGAATGTGGAAGTGCTGAATGAAGGAATGATATAGAGCAATTAGAAGAGAAAAGGAAATGATTAATTAAATATTGAATGGAGAAATAGGTAGACTTATGAGGTTAAGTCCATGTTCCCTAGAAATAGGCCAAGTGAACAGTCGATCATACAGTTTCCTTTACCAGATTTTTCTTGTGGAGGATAGCTCGATATTCGAATTCTGGATTGAAACATTTGTATAATAAACAAATATGTAAAATGTTAAACAGTTCTTTCAATGTGTTCGTAGTATAGAGACCTAGATTTAAGTAAATGAGAGTGGTAACATCTTGATAGCATAAGAATTAGAATAAGCAACATATGAAAGTCGTTTCTATAGGTGATTTAAGTCTTATTTGGCTCCGTATGTATATCTTTCTCTGATTCGGAACTCACCACCCAAATTATAGAACTATTTAGTTGGAAAAGTCATAATTAAGCTAGCTTGGATATTATGCGTCCAGGGAGCCGGGAACGGCGCAATTTGTTGAAGATGTTTGCTAGAAATTCAGTCCCACATTGCCCCATCTCCATCCAAACTTCAACAGGAATGTCATCAGGTCCAATTGCTTTGCTGTTTTTCATTGCACAGATGGCAACTGCAACCTCGGCAGGCGTGATGGGTGGAACTGCGCACTGCACTGGATTGGTTGTGGGGATAGTAGGATGTGAAAATTCCTCATTACAAATTACATTAAAGTGTTCACATCAGCATCTATGTATATCCATTGGGTTTCAAGCGAGCTGTCCATGTTTGTCCTTGATGCGGATGACATGACCAATATCTTCAACGGATCGTTGACGACATATGGTGATCCTATAGATACTATTGGCTCCTCCAGGTTGATCTAATCATTCAAAGAGGTCATGAAAGTAACTGTCCTCACTAGTTGCTACTGTTCATTTGGTGACAGATTTGAGTTCCCTATTGCGGACCAGATCGATATTGGTTCTTGTTGGCGGTCTTGGACTTCACTGCATGCTGAACCTCATCATTCCACCCCAGACCGGTTTATCCACGAAATGCTTTCCTGCTATTGTCATTCCTTTTATTTATTTCACACTCGCTCTAATTTGTGCAGGGATCACATTGCATTTATCCTTCACAAGGTGGTCAGTTTTCACTAGCAGACAGATGGTGAACATTAGAACTTTTGGTTTATCACGAAACTTCCACCACTTGATGCGTTCTGTGGTGGTGACATGTTGGACAGGTGGGCGAAAGTGAAGCTGAAATTCAAGAACAAGTAGTCTGTGCTGAAGAGCAATGTTTTGTGATGGTATCCATTACTAGCTGTGGATCCTTCCTCTTCACCATCCAGTAATCGATTTGTGACTTGTGACGACCACTGCTGTGTGTGCTAATGTGAGACAGGCTGTGCTTGCTCACTAATTTAGAATGAAAAAAGTTAAAATATAAAATATAAAATATTCCATCGTCAGACTCTGTAGTCTCACTTAGTACTTACCTGATTACTTACACTACAATTGTTGATGGGCGCCAGCTACAAATAAATGTAACGATAACAGAATGAGAATCTTGAATATATCTAGGGGTGAGGTAATAAGCTTACTTTGGCAGCATAACATATAGGTTCTGGGGAAAGGACATTGAAGTTTGGTTTCCCAACTGAAATTTGAGGTTACCTGATCTACCATGGAAATAAAACAATTGTATTTGATACTGAACAAAATATATTCTTTAAATATTAAATTTTAAGGGTGAGACTTGCTGCAATAATTTTAATGATAATATAAAACTCTGAAATTACAACTAAAAGAAACTAGGCATTACATTTGAAATCCTATTGACCTGATTTATTGTATTTGTTCATAGTGTTGTTGATTTTATGACGGTTGTAAAAGAGATTAATGTTATTGTTAACTGTTTTAAAGGCAATGTTGACCTTATGCTTCTTAAAAATGTTGGCGATTTCTTAAATCTTATTATTGGTATAGGTGAAACTATGCCTCTTTCAACAGTTAATAGGAGTGCTGGATTTATGCATTTTTAATAAAACAACACATTTCAGCGTAGCGCACGTTACGTTCTCCTGCATTCACGTTAGTCTCTGCAGCCGTGCGCTCGTTCCCTTGCTTCTGTGGGCTGTACACAATCTCTATGACAGTAACTATTTCTCTATTATTCTTACGTCATTGAAACAGAAGCTACTCTTGCTGCTGTTGAGGAGTCCATTCCATTTTTGACTCGTCGACGAAAACTCGTTTTTTAGTGAAACGAAGACATTGCAGTAGCTATAGAAGAACGACGTTGCGTTCATAAACGCTATCGTAGGCAGCCTACTGTGGCCAATTTGGTAATAATTAAAGAAATTCGCGCTAAGGCGTAAGTTCTTATTCGACAGAGTAAGAAAGCGTCAGGGGACAGACTTATGTCGTCGATGACGTCACATGCACCGTCATCTCAAGTGTGGACGAAACTTAGACGCATTGCGGGTGTATAAGGTTCATCCTCAGTACCGTGAATTTATATTGCAGGCAGTGTCGTCACTGATCCATCCACGGTTGCCAGCCATCTAAAAAAGGAATTTCGCTGATTTGTCTGGTTCCGGGAATTACCATCCTGATTTCCCGGCTCTGAGTTGGGAGGTTGAACGTCGTCATCTAAGTTTTGCCAGTGTATCTTCAGAAGACTATAACATGCCCGCTACGGAGTGGGAACTCCACAGCGCCTTGGCACTTGGCGGCTTCCGGACCAAATAATGCCCATAACCAGATGTTGAAACATCTCAACGAGGATAGCCTCTTATATCTTCTTGGGGTGTTCAACCGAATCTGGACAGAGGGTGGGTTTCGTCACAGTGGCGAGAGGGAATAGTAATTCCATTCCTCAAACCTAACAAAAATCCCAAGTATTCAGAAAGTTACAGACCTGTTTGTCTCACTGTCTGTATAAACTAGTTGAGAGGATGGTGAATCGCCGTCTTGTGTGGTGTTTGGAGAAAGGAGGATTTTTGTCCGAGTACCAAAGTGTTTTTCGAGCCGCCCACTCAACCACTGTCCATTTGGTACGCCTGGAGAGTTCTATTCAGGACACATGTCTCCGGAAACAGCATTTGGTTGCTATTTTGTTTGACACAGAAAAGGCCTAAGACACCACACGGCGATATGGAATCCTTTCAGTCCTGCATCAGTGTAGATTCCGGGGTAACTTTCCGGTTCTTATTGCGAATTGTTTGTCCCTCCGTCTATTCCATGTCCAGGTAGGGAGGACTTATTCCACAGTATCGTGTTCAGGGAAATAAGAGTCCCACAAGGATCGGTTCTCCGTGCCACTCTGTTTGCGAATGCAGTTTAGCAGTAATACCATCGCTGTATGTAGACGATTTTGCTCTGCAGTATCACAAGGTATGACAGTCGCAGAGCGACAGTTACAGCAAGCTATTATCTGGCCATACACGGAAAGGAATTCTGACAGGCGAGGTCTTTTGTGACGCGTACCGACAGGCTAGGGCTGCTCGTTAGTGAGCAACGTCAGTTTGAGGCGTAATCTGCTACAGGCCATATCTGTTGTCAGCACCTCAACGGAAAGACCTCGCCTCACAGATTAAGCCTCTTGTAAGGAACGCATGGAGTGGACAAAGGCACTGCTAGAGAAATTTATTGAAATGTACAGAGAGCGGCCGTGTCTCTGGTATTTAAAACATGAGGCGTACATGAATACAAATTTAAGAAGTAGGGCATACAATGATCTAGTTGAATGCGTGCGGAAACCTTTCCTAACGCAGATCATAGTTTTGTGAAGAAGAAAATTCAGAATTGAAGAAGCAGCTTCCGAAAAGAAACTAAGAAAATCGAATCCTCTGAGAAAAGTGGAGCGGGAGCAGATGACGTCTATGAACCAACATTATGGTGAGTAAAAATTACAGACCCGCCTCCGTGGTGTAGTGGTTAGTGTGATTAGCTGCCACCCCCGGAGGCCTGGGTTCGATTCCCGGCTCTGGCACGAAATTTGAAAAGTGGTACGAGGGCTGGAACGGGGTCCACACAGCCTCGGGAGGTCAACTGAGTAGAGGTGGGTTCGATTCCCACCTCAGCCATCCTGGAAGTGGTTTTGCGTGGTTTCCCACTTCTCCTCCAGGCAAATGCCGGGATGGTACCTAACTTAAGGCTACGGCCGCTTCCTTCCCACTTCCTTGTCTATCCCTTCCAATCTTCCCATCCCCCACAAGGCCCCTATTCAGCATAGCAGGTGAGGCCGTGTGGGCGAGGTACTGGTCATCTTCCCCAGTTGTATCCTCTGACCCAGAGTCTGAAGCTCCAGTACACTGCCCTTGAGGCGGTAGAGGTGGGATCCCTCTCTGCGCCCGAGGGAAAAACCGACCTTGGAGGGTAAACAGATTACGATACGAAAAATTTCTGACTGCTACTGTCGAGTACACTTGAAACTAAGTCTGTCTGTTAGGTCATCAGCCCAGAGGCCGGTTGGATCCTCAAATAGTACCACCAAAGGCTATGCAGTTTTATGAAAACCGCAAAAACCAATGGCAGTACCAAAATGAGGCGTACTAGGCAAGACGAGAAGTGAGGTAGTTTGCCATTGCTTTCCTCACTGGGCCAGGCAGTGCTATTGCTGCACGACTGACCCTATGAGCAACACCTTTCATAACACTTAGACGCACTGTTTGTACTCTGAATGCCATTACTCAGCACCACCTATACCCCAGCAGCTTCCAAGTATATAGTTCTATAGTTTTATAGAAAATAAGAGGCCATGATTTATCGGTTAATAATTAATAATTATTGCACTACGTAGGTATTATGGTCCACAAAAGATCAAGATCGTCCTCAGTGTAGCGCAACAGCAAATTTTCTTTTTCTCTGGACACTGTCGGCTTCGATGTCCATCGCACAGTTCTAAGTACGGCAGGCCCGACCGGCAAGGATTTCAAACTAGTTTGAAAGGCCAGCGGATGAGACTTGGCCTGCCGAGAACACACAAATCATCCCATTAACGGGAAGGTCTGGAATGTTGACAGATCATGTTGCACAATACGACAGGCTGGGTGTCACAGTTGGTGGCGAGCAGCAGGCCGGGTCTGTGAAGGTCACGCCTGGCAGGCGGTCTGTCGGATCTGGCCGCAAAGGCGAGGCCTGCCAAAAAATCTTTCCGTGTATGGCCAGCTTAGCAGAGTGGCACCTGGCTTTCGGTTTTCAACTGCAAAGACCTCTATTGTTCACTTTGCTGGAAACGCACTTTTCAC
The DNA here is from genome assembly GCF_040414725.1 of Anabrus simplex. Lineage (NCBI taxonomy): Eukaryota > Metazoa > Arthropoda > Insecta > Orthoptera > Tettigoniidae > Anabrus > Anabrus simplex. The sequence continues at coordinate 167,040,447 of NC_090271.1, forward strand.
TCCCACCCTTATCTTTATTTAGGGGATGTCGCTCTTCCTGTAGTTGACACCGATTTCTTAGGCTCCCTTCCGATAGTAAATTATCGTGGAACACACACGTTCGTCAATTAAAAGTCAAATGCGCTAAGAAACTGAATATTTGGAGTTTCTTAGCGGCACTATTTGGGGAGGGGGGGGGGAAGGATCAGACCGCACGGTCCTCCTACGATTTTGTAGGGCACACATTTTATTCAGATTAGACTTCGGCAGTGCAGCATATGAATCAGGAAGGCAAAGCATCCTTGTGAAACTGAATAGCATCCACTACAGCGGAGTTACGTTAGCAACGGGAGCATTCCGTACAAGCCCCATTGCTAGCCCGCTCACCGAATCTGCTGAGCGGCCTTTACACCTGAGGCGTCAAAACATTGTCATATCCCTGCGTATTCCACAATGGAAACCGTCGGCTATACGCTGCTTATCCTCGAACAATGTTGCCGGTTGGTATACGCTTCAATAGCAGTCACAGATTGATATGCCTTCGGTTTCTTGTCTTGTCAGACGACCAAGTACAGTAAAGTATCTCCGTGGTTAATACGACGACCGGTATTCAGATTCTGTAGCTGATTACACTGATGGTTCGAGGGCAGAAGCGAAAGTAGGCTGTGCGTTCGTTGTCGATGATAAGAGGTTTCGTTTTCCTCTACCCCAAACTTGTAATGTGTACACAGCAGAGCTCTATACTATCCTTGAAGCTCTGCGGTACGCGCTGTCCAATGAACACTGGCACTTTCTGCTGTGTACCGACTCCTTGAGTTTGTTACAATCTATTGATGCATGTTTCCCTCGGCACCGTCTGATGCAGCGGATCCAGGACCTGCTGGCCGGGTGTTGAAGTGCTAGTACCAGAATCACGTTCTTGTGGCTTCCAAGCCACATGGATTTAGCAGGAAACAAGTTAGCAGATAGGGCTGCCAACGAGGAGGTCACATTGTCCCCGTTGTCTTACATGGTTCCAGCCAGTGATATTCGTTCTCAGCTGAGACATTTGGTTATGTGCCATTGGGAGATGGCCACTCGTCTTCCAAATAAGTTGAGAACGATAAAAGGAACTACGAAGGTATGGAAGACTTCCCTTCGGGTTTCTCGGAGAGAATCAGTGGTATTATGTCGTCTTCGGATCGGCCGCGGTATAGCGACGCACACCTACTTACTGAAGGGGGAAGCCCTCCCAGTGTGTACTTATCCCAGTCATCTCATTGTGGTACATGTCCTTACGGAATGCGTGAACCTGGCTGATCTGCGCCGTAGTTTAAAACTTCCAGTACCATCCCCGTCATCCTACGAGATGGCGAGCAGTCAGCGGACCTCGTCATCCATTTTATGAGGGATAGTGGCCTGTTTTATCGTGTATAAAAATGAGTTTGCTATCTTTTTTATTTTTTATTGTTTGCGAATTAGATCCACTGATTATTTTAAATTCTTAATCATTTTTTCATCATTTGTTTTAAATTCTAGTCAGTGGATACATTTTAAAATTTTAGTTATTATATTTCATTTCATGTCTGTACCATTAGAGGCTGATGACCTAGATTTTAAGCCCTTTAAACAATAAGCATCATAATCATCCTCAACAACAACAACAACAACATGTATGTCCATGATCTGCCCGAAACTATATCCAAAAATGTATTTGTGCTGATGATCCTTGACTTATTGAAGTCACCTGGAAAACAACGGCTGCGAAATTAAATGGCTGCAATAATTTATTGAGCAGGCTAGCTAAAGAGGTGCTGACGCCAACGCCTTAAAAATAACTGCCCTGACCCTCGTTTATTCTCCGGCTGAATACTGTGCAGGTGTGTAGTTGGATAGTTCACATTGCCAGAAGGTCGGACAGACAATGCGTGCCATCTCTTGCACGCTCCTTTCCACCTCAGTCCAATGGCTACCAATACCTAGCAACATTGCATCTCCTCACATCAGGAGACAGGAAGCTCTTGCCCGCTTATGGCTATATGCCAGGACATAATACAGCCCACTATAACTAGATTGAAGTCTCGAAAACCAGCTTGGAGAACAGCTTCGAATCTCATGTCTCATTTCAGCCTCAGAAATCAATGCCTGGAGAGAAGGAACGGTCGAAGTCTCCGCGGCCTCATTCACCATCAATTAATCACCACTGATCTGCTTTTAGGGCAGTCGCTCAGGTAGTGGATTCCCTACCTGTTGTTTATCTAGTCTTGTCTTAAATAATTGCAAAGAATTTGGAAATTTATTGAGGCTCCGGCAACCGGCACAATTCCTATCATCGCCGCTAGATGAGGGCATCATCCCTTCCATTCCTGACGCGGTCGAATGACTGGAAACAGGCTGTGGATTTTCATTGAACTTCTCCCTTGGTAAATTATTCCAATCCCTAACTCCTCTTCCTATAAACGAAAATTTGCCTCTCCTCTTGAATTCCAACTTTATCTTCATACTAGCTGATGTACCCGTGCTTCGCTACGGGATTCTCAGAAAGACTGACTTTGTGGTTTTCCTAACTGAAATCAACATAAGTCATCACAAAAACGTAAGTATGAATGTAGCGATTAAAAGCAGTGCTATCATATAAAATACACGATCAAATGGAAAGCCGCATGTTTTATCACTTTTACCGAACAGTGTTGCGGTTAGATTGCGGTGCCAGTCTAATAGCCCAAAGTTCCAGAGCTGGGATGACCAGGCCGCAGATTGCCATGAACACTCATCTGCCATTATTCCGCTAATTATGCACACTGTTCATTCCAATCAGTGCCTCAGAGTAGGGATTGAATAGCCCGAATGCTATGATGATCCAGTGTGTTACTTACCAGTAGTATCAGAAAATTTATAAACCAGGGGAATGGCATGCCAAAGAAGAAAGTTGTCTAACTCCCCAGCTACTTCCCATCAATATTCAGGCAGGCTGTTACACTCTGTACGACTGGGCAAGTTGACCGTGTGGTTAGCGGTGCGCAGCTGTGAGCTTGCATCCGAGAGATAGTGGATTCGAACCCCATTGTCGACAGCGCTGAAGATGGTATTCCATGGTTACCCACTTTCATACCAATCAAATGCTGGGCCTGTACCTTAATTAAGGCCTAAGGCACTCCTAGCCCTTTCCTATCCCATCGTCGCCATAAAACCTATCTATGTCGGTGCGACGTAAATCAAATAAAAAATACTCTGTACGCAGCAGTAGTCCTATCTACCGGAGATGAGGGGCAACAGAAAAGACAAAGCACATCACAACAAACAATGGTCAATGTAATGTTATTGTTGATCAATGTTAGGAGCTTTCACATTTAGTTTTCTTTCGACTCTGTGATTTGTAAAATATTTTATACCGTAAACTGTAGTTTCTTGTTCTACGACTTACGTAGCGATTTTCATTAAATAGGGCCTACTGTGTACCCATTTTCTCGTTACTCGGCGCTGATATGGACTTAGTAACAAAAATCCAAATTCATGAATATGTTTGTGATCATAGCCAGTACGGTAACAATGTATTAGACATGAATAATAGGAAATTTAATACTATATAACCTTAGTTATGTAGCATTCATCGATTACACCTCTAATAAGAAATATTTGAGAATTACATTTTAGGCCTTTCCCTAAACTACCATTTCACTCAGCGTGAATAAAATAATTTACAGCCTAGACTTAGCATACCGATTTTCATCAAGATAGGACTACCAATAACAACAATATTTGAGAATTAAATTTTAGGCCTTCCCCTAAACTACCATTTTTCTCAGCGTGAATACAATTATTGATAGCCTAGATTGTAGCAACTTATTCCCCAACTTTGCATACCCATTTTCTTTAAAATACGACCACTAATAACATAAATAGTTGAGAATTCAATTTTAGGCCTTCCCCTAAACTACCATTTCACTCAGCGTGAGTAAAATTATTTATAGCCTAGATTGTAGAGGCTCATCCCCCGACTTCACATACCGATTTTCATTAGACCACTAATAACATAAATAGCTGAGACTTCAATTTTAGGCCTTCCCCTAAACTACCATTTCACTCAGCGTGAGTAAAATGATCTATAGCCTAGATTGTAGAGGCTCATCCCCCGACTTCACATACCGATTTTCATTAAATTCTCTTCAACCGTTTTCTCGTGATGCGTGTACATACAGACAGACAGACAGAAATTACGGAAAAGTAAAAAGTGCATTTTCTTGTTACTATGGACATGACCGATACAGAAATACCATTATTTTTAAATTCTGAGCAATGTACAGACAAAACTCTTATTTTATATATATATAGATTGTGATCATCCCTACGTTTAAAGCGCCACTCAAACTTATTTGTCTACTACTGACATTTCACACCATCTCTCCACTGACAGCTCGGAACTTACCACTTAGTCGAGTAGCTCGTCTCATTTCTTCCATGTCTTCCCAACCCAAACTTTGCAACATTCTCGTAACGCTACTCTTTTGTCGGCAATCATCCAGAACAAGTGGAGCTGCTATTCTTTGGATTTTTTTTCCAGTTCTCGAATCAAGTAATCCTGGTGAGGGTCCCATACACTGTAACCATACTCTAGTTGGGGTCTTACTAGAGTCGCACGTGCCCTCTCCTTTACATCCTTACTGAAACTCGTAAATACCCTCATAACTATGTGCATAGATCTGGATCCTTTATTTATAATCCCGTTTATGCGATTAGCTCAGGGAAGATCTTTCCTCATGTTGTTGTTGTTTGAGTCATCAGTCCATAGACTGGTTTGATGCAGCTCTCCATGCCACCCTATCCTGTGCTAACCTTTTCATTTCTACGTAACTATTGCATCCTACGTCTGCTCTAATCTGCTTGTCATATTCATACCTTGGCCTACCCCTACCGTTCTTACCCCCTACACTTCCTTCAAAAACCAACTGAACAAGTCCTGGGTGTCTTAAGATGTGTCCTATCATTCTAACTCTTCTTCTCGTCAAATTTAGCCAAATAGATCTCCTCTCACCAATTCGATTCAGTATCTCTTCATTCGTGATTCGATCTATCCATCTCACCTTCAGCATTCTTCTGTAACACCACATTTCAAAAGCTTCTATTCTCTTTCTTTCTGAGCCAGTTATTGTCCATGTTTCACTTCCATACAATGCCACGCTCCACACGAACGTCTTCAAAAACATCTTTCTAATTCCGATATCAATGTTTGAAGTGAGCAAATTTCTTTTCTTAAGAAAGCTCTTCCTTGCTTGTGCTAGTCTGCATTTTATGTCCTCCTTACTTCTGCCATCGTTAGTTATTTTACTACCCAAGTAACAATATTCATCTACTTCCTTTAAGACTTCATTTCCTAATCTAATATTTCCCGCATCACCTGCCTTCGTTCGACTGCACTCCATTACTTTTGTTTTGGACTTATTTATTTTCATCTTGTACTCCTTACCCAAGACTTCATCCATACCATTCAGCAACTTCTCGAGATCTTCTGCAGTCTCAGATAAAATAACAATATCATCGGCAAATCTCAAGGTTTTGATTTCTTCTCCTTGGACTGTGATTCCCTTTCCAAATTTCTCTTTGATTTCCCTTACTGCCTGTTCTATGTAAACATTGAAAAGGAGAGGGGACAAACTGCAGCCTTGCCTCACTCCTTTCTGGATTGCTGCTTCTTTTTCAAAGGCCTCGATTCTTATCACTGCAGACTGATTTTTATACAGATTGTAGATAATTCTTCGTTCTCGGTATCTGATCCCCATCATCTTCAGAATCATAAATAGCTTGGTCCAATCAACATTATCGAATGCCTTTTCTAGATCTACGAATGCCATGTACGTGGGCTTGTCCTTCTTGATTCGATCCTCTAAGATCAGACGTAAAGTCAGGATTGCTTCACGTGTTCCTACATTTCTTCTGAAGCCAAATTGATCTTCTTCCAACTCAGCTTCAACTTGTTTTTCCATTCTTCTGTAAATAATACGTGTTAAAATTTTGCAGGCATGAGATACTAAACTAATGGTGCGGTAGTTTTCACACCTGTCAGCACCGGCTTTCTTGGGAATAGGTATAACAACATTCTTCTGAAAATCGGATGGGACTTCTCCTGTCTCATACATCTTGCACACTAAATGAAATAACCTTGCCATGCTGGTTTCTCCTAAGGCAGTCAGTAATTCAGAGGGAATGTCATCAATTCCAGGTGCCTTGTTCCTATTTAGGTCACTCACAGCTCTGTCAAACTCTGACCTCAAAATTGGGTCTCCCATTTCATCAGCATCAACATCCTCTTCATGTTCCAGAACCAAATTATCTACATCTTTACCTTGATACAACTGTTGGATATGCTCCTGCCATCTTTCTGCTTTGTCTTCTTTCCCTAGAAGTGGTTTTCCATCTGAGCTCTTAATATTCATACACCTAGATTTCCTTTCTCCAAAGGTTTCCTTGATTTTCCTGTATGCAGCATCTACCTTTCCCAGGATCATACAGCCTTCGACATCCTTGCACTTCTCCTTCAGCCATTCTTCCTTAGCTATCTTGCACTTTCTATCCACTTGATTCTTTAATCGCCTGTATTCTTTTCTGCCCTCTTCATTTCTAGCATTCTTGTATTTTCGTCATTCATCAATCAGGTCTAGTATCTCCTGAGTTATCCACTGATTCTTAGTTGATCTTTTCTTCCTTCCTAACATTTCTTCAGCAGCCCTATTGACTTCATTTTTCATGACTCCCCACTCTTCCTCTACAGTCTTTCCTTCAGCCTTTTCATTTAGTCCTTGTGCAACATGTTCCTTGAAACAATCCCTCACACTCTTTTCTTTCAACTTGTCTAGATCCCATCTTTTTGCATTCTTTCCTTTCTTCAATTTCTTCAACTTCAGATGGCATTTCATGACCAACAAGTTGTGGTCAGAGTCCACGTCTGCTCCTGGTAAAGTTTTGCAATCCAACACCTGGTTTCTGAATCTCTGCCTAATCATAATGAAGTCTATTTGATACCTTCCAGTGTCTCCAGGTCTCGTCCACGTATACAGCCGTCGTTTGTGGTGTTTGAACCAAGTATTGGCAAGGACTAAATTATGATCAGTGCAGAATTCAACCAGCCGAGTTCCTCTTTCGTTCCTTTGTCCCAATCCAAATTCTCCTACTGTACTACCTTCTCTTCCTTGGCCTACCACTGCATTCCAGTCTCCCATCACAATTAGATTCTCGTCACCTTTTACATATTGTATTAAATCTTCTATCTCCTCATATATTCTTTCGATTTCTTCATCATCCGCTGAACTAGTAGGCATATAGACCTGCACTATTGTGGTGGGCATTGGTCTGGTGTCTATCTTGACGACAATAATTCTTTCACTATGCTGGTCGTAGTAGCTTACCCGCTGTCCTATTTTCTTATTCATTATTAAACCAACTCCTGCATTTCCTCTGTTTGATTTTGTGTTGATAATTCGGTAGTCGCCTGACCAAAAATCTTGTTCTTCCTGCCAACGTACTTCACTTATGCCAACTACATCTAACTTTAGCCTATCCATCTCCCTTTTCAGATTCTCTAGCCTACCAGAACGATTCAAACTTCTAACATTCCACGCTCCGACTCGCAGAATGTCAGTATCCATCTTCCTGATGATCGCCCCCTCTCGTGTAGTCCCCACCCGGAGATCCGAATGGGGGACTAGTTTACCTCCGGAATATTTTACCCGGGAAGAAGCCATCATCAGTACATCATTCATACAGAGAGAGCTGCATGTCCTCGGGAGTTAGTTACGGCTGTAGTTTCCCGTTGCTTTCAGCCGTGTAGCAGTATCAACACAGCTAAGCCATGTTGAGTATTATTACAAGGCCGTATCAGTCAATCATCTAGACTGCCGCCCTTGCAACTACCGAAAGGCTGCTACCCCCCTTTCGATGAACCCCCCTTTCGATCCTGTAACCTGCATAATTCGAAGTTAATCACTAATATATCCATCTTTGTTAACTACTGATTCTGAAATGCAATAAGAAAATGTATTAGCAATACCAAAATAACGTTTACATTATTCCTATAATCTCGATCGTCTGTGGCCTGTACATCAGTTGTTACCTTCAATGCAGGTTGAAGAAAAGTAATAAAATTTTGAATAAGGGTGTAAAGCTTTCGATAAAGTAAAGTGGAGAGGGAAGGAGACCAGACCTTCCTCTAGCTATGCATGGTTCAGTAGATCTTTTCTAAACCAGTTAATGTGTGTATTTATCATTTACAGCGTAGCTGAACATTTCCTCATATTAACACTATTTTGTTTATTCCAGTTGCACTCATTTTTTCCACTAGTCTCCCATGATCTACACTATCTAACCCCTTAGATAGGTCAGATAGATAGATAGATACAGTCCATTCGAACTCCTGAATGTAAGATGTCTGCTATATCTTGTTGAAGTCCTACAAGTTGAGCTTCAGAAGATTAACCTTTCCTAAATCCGAACTGCCTTATATCGAATCAATAATCAATTTCGCAAACACGTCTCTGGTACCAACATAAAACCAGCTGGCTTTATTGTCTGGTTGTTTGGTCCAAGCTGAATAAAATCATGTGTATTGCCGGCAGGACTGCCTCAGTAGTACGTCATTGGGGTTGTATAGACTTTCCTTGTGACTGCGGTGCTGAAATGCAGACCGTCACCATTATCGTGCAGGAATGCCCACTGTAAGTTATGCATTTCCTGGAAGACCTGGAGGCGTACACGCAGCAACTCCAGAAGCGATCACGTGGATAAACAGATCTTAAGATAACTATTTGAGATAGGGGCCGAGTAACAGTAATAGTAATAATAATAATAATAATAATAATAATAATAATAATAATAATAATAAACCTCTATCTCGCTGTCATGAGAACAGAAGGCTACTGAAGTCAACGGTATTCGACATACTTATACATTCTCTTACGTTTTAATTGTTCACCTCACATTCGTGTGTTACGAAGTTTAGGGAGCAGCTAACTTGATGTTTAATTTATAATATCAAAATCGTATTTACGCGAATAATCCCCGCATATATTTTAAAACATTTCGAGACATGAAATTGGTGTGTGGGTTTTATTTGCTTCAATGTTGGCAGCACGCTCCTAGCTCACCTAGTTTTCGATGTTGAGTGAACAGTTATGCTTTGTGCACTCGCAGATATAAGAAAACTGTCCTCATATGTCAAATTTAAACGGAAAACAATTCAGACTTTTAAATCTAAACTGCCTGTACATGTTAAAAGATAGTATTTTATAGAGCAATTTAAATTCAAAATTTCTCCGTGTCACGATAGAACGCGTCTTCCGGAACGTGCAGGGGTAGCTTTCTGCACTTTCATTCAATTCGGTGTGTCTGTGGTGTGTTTCTTTTGTATTCAGCGTTTTAAGGAACGCCACAATATCGCGTAGCAGGCAGTGTGCAGAGAAGCAGAATCCGTGAAAACTGGCGATGCCGACAGTTGGCGAAAATCCGTGGCTCATAATTATAATCAATTCGTACGCACCGAACACTATTGTCAATGCCGATGAAACTGCATCTTTCTTTTTTAATGCCGAGCCGAAACGGACTTGTGGTACTGTACTGTGTTGCAATGCAGACAGAAGCGAAAGACTTCCTCCTCTCGTCATAGGAAAGTTCGATAAGCCACGATGTTTTAAGGGCATCGAGCGTTTTTCGTACAAGTACAAGGCATCTAAAAATGCAAACAGTATAGTAAACAAAACAAAAAGGCACTTGCACACGTGAGCCAACATAATTTGTCCTCGTCCTTGAATCGTGGTTTTTTTTTTTTTCTCACGTTGCGTGAGGTCATTTTTGCCACTGGTTTATCCAAGTGCATTATTTGAATAATGTAAATTCACCGTGTTGGATACATTTCGGAAATGGTTTTTTTTCGTGGCATTTGAAAGGTTTAAACTGTGAATCAAGGCGATTGCGCGTATTAATGCATTAATGGGAAAATAGAATACTTTGTTACACGAGATAAGTGCCATGGCGGGAAATCGTACAAGTAGTCACTGTACTGTAGTGCAGTGCAAACTGAAGCGAGAGAGAGATTTCCTACAGGCTTAATCCACTCATAAACTTGTCCCACCCTCATTTATTCACGAAACTTCCCTTTTATTATATATAAAACTGGTGGCTGGACGTAACGCGCGAGCGAAGTCCATCAAATACAAAGAAGAGGAGGAAGAAGGAGAACAAGATGCGAGAGGCTTCCTGCTTCCTCCCCTTGTCGTAGGAAAGTTCGACAAACCACAATGTTTTAATGGTATCGGATACTTTCCGTGCAAGTACAAGGCATCCAAAATACATACAGTAGGCCTACAGTAATCCAATGAATCCACTTCCACAGGGGAGCCAGCATAGATTTGTCCTCACCTGTGAATAATTATTTTTCTTTTGTTGCGTGATGTTATGTTTGCCAGTGATTTATCCAACACCGTAAATGCACCTTGTTGAATACATTTTGGAAATAGTTTTCTTTTTTTTTTCATGGCATTTGAAAGTGAATCAATGTTAATTACATGTAGTAATGGGTGTTAGAATGTTTTGTGACGCGGCGAGGGTTGGCATTTCTGAATTACAAGTTGACGGTTAATTCGAAATAACGTAATTGGAAGCCCGATTTCTGCGTTCCAAAGACTTCGAATTAACGAGGTTTTACTGTATCGCAAAACTATAATATCCGAATTCGCCGGTGTGTGTCTGTTTCAAGTGTTTACATTGCACAAAAAGAATTGTCCACCACCACCGGTCGTGTTACCATCAGAGTAAAACGAGACCGCGTGAGAAGTGTTTTAAACGTGAAGTGTGACGAATTTGAAAGTATAACCAAAATATGGCTTCCGATTGAGATAGCTAAAAATAAAATTCAGGAAACTCAATCGTCAAAAGGCGTCAAAAGTTACCAGTGTTCCGCCCAGAGTGCTGCATGGGCTCATCAGTTGGATACCGCACCTTTTCCAAGACACTGGCTGGCTAGCACGCCGGTAGCGACACCACTGCAAGCCATACATGTGATAACCACAATGCAGTGCCGACGTACTAGGGGAGAATTGCATCTCCACTTCTACATTGCCCTCCCGGGCTAGCATAACCAAAATATGGCTTCCGATTGAGATAGCTAAAAATAAAATTCAGGAAACTCATTCGTCAAAAATCGATAGGGAGATAGGAATCTGCGCTCAGATAGCCTTCACTTAAACCGCAGTGGTACGTATAAGTTAGGAAATTTGTTTAGAAGGGTTATAGGGAGGTACATTCAGGGAAACAGGGTGCGCTAGGGAGCGGTGTTAAGGGAACAGGGAACTCGAAATCAAGTAGGGATGACATAAAACTGTTAGTGCTCAACTGTAGAAGTATTGTAAAGAAAGGAATAGAATTAAGTAATTTAATAGATAATATATACTTACCAGATATTGTAATAGGAGTTGAATCATGGCTGAGAAATGATATAATGGATGCAGAAATTTTCTCACGGAACTGGAGGGTGTATCGTAGAGATAGGATAGGAATTTTATTTATTTAATCGTATGGCCTCAGCTACCGTGTGCAGACATTTCGATTTGACGCCATCTGGCTGTCTGCTCGTCAATTTCGACGTTCCGTTTTACTCTAGGCCCACTAGATGGCAGACAGAGTAAACCGGATCTCTCTTGGGCGTCTATGGCTGAGATTTAATTAATTTTGTCGGGTAAACACCAAATGTGTCACCAGAGATCTTTTACATGCCGACATCGTACGACATGGAGTATCGAATGAACTATTTTCCGCCCTTCAAAAATCCGACTACCTCTGCCGGGTTTGAACTCGCTGTCTTGGGATCCGGAGGCCGACACTCTACCACGGATCCACAGAGGCAGAGGATAGGAATGGTAATGATAATTGTTTCGGAAGGATCCGGGATCATTTGGCGATGGGTTGATAATTCTTATAACATTTGCTTAATCGGAACAACTTTTTAAAATCACATTTAGTGCTATCGTAAATTCACGGATGCGTGAAGGAGTCAAAAAAATCACCGCCGAATTAATATTATTTCTTTCTTGACCCCTTGTATCCAGCTCATTGTTGACTTTTTCTCCCAACGGTACTTGAGTGTCTGTTTTGTCAATCTGTTATCCGTTCTATGTTGTGGTATATTTCTTTATTACTTATTTTCCACTGTTCTGTTGTTTTCATTGGTTCTAAGATTTATCTCATGATTCGTCTTTCTAGTATTTCCAGTTTATCTAAACTATAGCTCAAAACAAGACATTCACTTGTGTAAAGACATTCTGGTTTCAACACCGTATTGTAGTGCCTTAGCCTATTTTAAGATTTTTAGATAAGCATTTCTTGTTGTAAAAATTCTTGTTATAAAAATTATTTTTCATTTCACTATTACTATTATTATGCTGTAGTTGTTGAAAATGGTTTAAAATAACTAACACTGTAACTGCTAACATATGGTTAGACTGTGTGTGCATATTCTCAGTAAATTTATCAGTACGGCACTTTCTCTATTCCTTGCCAGCTCCTCCTTACTGACCTGCATTCCTACCTGCCAAAATAACAAGCTATCCAGCTTGTGTCCAGGACATTGCGGGGTTCAGTAGAAGTTTAAACTAAATTTCTAAATTACTCTATAAATTCAATGTTTATGTTATATTTATGTTGTACGTCATTATGGTTTTGCTTAAACAGCAACTCTAGTGGACTCTAAGGACTTCAATTTATGACGTGAAATATTCGTAAATAAATTGAACATTCTGAAAGGCAGAGGGAATTTCGAATGTGTTCTGGACACCCCGCCCTCCCCCGTAATTACGTCCATACAGATGCAGTAATTAAGAAGCAAACAAACACTCACAAGAACCTAACTATAGCTGAGTAGGTATGACCCTTTAGTTGTAAATATCGTACCTTGCTCTAAGGTACATGTTTGAGAACTTTGGTCATTCCTTAACATAACTGTTTGAATTACCGCAAAAGTATGCGGATATAAAGTAGTACATTGACTCAGCCTTTTTGTGATAACAGTAGTTTATCGTGGTTCTATTTGACCCAGCAATGCCATTATCAAAATGAAAGAATGGTTTTGTTATTATTAAGGTTCGGAAGTTTATGACCTTAAGAAATACAAAATATGCAAGCAAATATGCCCTAAAACCTAGCTAAATATGACCTACAAAAGGGTAAAATATGACTTCAGCATTTTAGGAATGGGTAGCAAGTATCATAGTATTACTAACACCGACACAAATAGGTCTTACGGCGACGATGGGACATGAAAGGCCTAGGAATGGGAAGGAAGCGGCCGTGGCCCTAATTAAGGTACAGCCCCAGCCAGCATTTGCCTAGTGTAAAAATGGGAAACCATTGAAAACCATCTTCAGGGCTGCCGACAGTGGGATTCGAACCCACTATCTCCCGGATGCGAGCTCACAGCTGCACGCCCCTAACCGCACGGCCAACTCGCCCGATAAAACAAAACTGAAGTATCCGCATGCTTTTTGGTATCTGTCGGCGTACGTTCGTACAGCATTTCTTCCTCGGAATCACGTCTTCCAAACCTCCTACCTACCTGTTTCGGGAAAAATAAAGAAAAATACATCTACCACAGTAATACTTTGAAATCTTGTGCTTCATAATTGGCGCAGATAGCAAGTACCTTGTTTTTTTAACGACGCCTCAATGCAAAAAAGTGCTCAAAATTTAACTGAATATGACATTATTATATCACTAAATTGAGCAAAACAAAAGAAGTAAAAATAGGCGAAATATGCATGTATATGCAATTTAAAATGGCTTTCAACGGGTTCAGAGACCCAACATTCACAGTTATGTTTCAGATTCGGGTAAAATGAGCTCAGGAATGAAATACCCTGACCTTCCCTTAACATCCGAACCTTAGTTATTATAATTAATAATGTTTCGAGTTCTTTACAAACTATTTCTTTTTTAATCAATATTCAATGTATTGCATATTCTTTATCTTCGGGTAGCCTGTAGGTGAAGGAAGAATTTGTAACAAAAAGTATTATTATTATTATTATTATTATTATTATTATTATTATTATTATTATTATTATTATTATTATTATTATTATTATTAAAAGCTGAATGGGGGCGGTCCTTATGTTAGTAACACTGTATTGGCGGGGTAGGCCCCAGCCAATGGCTGTGCTTTTGAGTACCCCGTCTGTAAGCACTTCGTCCATGTTAGTTTCTTTAGTCGTTCTGGTGATAAAGTGACTGATAAATTGCTATTAATAACCCGCAGAATTATTCCCGTACTTTTCATTCGTTTAACGGAGAAAGAAAACTTAAAATATACTAGGAATGGACATCATGCTGGAAACCTTTTCTTAACAATGACGGAGGTACGATGACTATGTTAGTGCTATATATTTTTAATTCTTCATTACTTAGACTGTTGTATTCCCAAATATCAGTCTAACTGTAGTGAAATTGAATACCCTAAGCCTGTCTTTCCTCGTTAAATATCGAAAGAAAGTTCCTCACTGAGTAGACGAAATGTGCGCCTAGTTTCGCCAAGTGTGCTTTTGCTGCGCTAAGGGGACCGTGGCCACATATTCTCCGTAAAAGATGATTCAGCAGTTGAGAATTTTCTTGTCTTGAATTTAACAGAATTCATATTCAAAGAAACACCACAACTACGCTTTTTATGGCAGTTGGCTGTTCGTATCTAAAGCGGTGTGGTTGTCTTGAAGATTTCCTCTCGTTTTCTTTTAACAGTGGTGAAGCGTTGAATCTTCAAGCAAATAAGCCTACTTTTAAGAAGAGCACTATGGTACGTAAAATCATAGCCTGATAGAACATTTATCATTTGTCTGAATCAGCTGTTATTGTTTATTAATGCAGGTTGTTTAAGGAATGTAAAATGGCTGCCATAGAGTGAACAGTAAAGTTGTGGTATTCCTGTAAAAATCACAAGTGCGTGTTTTGTGGTGGTGTATGGTCGTACGTAACCTTCTCTTGTTACGGGTATTATAGTTCTGATGGCGGGAGCAATTCTCATTGTATAGTCAAGTGAGTGCGAAGTGCGTGACACTGCCTTTTGCGGGTTGTTGTAAATGTTATGTTGAAAGCAAATTCGATTACAGTGACTCTCTCTTAGGATATTCGCATGTTACCAGAGAAGGATTATTGTAAGATGGAGGATGGTTGCCTAGTTGTACTTCCCCTTAAAACAGTATTCACCACCCTCATTATCGTAGGGGTTGCAATTGCCACATAAATGTCTTGCATTCGTTTGACTAGAAACCACTCCAGCATTTATCACTCTGGTGTATTAGCATTACTTGCCATTACTTCATTACTTGAGTCCTGTCCTGGAATACAGTTAACTAGTTTTAAATCCTCTGTACAAGGGAACGAGTAAAATGTAGATAGAAAATCCAGTGTTTGTCTTTAAGAAGTTGTGAAAAGAATCGGGAGATGGTGAGTTAGACTGACTGCTGTATCACTGCTGTTCATTTAGTACCACCCAGGCGGCGCGTGTGGTTTAAAGAATGCTACGGACGTAAGCAACTGTACCACCGAAGCGGAGGAATGTACGTAATCCATATAGTATAGCCTAAGTAGTAGTTGATGTATAAGTTATGCATTTTCAGGACCTCGCAACTGGTAAAAGAGTAAATTATTGTAAAGTAAGTCATATTTTAACGCATTCTTCTTGCGTTTTCGCAGCGGCTGATGACCTTTGAGAAAGGCCCTTTGAAAACAACGATCGTTTTCGTAGGTCAACATAGACTATTGACACAACGTTCCATATTAAATTTGCCAACTGATCGACCCGTGGTTCTTACGAAATCAAAGTTGTTGGTAATTTGATTGGCTGCTCATTTTAAGTGAATGACAGGATATCTATCATTGCAGGAGACATTCTGTCATATTCACCTGTCAGTAGTACTATCTGTCTATGTCTAATTGGCAGGCATAAGTAGTTTTAATTAGTGTTACACTAAATATAATTTGCGTTTTATTAACAGACTAGTGGTAATGACTTATCAAATCTCTCCTCTGACGCCTGGTGTTTGTAATTTATTTTGAAAATTCAAATATTTCATAAATTTCAACGATTCTGTTACCATAAATGAAGGAATGAATAACTCTGTCGAATAACAAAATTCAGCCTGCTAAAAGTGTGTCGTGTAAATCACCCTTTCGCGAATTCTCGTGAATAAGTTCACCTTTCAATTTTACGGTCAAGGCAGAAGGGGATTGGGTTAGGAAAAGTCTAGAACCAAAACGATCCCATGTTATATTTTTTGTATATTATTTTTACGCATTTTATTGCATTTATGCCTCTTAGGGCCCTTTTTTAGTGTTAAGTTCTTCAGTCTGCCGAAACTAATTTTGAGTAATAAATTTACAAACTACCTGGAAAAGAAAAACATATCGTAACAGTATTATACCTGAAAAAGAAACAACTTAAGACAGAAGTACAGTCGAACCTCTCTTCGGTAGACACTGTCGGTTCCGTGGGAAAATGTCCGTTACGAGATGTGTCCGCTAAAAGAAGGTTGTAAAAATTAATCGAACATTTTAACGGCAAAGAACATCCACCTTAAATACAAGCATACATCTTTACTTTGATTATTCTAAATAATTTCTAAGTAAATATTTACCTGGGATATATTACAAGTGATTTTTACAGCCTTTACATTCATTACAGCTTCGCGCGGCTGTGAGCTTGCATCCGGGAGATAGTAGGTTCGAATCCCACTATCGGCAGCCCTGAAAATGGTTTTCCGTGGTTTCCCATTTTCACACCAGGCAAATGCTGGGGCTGTACCTTAATTAAGGCCACGGCCGCTTCCTTCCAACTCCTAGGCCTTTCCTATCCCATCGTCGCCATAAGACCTATCTGTGTTGGTGCGACGTAAAGCCCCTAGCATTACAGCTTCAGGAAGTAATCATTCAGCTGGGTGTAAATATTTAGCACATTTTACTGCGACATTGTCGAAAAGGGAATGATGATCGAGCGTGACGCAAATTCAGTTAACCTCAACTTTCAGGTTATTTGCGATTTCTCGCACTTTTTTTTACAACTCAGTTTTTTTGTCAAATACATTTGAACCACTCATTTACCACAGTGCTTATTTCTGCAGGAATTAACTCCCACTTTCTTTTCATTCCTCGATTCCTGTTTTCCTCCCAGAACCAAAGCCCATGGCGCAACAGCCGCAAAGGGCCATGGCTTACCGAGTGACCGCTGCTCAGCTCGAAGGCCTGCAGATTATGAGGTGACATGTGGTCAGCACAACTAATCCCCTCGGTCGTTATACTTGGCTTGTAGACCGGTTGTTTTCCTCCCACTCACTTAAAATATCATTTTTATTCTTCACAATTGTGTTTTCCCCGAGTTTAATTTTTCAGGCAACTTTTCACACAAAGTCTTTTCACACTATATTATTTCTTGTCTCGACATCTAAACATGCTTGTCCCTCCTACTAATGTTTACTGGGTGGTTGAAATGCTATGGTATTTCTACCTCATTAATCATAAAGTCTCTTCCTTGTCAAATTTTACTGAATTACCTTACCTCGACCTTATCAGCAGCAGTCTGAGTTATGAATAGAATGATGCAAGATACGCTGGAAAATCCATCAGTAACTTGTGAGTAAACAGATACTAGTGGCATATCCGTACAACTAGAATTCTCAGAAAGTACACTAATTAGAACACAAAACGACCCTAACGAAAGGTTTTAAAAGTGTCCTGTACAGAACAATTAACTTCACGGATACTTCAGCGTTCCTATGTACGTTTCCTTCCGTTATCCTTGGAAACAAAATAGTACGAACATTCAAAAGGAATTCCCGTATGTTTTCAGAATGATTTTTAAGATAAAGTATGACAGCCCTGTGTAAAGAAAGCAGTGGCATATACTGGTCTGAAGATCTGGGCTAGCAATCAGTCTAGTAATATACAAAACATTAAATTACATTTTCATAAATCTAATTTTTAAAAATATGAAATCAAGATATCTGGTTTGGGATGAAAATGCCTTGATGATATCATCATTGAAGTTGTAGTCGGGTCACTTGCAAAGTTTCTGAAGAAAATACTTTTAAGTTGATATTAATGCCAAATCGCATAAACGTTCGTGTGTCTGTGTTGAACAGCATTATGACATTCTACAGATGCTAAGGTTGCTGGTATTGTTACAGTTTAATGTTGCCAATATTACTACTTCAAGAATCACTTGGTTTAGTCTGTTTTCTTATATGGCAGAAGGAATTTTATGGACTGCTTTTTCCATAAATCGAATACGTAGTCAAATTTTACAATTTGTTTTACAGGAACATTATGTTGGGCAGTGAGCAGAGCATGTTTTTTATCGTAGTTAGAAATCTATTCTTGTATTACCAAAGTTTGCAAAGTCCATGCTACTGCAAATGTGAGCTTTCGAAGTATCATATTTTTGAACTGCCAAAGAGTTCATATTTTTATGACTATCTTCACGACTTAATAACAGCATGGCCAGCACTACAGTTTAAACAGCTTAGAATTACCTGACAACCAATTCCATCTATCATGGAATACTCTGGTGATGTGAAATGACGTGCATAGTCATGCTGGTTTTTTTTTTTACATCAGCACACAATTGCTGTTCAGACATAGGTCTTGTCATATTCATAATTTGAGCTTTGCCACTGTATGGGCGACGGTTGAAAGAGACTTTTAACAAACTCTCTGTCATACAGTCATTGGCATTTAAAGCCCCTACAGGTGTTTGTTCCATCATCTCACAAAACCAAAGCAAGACAAAACAAGATGCTATAAGTAAAATTATACATTTCTTCAGCATATACACACTTAAACAGATCATAAATCGAAAGTATATATTTATTGTAGGCTGTTTGTTTTTTTTAAACGCTTTTAACTAGGTAAGAAACTGCTAGCTGTAGTGGCAACTGGCTCTCTTTCAGTGCTGAGCCTGCTGTGAACGAGTATGGATGAGAAGGGAGGGGGAGAGGGGCGTAAGGCTGCTGGTCTGCAGTCACGGTTTCTACTGTGTTGCCACATTCACTATCCACAAACAATCATTTCTTTCGATAAAGGAGAATGCGCATGAATTTCATGATTTTTTTATTGCTCTGTTGAAACTGTAATATAAATAATATAATAATAATAATAATAATAATAATAATAATAATAATAAATAAAATTAACTGAGTGAAACTGAAAAGAGATGGCTTAAAATGTTAGCAACAAAAATCTTAGGGTCTATTCAAATTTTGCATTTTTTCTTAGGCTACCGCCAGTAGCCCGTACAATATACCACTGAAAGAAAGTGTCCTTGAACATGCAAAGTGTCCACTTAAGACAAGTGGACAAGACTAATGGCGATGTCCAGAATTCAAGGTGTCCACTGAAATGAGGCTATTTAACATGTGTCTTATGTAAAATAAAGTCATTTTTGTGGAAAAATGTCCACATAGGTAGGTGTCCGCTGAATAAAGGTGTCCGTTAGGGCAAGTTCGACTGTGTAATACTGTTCCCATATGTTTTTCTTTTTCAGGTACTGTAGTTCATAAATTTACTCAGAATTTGTTTCGGTAGACTGAAGAACCTAACAGTTAAAAATTAACGGAGTGAAACTGAAAAGAGATGGCTTAAAATGTTACCAACAAAAATCTTAGGGTCTATTCAAATTTTGCATAAATTACAGAGATTCATCTTAACCTATGCTATGATTCTTGTTATTTCAATATTGTTAAGGAAAAGATTGTTCTACCTTATAGACACATGTTTTGACGTCAGAAAACTATACTGATTCAGAATTTTCTTGCAGTTGGCTGACCTTTCTTCTTTCATTCCCAGCCACAACATATAGTCACAAACCCCCATGTTGATTAATTTCAGAGATCAGTTAGGTCTGATATTTCAGTATGGCTATGTTGTTAGGGTCAACATCTTATAATGTGGTGTATAAAATTTGGTCTCAGTCCAGTCTGGTGACTCCAAACATCCATCTTAACATCTTCATTTCTGCCACACTCATTCTATTGATTTGTTCCTTATTCAGAGGCTCACCACTGTCTTGTACCCTTCTTGTTTAAGACTGGCTGGTTTTCTGTAATGCAGTACCCCTGCTGTCTCCTTCCAGTTCTTCCAGCCTGCCTAAATTCTGCTAGTGAGTTCCTATTCTTTTCCAATTTCAGTTTCTTCTAAGACTGACTCCAGGTATCTGAAGTGGCCCATTCTCTCGATGCCTTCAACTTTCAGTTGCAGATTTTCTCCACCTTCTTTTCCAGCATGCCACAGGTAATTTGTGTTTGTACTGCTGATCTTTAATCCTCTCTCTTCCAGTGCTGAGGCCCATTGTTCCAGTTTCTTTAAAACTCATTCCTTATTATCTTAAAACTGCACATCGTCATACACCATGATGTCACTTATCTCACTTTCTCTGTTATCACATCCATTATTTTATTGACAAACTCAAAGGAAATTCCTGGTGCAATCCAACTATTCTTTCAGAGGTTTCTCTTTCTCCAGTACTTCTGCAGATGTTCACTCTCGCATATGTGTACATTTCCTGCACTGATCTGAAATATTTCTCTGGGAAATTCCTTTGCCTAAGACTTTTCCACACCTGTTGTCTCAGCACTCGTATTATAGGCACTTTCCAAATCATTTTTCACGAGTTGGAGGTCTGTTCTTTCCCCAAAACTTTTCCATAGTTTGCCTCAGTCCAAATATTGGGTGTGTTGAGCTCCTGCCACATAAGGCCAAATTGTTCTTCTCTCTTCCATCTATAATTCTCACATATAACTTGATAGTGTGATATGTAAGTTCTTCTGCAATTTTGGGCATGCCTTTGCATTTTCCAGACACTTAGGAGAACTTGTTCCTTAAATCTGGATCTCATTTGTTTTCACCTTAATTTCTTTGATTTGCATCCCAAAGCATAATAAATTACATTGTGGTGCCACATTATCTCCAGGCATGTCATTGCAGCTCTGAACCTTCTTAATTCAAGCTGTCTAAAGAATGTAATCAATCTGGGATGTTTCCCTTCACTTTTATATAATATAAAATATTCTGGTGAATTTTTTAAGAATGAGTTTACAATGACAGTTTCAAAAGTTATTATTTTGCTGTTCCTCCATTCATTGTGAATTTCTTCTTGCTAGTCAATTTTTCTCATCAGGTCGCACAGTAGTTCAATGCCCTCCACTTAGTACCTTCCACATCTCAACTGTGATCCCATCTAGACCAGCTGCTTTTCCATTCTTCATTTATCTCCTCTCCTCGTTATCTCCGGTCACCCCTTAGTTGATTGACTCATCGCCTGTATACCTCCTTCCATGTTCTTCATTCAGCAGTTCTTCAAAATAACTCTTACATTTGTTTTCAGTATCTTGCTTTCCTGGCGTTTCTCCAAGTATATCTACCACACAGGATCATATAACCTTTGCATTATATTCCCATCGTAACTGGACATTTTTTAACTCCCTTGAAACACTCACTTCCGAGATCTTGTTCCTTAAGCCTGGCTTTGGATATTTAGTGCACAACTACTTTATTTTATAAATGTTAGGTTTTCAGTCTGTAAAAACTAATTTATGAACAAACACATTTATAAACTACCTGAAAAAGAAGTAGATCACTTAGGGAGGGGGGGGGTGTTCTTAGGACCATGGGGCTCATTTTTTTTACTCTTTACATGGGTCTGCTGTTTCTTCTTGGCCCAGAAAGCTTCCATTTTCTGGCTGTGTGCCAGTTTCCTCTCCTTTGTCCACTTCAGTCTGGTGGTCCCCGTGTTCTCCTTGCTGGTGAGGGACACTGGGAACACACCCTGCATAGGGTTCCATCAGATTTGGGATCAGTCTTGTATGGTGTTTAGTGGAATTTCTAATTGTTTCAGGTCTGATTTCACTGTGGTGATCCATTTGTTCTTGGAGGCTTTCCATCTACCTCATGTCCTGAAGATCTTGTTGGTGAACCTGCAGGGGTCCATGCAGGTCAAGTGGCCTTAGAAGGCTAGTCACATGTTCCTCATGGATATGATTATGTCTTCCTGCTGATCATAGAATTCATTGTTGTGTCTGAACCTATAGGTGTCATCCTTTTCTCTTATGGGTCCTAATATCCTAAAGATTTTCTCTTCTCTTGCTTAGGCCCTTCCTGGTCATCAAGAGGCATTCAGAGAAGTAGAGCACAGAGGGTCTTATTACTGAGTTATCATGTTTAAGATTTTTGGAAAGGTATTTATATGTGTCAATAATGCTCTTGCAGGAGTGGTGCACCCACTCCAACTTGGCACATTTGGTGTCTGTTACGAGTGTTTCCCTCTCATTGGCTGATATTCACTCTCCTACGTACTTTACTGCAGGAATTCACGAATGGTTGTGCCTTCTTGTGGGATTGTAGATGGGGCTCCTTTAATGTTAATCATGAACTCAGTTTCTTTATATACTGACCCTCAGACCAGTCTTAGCTGCAGTGTTGTAAAGGCTCTGTAGTTGGTGAGTAGCATCCTGTATGTTTTTGGTTATCAAGGTAAGGTTGTCAGCAAAGTCTAGGCATTATAAATTGAGGTTATTTTTCCTGTATCTAATCTGTAGTCCAGTTCTTGATGGTAGTCCTTTCCCTAATAATCTTCTTTAGTATACAATTGAATAGGCTGCAAGAGAGTCTGTCACATTCTCTCACTCCCGTTTGGATGGGGAAGCTTTCAGAGAGTTCACCTCTGAACTTGACTTTGGAGGTGGTGTTTCTCAAAGTAGCCTGAATTAGTCTGGAGGTCTTCTCATCTAGGCATAAGGTGCAGAAAAGTATCTGTCTATTGAATCATATGCCTTCTGGAAATCCACTAAGTTCACTATAACTACGACTCTGATGTGCAAGCATGGGTCTTTGAGGTTTTATATTTTCTCTGCACAGGATGTACCAGTGTGGAAACCAGCCTGATATTCTCCTAGGTAGGAGTCCAATTGATTGGTGACTCTAGTTTGCAGGGCTTTAGAGAGGATCTTGTATGTGACAGATATTAGAGAGATTTATCTGTAATTGTTGAGGTCAGTCTTATTACCTTTCTTGTGTAGATGATGGGTCACAGCTGAGGTCCACCCTTCTGGTAAGGTCTCTGTGACCCTTATCTCCTGTATGATCTGTTGGATGCTCTGTAGAGATCATTCATTTGCATTTTTCCACATCTCCGCTACTGGCACCTTGACCCGAGGTCTTGTTGTCCCTGAGGTTCTTGATAATATCCTCTGTCTCTTTCCTTGGTTGGTGGTATTAAGTCTGGATTCCTAGCAGGGGGCTCATGGAAGGTGAGTCTGTCTTTAGGTTCTTCTGCATTGAGGAGCTTTTGGAAATGCCCTGCAAGGGTAATGGTGCAATCCTTATTGTTGAATTGAAGCCTTCTATCAGATCTACAAAGATGAACGGTGGGGGCCACGCACTGCAACGTCTAATTCTTGAGTTCCCTGTAGAGGTCCCTTGAGTTGTTGTTCTTGAAGTTTTTCTCTCCCTGTTGTAGTTCCTCTTGGTTTTGCGGATAGTGTTGGCAGTTATTTCTCTTTGGGTTAGAAAGGCCTAGTAATTGGACTCATCTTTGCTCTGGTTACCATCTGACCCAGGCTTTGTGCCTTTCTGCTATAGGTTGGTCACATTCTGAGGTCTTGGTTTTGCAGATAGTGTTGGCAGTTACTTTTCTTTGTGTTAGAAAGACCTAGTAATTGGACCAATCTTTG
Source organism: Anabrus simplex (assembly GCF_040414725.1). Taxonomy (NCBI): domain Eukaryota; kingdom Metazoa; phylum Arthropoda; class Insecta; order Orthoptera; family Tettigoniidae; genus Anabrus; species Anabrus simplex. The sequence continues at coordinate 167,064,149 of NC_090271.1, forward strand.
CTCTGGTTACCATCTGACCCAGGCTTTGTGCCTTTCTGCTATAGGTTGGTCACATGTTGAGGTCCACCAAGGATGCTAGCCTTTGTTGGATGAGGCAAGGATGGTTTTTTGTGCAGAATCCAATAGAGCCTTTTGTAGAATGGGCCACTCTTGTTTCTGCGTGCTTTTGCTTAGGGCTGTCTTGAAATCAGTCCTCATCATGTAGTCATAGGATGTTGAACTTGGGTATCTTAGAGCTCTTTGTGGTATTGGATGATCTTCTCAATGGTTGTAAGTTGGTTTTTACTAGGGAGAGGTCAGTCCAACAAGGAGACACTACGCACGTGTCATCTGGGATTCGGTTCATTTTTGGTGGGGTTTTAGAGCATGGTCAGAAGAGTTACAGGTCAAAATATTAAGATGCCACTCCCCTCCCTGCATTTTTCAAGAAATGTTGTTTCTAAAATTTTGGTTTGGTTTAAATAGACTAAATGTTGTATGTTTTATAATATGCTTAGTACTTCCAGGACACCACAAGCACTAAGCATACTCTAACACATACTGTATGTGTAATTTTTAGTCTATTTAAACTGAAGCAAAATTTTAAAGTCAATTTTTCCCCAAAATTGGGGAGGGGGAGAGAGTTGCGTCTTAATACTTTGACCTGTAACGCTTTTGACCATGCTCTAAAACCTTACAAAAAATTAACCAAATCCTACATGAGACAAGCATAGTGTCTCCTTGTAAGTTAGCTCCTCGTAATACTTTGTCATTCTGTATCTCCATGTGTTGCCTCTTTTCTGTTGGCCACATGATCTATGTGAAATTCATCTAGCATGGGATAGCATAGGTTTTATACTTCCTAGGTAAGTGTTTGAAGGCTGTTGTCTTTAGGACCAAATCACATTTGGCACAAAGGTCTATGGGGTGTTCTCCGTTCCTAAGTTTGCTTTACATCGCACCGACGCAGATAGGTCTTACGGCGACAGTGGGATAGGAAAGGGCTAGGAGTAGGAAGGAAGTGACTGTGCTCTTAATTAAGATACAGCCCCAGAATTTGCCTGGTGTGAAAATGAGAAACCATGGAAAACCAACTTCAGGGCTGCCGACAGTGGGTTTCGAACCCACTATGTCCCGAATACAAGCTGATAGGTACGTGAACCTAACCATGCAGCCACTTGCTCAGTGTTCTCCATTTCTGTTTGTTCTCTTACGAACTTGGTAGTGGCCAACTTTCCTATGATATTTTTTTCTCTTTGCCAACTTGTGCCTTGAAATCACCCATGAGTGTGGTGGTATGTTGTGTGATCTTGTCTAGCGTTTCTTCTAGAATGTTTCAGTAGTGTACAACCATTTCTAAATCTTTCCTGTTTGTATCATTTGCATAGAAGTTCACTATTGTTTATGCTCTATTGCAGAACCTGAAGGATGACGAGGAGGCCTTACCATTAAGTGAAGTGAATAATAATTTGTGATCAACCATCATATGATGTACAACAAAACCAGTGTCCAGGTGTGGCATCATCTTCATCACCCTGACACCTGTTTTTCATTTGTAGATTCCATCACGTTTTTGCCCTTGATGCTTTCATGGCCCGTACTTATAGACATGATACTGTATTGGCTTTTGGGCTTATGCCGTGTCAGGAAAATAAGGTGAAATTTCACCCAAAAGCCAAGACAATTATAATTTTATTCATACAATTCTCATTACTTCTTCCATCATTTTCTTAAATTCTTGTTCTTCTTCTGTACAACTTGCTTGCCCTGTATATGCACTATTCACAGTAACCTCAATGCCTACATTCAACATCATTTTTATTGGTAGAACTTGGACTTCTAAGTGCTTAACAATTAAAAGCTATTTATTATGTGCATGAAAAGTCCAAAATACGTTTCAAAAGAATCAAAATATTTTCTTTAAATTATTTAAGCTAAAAACTCCAAACCCCACGGCACTTAACGCCCTTGAAAGGGCTTTGGCCTGCGCAGCAACCGCTGCTCAGCCTGAAAGCCTGCAGATTACGAGGAGTCATGTGGTCAGCACGACGCATCCTCTCGGTCGTTATTCTGGGCTTTCGAGACCGGGTTATTTAAGCTAAAACTAGTTCTTAACCTAAGTTCTCTAGTCAGTGAGCAAAATGCTGTTGTAGTGAATCACAAACACTGAGCTTAAATTGAGCATCTTAAAGCTATGACAGTTATCACAGTACTCTCACTTGTACCTTGAAAATGCATGTTCAGCATCTCATGATGTTAGTCTTGCATATTTGTAACTTGCATTATCACCAACACTCATATGTTCTATCTCTTCAAAGTTTTCCACATTGTCCCCTTTTATGTGCGATTTTACATATCACTTGTACTCGTTTATTCATTTAAACAAAACTGGAATTTCTCTCTAATGTTTTTTCGTTTTTGAACTACCGGTACTGATTTCATGGAGCTTACTTTTAGTGTTGTTGATTTTCTCTTGTTGTTTCTGTCAGCAATTGTTCAGATATTTCCAACTTTGTAATGCACTGCAAGAGAAAACACAACTTTCGACTACAAAAGCCAAATCAGCTTTAAGTGTGGTTATGTCACTTGAAGTCTGAAATGTGTCCTGCAGAATTACAATAGAAGATGCATCTTCTCCATAAAGTTCATTTATCACAGAATAAACCATTTCAAAATTTGTTGCTTAATGAAGTACCAAATCATGTGATTGAAGTAGGAGGTAGTGAAATAATCAGTGATTTCTTTTTAAAAAGCTCTGTTCTACATTATGATGTCACAAAAACCTTCTTTCGACTATCAGTCAGCTTATCTTGTTTGGATAAAGTACATAAATTATTTCATGGACTGTGCAGAGCAAGCACGTAATGTGAATCCTTTGAGGGTAGCTTACTCCTAGTCCCTCTCCTGTTTTAATCAGAAAATATGGAGCGGTGTTAGTAAGTAGTAACAACACATTGGCATATTTCACACCTCCTGGTCAGAGAATATGCATAACAACATTGAAAACACAGGCTACAGTTGAGTGATTCACTCCAAACATTTCCTTTCATGCTAAAAGAAAATATTTCTTCGACATTGCTTCATTGTCTTTCAGAATACCAATTACATCATTCACATTATTTTTCTTCCACTGATGTCACCTGTTGCTTTCATTCTCCTGCAACTACCCCATGTGGATGGGGTGGTAGAATACATTCACGGTATCCCCTGCCTGCCATAAAAGGTTACTGAAAGGGAGCCTGGGTTGGCAACCTTGGGTCCATTAGCTGAAACTGGCATTGCTTACACTTACTTGTGTTACGCTGCTCCTTTCATCCTTCCTGTCCGATCTCCCTGGGTCAACTCTTGTTCTTTTCTGACCCCAACGGTGTTAGATTTCCGAGGCCTACAGAGTCTTCATTTTCATGCCCTTCATCACTCTTTCATCTTCATTTTGATTAGTGTTTATAGATTATGGTTGCCCAGTTGTTCTTGCTCTTTAAAACAGTAATCACCACCACCACATTCACACAACTTTCTCATTTTATTTAATGTTTCCTCATAGTACTTAGGCAAGTAGTATTTTTATAATGTTGACTCATCTGGAGGATCTATTTGTTTACATTTTGAAAGAATATTTCTGAGTTCAGGATTTTTTATTTTTGAGAGTGAAATAAACACCTTCCACTTATCTATTCAATATTTCTCAAATGTTGACGGTTCTGAAGAACAAGAAGAAGAAGAAGAAGAAGAAGAAGAAGAAGAAGAAGAAGAAGAAGAAGAAGATTCTCCAAAAAGAGAGATTGTCTGGTTGGTCAATTCGTTGAAACTGCTGCCGTATGCTTATATTCACTGAAATGTTGCGAACATTAATTTGCAACTATATGTTTTTCAGATGCCTTGCAGATAAGTACTGGCATTTTGCCATCAGTTGTGAATACATCCTTGACCAGGCGAATTCGCCATGTGGTTAGGGCCACGCAGCTGTGAGCTTGCATCCGGGAGATAGTGGGTTCGAACCCCACTGTTGGTAGCCCTGAAGATGGTTTTCTATGGTTTCCCATTTTCACACCAGGCAAATACTGGGGCTGTACCTTAATTAAGGCCACGGCGACTTCCTTCCCACTCCTAGGCCTTTCCTGTCCGATTGTCATCATAAGACCTATCTGTGTCGGTGCGACGTAAAGCAAATTATTTAAAAAAATACATCCTTGAATTCATTTAGTTATTGACGTAAATGAACAAAGTCACTACGCTTCATTTTTCCATTTCCGAACCACATGTAAGTCAACACAATAAATTGTAACTGCCTGCACCCAGCAGCTGAACAACCAAGGCAAGAAGAATGGAAAAGTGAAGCCATCAGAATCACTAGTATCATGTGATCATTGCACCATCATAGGCAAGCAACCAGCATACAAGTGTGTCATCGCAACTGTTAAATTCCATTGACAATCAGAAGTATGAGTATTAACTCATCTTAGGGGAGTCCAGAGTATGACCCAACTCTGTAAACTGTCAAAATATGCATTTTTCAATGAATTATATGAAATGTCTCATCAATTTTTGTGCACATTACATTTGTGTGTTGATTTAATGTGATATAAGATTTTGTTGAATTTATTTTCATAAGAATTTATGTATTTAGTGAAAAATGACCTAAAACACATTTACATTTAAAATATATTTATTTACCTAAAAATCTGAGCCCTGCTTATTAGTATACAAGGGGTTACCCAGAAATAACCGGAATAACTTTGCCGTGGGCGAAGCTTGTTTAGTATGCATTTCTGCCGCTAGGCATGTATGGCGCAACTCATTGCCAATTCGGTGCCGCCTGTGTTGTTCGACCTGGCTTGTTCTGTTCATCTGCAGTGATTGTTTTTTCTAGCGCTGTTTTGTTCTTGTTTCTTTTTTTATTATAGCAAGTTTAAATGAACAACACGCAAACTTTTTATTGGAAAGTTTTAAGAAGACTGCGCAACAGTGTTCGTCGAAAAAAGACCCTATTTGTGGAAGACAGGAGACTGGTTCGTCCACCACGACAACGCATCTGCACACACAGCCATCTCTGTTAGATTTTTCCGCTGCCCCACGCTTGACCTGGCTCCGTGCGGCTTATGTTTCAGAGAAGTCCAGGTGTGAACTGACTAAATAAACTGTTAAAATATGCATTTATCAATCAATTATATTGGTATTATAAATTTACTCATTCAGGACAAATATTTCAGGTTCCCTATGGGAATCAGCATCTATATCATGTGATGGCCAGGCAGACATCATTTTTCTTTTAATGAGACAAAGTCTCTCATAGTGCATTGGCACTACCGGTGGCTTCAAGTAGCCTACGCAGTGGCCTCCACGGTATGCACTAGCCATGTGTCTTGGTGGGTGTGCTATTTACCAACTGATGAGCCCAACTTAGCACACTGGAGCAAAACGCTGGCAACCAAGAATGAGTTAGCTGAAAAATTTATAATCTCCATTAACAGACCATTTATACTGATATTATAAATTTACTCATTCGGGACAAATATTTCAGGTTCCCTATGGGAATCAACATCTATAACATCTGATGGCCAGGCAGGCATCATATTTTGGTATTGAGACCAAGTCTCTCATAGTGCATTGGCATTGCCGGCGGCTTCAAGTAGCCTATGCAGTGCCCTCCACGGTATGCACTAGCCATGTGTCTTGATGGGTGTGCTATTTACCAACTGATGAGCCTAACTTAGCACACTGGAGTGAAACGCTGGCAACCAGGAATGAGCTGGAAAATTTATAATGTCCAATAACGGGACCATTTATATTGGTATTATAAATTTACTCATTCGGGACAAATATTTCAGATTCCCTATGGGAATCAACATCTATTCCCTTCAAGGCTGTGAGTTCCATATCGAAACATTCTTTTTGAGTATGATGTATACAGTAAAGTCGAGCAGTATTTATTTCTATTTCTGTGAGATACTTGGAGTATCGTACTCTTTCCTTCATCACACTGATAAAACATAGAAGCCAACAAGTAACACGTATCAGTTTCCAATATGAATTGAATTGTATTGTGTCTAGCAGTGATTCACGCGAAGTGATTAGTAGAATTTGCTTAGTTGGTTTCTTCGCATCTGATAGGGATGTTACATCTGACGGGTTTTCCAATTTCCATGATGTGTGTTCACCAATGAGCCAAGAAGGACCATGGCACCAAGTATCATTTGAGTGTAAATCATTTTTTCGACAGTCCCCACGAGAGCTAGTCTGCAGGATTAGTGTCACCGGAGCAATATCGCCATTGATTAGGGAATGTGTAGCTTAAGATTTCATTAACCCTGTTAGCAACGAAAGGTTTCCATCTTTTTGGGTCACTGCAAATCCAACCAACCGTTATTTTACTGTCGCTCCATAGCGTGGCCTTTTTTATACTGAGATCAGTCTCCATACAGAAGTAGTAGAGGAGACTTGTACCACTTAGAGCAGCAAGCAGTTCTAATCTGGGAATCGTTACTTTCCTCACAGGTGCTAGTCGTGCCTTGCTGCAAAGAAGGCATACGAAAGATAACATATCAAACTCTGACCTCAAATATAGTGCAGCACCATATGCCTTCTCACTTCCGTTTCAAAATAAATGTATCTCGTGTTGTTTTTTGTTTTGGAAATGCCAATTCATCGGGAAACATATGTTGATGATAAGTGGAGCAGTTCTGACAACCAACGTTGCCATCTTTGCACCAAATCTGGTGGGAGAATTTTTTTCCATGCAAGTCCCCGGCACCAATTGTCTCGAAAGATGTTTTTCATGATGCATACAGGTGCTAGTAGACCTAAGGGATCATAGTATTTTGCTATCGGTATCCCAACTAACTCCCAAGTACAATAGTTGTTTTTTTTTTTTTTTTCCTCTGCCTTCCATATCTCCTTAAGTGGTTCTTAGCCCATTTTGAAAGGGGAGTTTTATTAGTTTCAGAACTCATACTAGGTTGTGATCACTTCATTATTATCTTCTAGGCTGGCTTTGAAATCATCCATGAAGGTTGATTTGTCCATAAGAGCTGTCGCTAATGGGTAAGTTTCCTAATTAAGTGAAGCTAGTTCCATTAAGGTGGCAGATAATAGCAATGGGCTGCTTGCGAGGCTGAAGGGAAGACTTTTAAAATGGAACGCCATGATATCTTCCATCATCTGATAGTCTTCGGGGTCATCTGAATTTATGCAATACGCCAGAAATCTAGTTAAGTTGTGGTTTTTCTCATTTAGATAAAGTTGAAGAAATGCTTGGCTTCCATCTGAAATGATTGCATTAGGATACTGCCGAAGACGTAACATGGCAGAAAGAAATTCGGGCAGTAAGTTTGGTCCAGTTTCTAGGGCATCTTTTAAGGTCGGTGACCCCTTTCCATTCGATGATGCATCAAATTCAATCCTCAACTTAGTAACATCACCATTTTTCTTCTTCACGGCATGATGTGGCAAGTAGGACACATTTTCAGATGAATCGTTTGCAGGCACGCTCTCTACCTGGTCTTTAGCAAAGTGATACATGTCATGAAAATCTCCCTCTCTCTTTAGTCTCATCTCTAGGACCTGAAACTGTTTTCTTGCTGAGGGGAGAATACTTGAAAACAGAACATTCTTCTTCCTAGGAAGTGACTCTACTCTCCTTCCATCTTTAATGCAGTAACTTTCATTGTAGTCCTGAAGGATTAGCTTACTTTTCACCAGGGGTGCTCTGGTGGCCTTTTCTTGTATCCCGATAGACTCTAGCTCCCAGAATTGTCTAACGACATTGTCCAATATGCCTGTATACGAAACAGATTAAAAACAGTAACTTACCAAGAAAACAAATCTAGATGTAAAAAATGTGTTGAAGTATAAGAAAATTTGATGCAGCCTTCATTAGTGAAGTCAAACATTTTGGACTTTTCTGTGTGCTCTCTCTGAGCACGTTTACTGGGTAAATCACTGTTCTCTATCTGTTTCCCATGCCTATTCTGTTATAATTATATTAGGATTTTGATTATTATTCAAACGAGTTGTTACCATCATCATTAAGTATTTTGTATATGAGTCTTGTATAGATCAACAGATTGATTGAATAAGTGAGGAAAGAAAAATTATATACCATATATTATTTTCATTTTTTAATATTATAAATAATCTCGTTGTAAGAAACATTTCACTAGACGTTCCTTTGTATGATTTATGGTAAAATAATAATTTTTATATAGATTGTTATTAATAGAATTTTAACAACTTCAGCACATCTTATTCCTAGTAATTTCCTAATGGTCCAATAGGCATCAACAAAATTGTTTGTTGCTATTTCTGTAATGATTTTCACATGACAGCTACTGTATCGAGTTTCATAGATCAAACTCACAGTAGTCATGACAGTCAAATCTAAACGTGATGTCATAGAGGTCTTGGCAGGTGGTATGCGTAATTGTACTTTGATTCCTCCTTGGGCTTTGAGTGCTGCTGGGCTGAGTGGCTCAGAAAGTATAATGCTGGTAGTATTTGAAGGTGCTGAAACACGTCAGCCTTGTGTTGGTAAATTTATCATCATGTGAAGGAACTCCTGTAGGACAAACTTCTGGCCCTTCAGCATCTCCGAAGACCAAAAAAGTGGTTAGTGCGACAAAAAACCATCCACTGCTATATTAGAAATATGTTATGGAAGTGAATTTCAAATACACTACTTATCATGCTGCTTAGAAACTTATAACCAAAGAATGGTTTCCAATAGGAACTTAATTTTTAAAATGTTGAATCCCTAGGCAGGCATATACACTGTCACTGGACTGTGTGCTTTCTAAGAAGCTTACAGTGTTAACAGTGTACTGCCCAGTGTCTTGGGAAGGTGTAACATTCCAACTGATTAACCCACTGCCGTACTGTAATGAAACACTGTTTTTTTGTGATTATGATGCCTGAACACTATCAGTTGCTTTTTTTTGTCTCTATCAGTGAAAATTAAATGATAATTTTCAACTTTTGTATCTTATTGTAAATGTCATTGTTTTCATATGTAAATTTTAATACTTCTTTAACAATAGTCTCCTCCTCTATCTGGACATTATCCTTGTAACCAACAATCTTTACATACTGCTGACTGAATACTTCTGCCTTTTGAAGATCCTCACATACACACTCCCCTTGTTCATTAATTATTCCTGGAATGTCCTTCTTGGAACCTGTTTCTGCCTTAAAATACCTATACATACCCTTCCATTTATCACTAAAATTTGTATGACTGCCAATAATTATGCTTGCCATCATGTTATCCTTAGCTGCCGTCTCTGCTAGATTCATTTCCTAGTAAGTTCCTTCAATTTCTCCTTACTTCCACAGCCATTTCTAACTCTATTTCTTTCCAGTCTGCACCTCCTTCTTAGTCTCTTTATTTCTCTATTATAATAAGGTGGGTCTTTACCATTTCTTACCACCTTTAAAGGTACAAACCTGTTTTCACATTCCTCAACAATTGCTTTAAACCCATCCCAGAGTCTGTTTACATTTTTATTTACCGTTTTCCACCGATCATAATTATTTTAAAAATTGCCTCATGCCTGCTTTATCGGCCATATGGTACTGCCTAATAGTCCGACTTTTAAGACCTTCCTTTCTAATACATATTATTTTTAACTATGACAAAAACAGCTTCATGGTAACTAATGCCATCTATTACTTTGGGTTCTCTATAGAGCTCATCTGGTTTTACCAGCACCACATCCGGGATATTTTTCCCTCTCGTTGGTTCCAGCACTTTCTGAATCAGCTGTCCTTACCATATTAACTTATTTCCCATTTGTTGGTCATGCTTCCTGTCATTCGCATTTCCTTCCCAATCGACATTTGGTAAATTCAGATCCCCCGCTACAATCACATTCCTTCCCATGTCACTTCCCACATAGCTGATTATCTTATCAAATAATTCTGAATCCGTGTCAGCGCTACCCTTTCCCTGTCTGTACACTCCAAAGACATCAAGTTGCCTATTATGGTACTGCCTAATAATCCTACTTTTAAGACCTTCCTTTCTAACACATTTTTTTTTTTTAACTACGACAAAAACAGCTTCATGATCACTAATGCCATCTATTACTTTGGTTTCTCTATAGAGCTCATCTGGTTTTACCAGCACCACATCCAGGATATTTTTCCCTCTAGTTGGTTCCAATACTTTCTGAATCAGCTGTCCTTCCCATATTAGCTTTGCCATTTGTTGGTCATGCTTCCTTCAACTCCCCTGGATTGAAAAAATTGTCACCGTCAGAATGTTGGCCGGCAGGGTGGTGGTATACAATTTCTAATCACTAGATTGCATGCCAAAAGCCTGGATTAAATTCCAAACCTCTCCACAGTATTCATATATGGAGTGAGGGCATGTGACACTGTTGAAGGTGATTCGTCCATCAGATGAGGATGTAAAGCTTTGAGCAGACCGCTTGGTGTTATTTGACAGAAGACTTCATGCCGACACCAGGTTTCATACTCTTCCTACCTCATTATCATCATCCCACATACAGACGTGCAGATTGCCCATGGGCATCAAATAAAAAGACTCCACCAGGCGAGCTGAACATGTCTTTGGACACTCCCAGCACTAAAGTCATATGATAAATAAATAATTCTAGGCCCTTTTCAGGGCTAATAAAAAACACTCAGCTACTGAAGCACTGATGTAGCCTGTATACAATATTGTTAGCTAAGAAACTGAAAGATCAAGGGGCAAATATTGGCAAAAACTGAAGATTTCAGTAAAGCTAGAAATGTATTAGGTAAGGTGAGGAGGAAAACAGGAAACTGACTTGAATACTGAATTCACTATAATCATATAAAATTACTTACATACTAGATAAGGTATGTTTTGTGCTTGCAGTCTATAGTTTAATGAACAGTCTACATTCTTTCTTGTTTGTATCTGTTATTTGTATTGCTGTTAAATGAGAAATTGAAAACTGTATGCAGTATTTGGTGAAATCATTGTCTGTCGATGTACAACAGTGTAATTTGAAACTTCTCTCTTCTCAGTACAGCTACCTGATCTAGATGAGTCATAGGTGATTGCAACTTCCTGAACATAACTTGATCAGTTCTATCTTGCTGTAGTTGGTGTTATATCTTTCTGCTGCACTGTGCTGTTTGATTGTTGGCAAACACTGGTATCAGTTTGAGCAATGGCAGATTCTCCTAAGGTATGAATAATGGATTGTCAAACTGTCGCATATTGTTGTTTTCTTTAGTAATGAAATAGTGTTCAGTGATCCAGTTTAGAAATTGATCATCATAGCTATTGTTGGTCTTAGTTCTACATTACAATCAAATTTCAAACATGTCTTGCAATATAGTGGGATTGTTACTGTTTAGTGTATGGCACAGATATATCCATAAATATATATACACAATTCATATATTAAGATTAAAGTTCCTTTGGTAATCCATTGAGTCAAGTGTCACGTTGACAAAATCTTCAGGGTTGTCATGTCAAACCCGGGGGGAACACCTAGATAGAGTATGTTGAATAGTTGTCACTCTGCACCACAGTCGCACTCGGGGATGGCAGCTTGCTTTACTAGTTGAACACATCAGTTCATATACAATGACTCATCCGAATTCTCTTCAGCCTAGCGTACAGCTTTCTAGGCAGATTGAATCTAGGATCCTTCATGGTAATGAGGCTGAGTAGCTCAGGCGGTAGAGCGCTGGCTTTCTGGCTCCCCCTCTCCTCTAGGGACACTATGTCCTTGACGTCGATGTGGGGGAGGGGGGCTTGTGCACTCGTTGATCCCGAGGCCTGTGCAAGATTCAGGGTTATCTTTGCTGCATTGGCTTAGAAGTAGGGCCAAACTAACAAGCTTTCCCTCAAGTTGCCTGTGAGGCCTTTGTACTCTCTTTCTTCATTCCTTCTTCTACCATTTCCATTCCTCACCTCCTTAAATTTCACTTCTCTGACTCTCTGTCTTGGGTAGTTAGTATGTTTGTTTTTAGAGAAAGAGATTGGGTGTGTGTGGTGTTTATTTTTTCTTTTCATTCTCCCCCACTCACAAATTTTGGGTCATGGCAAGGTGATGTGTGACTACTGGGAGGAGTAGTCGCTAGCGGCCCATCTCCAGATACCGCCCACTCTCTGCAGTATTAAGCCTTATCTTGGCATGCGGGGCTCTGCTGAGGGCTGACCTCATATTTCCCTAGCAGCTCGCAGCGCCAAAAACTGAACCAAGCAATTTTAATTCTTCTTCTAAGGGTGCCACCCTTCAAACTTCATCTTTCAGAAGTGGTGTAAAGAAACATAAAAGTTTCAACAGAGTTTACTTGAACAACAAAGAAGTATCTAAAGATCATCTGCTTTGATTTTTGGTTGCAACCAGGGCTGATGGACAGAGCTTTCTTCCAGAAATCCCCTTCTTGATCAGTAATACTGTGGAATGTCTTGTTGGTGAAATATATTAAATGCAGAAATTGTGGGATGATTCGTACTTTTAAGACTGCAACACTTGAGCAGAGTAGGAAGCTCTTTGAAGCCACAATGTTCGAACCAGTGCCTGCTAAGATTGAAAAGCACATTTTCCTTAACTCCTGTGAAGAAGTTAATTTTCATAGAGACGTGATCAAAGCCTCGGATGACAAACTTATCCAGAGTCTTGCTCGTTGAGGTATTTCTGACATTAAGCATCACAGGGTGGATCTGTGATGATCGCTATGTCACGGGAGCTTTTGTCTCAACTTTTGATTCAAAGACGCTGCCCGAATGTATTAAGGTAACCTTGTACTGCCTAAACGTTCATCCGTACTTTCCTTCTCCTGTGAGGTGCTACAACTGCCAGCGGTTTGGCCACACCTCACCGTGCTGTCAGGGATCAGCAACATGTGGGGCATATGAAAAACAGCGGCATGCCGATGTGGAATGCACACCCCCACCCGTGTGCTTTAACTGCACTGGTGAGCATGCCCCTCACTCCAATGACTGCCCTATATGTAAGGAGGAGAAAGAGATACAGCAGATTAAGACTCTGGATAAACTTTCTTATCCAAAGCCATGGAGGAAGTTCAAATCCATGGTTCCTCTGGAATTCTCTTGTCTCCTTTGAAAAGGCCTATCTTCTTCAAGTTTTGTACCTTCTGCACCACAAGCAAGCCATCCAATAATACCAACAATTTTCCAGAAAATTACTCTCAACTCTACAGAATGGGTTCAGCCATCAGTAAGTACGTTATTACCAAAGCATGTGGGAAGGGCTTACCGTTCCGGATCGATGAGCTCACTACCGAGCAAATTTGCCAGGCTGTGAGCTTGTATTTGGGAGATAATGGCTTTGAACCCCACTGTCGGCAGCCCTGAAGATTTCTTAATTTGTTAAGAAGGAAGCCATACTTTCCGGTGTCGACTCAGTTAAATGTAACTTTTTTTTTTCGGTATGCATTGAAAAAGGAGGAGAATGGGAAGCCTCAATATTCCCCTAAAATATCGTAGGAGAATCCTTCTCTAACATGATCGGGAGTTACTGCATCCCAAAAAAGGCCTGGTAAATTATCTGCAACCCTCCTCTAAAGAGTGCGAAAACAGTGGCAAGAGTGAGGAGTCTTGATGACCACTTGCTTGATCACTTTCTGAGGAAACTAGTTCTCCCAGGAAGAAGGCTCACACCCCCCCTGTTGGCAGCCCTGAAGATATGTTGGTGCAACATAAAACAGATTGTAAGAGAAAGAATGCTCACCATTCCAGATCATCGGGCTCACTACCGAGCAAGTTGGCCGTGAGGTTAGGGGTGCACAGCTGTGAGCTTGCATTTGAGAGATAGTGGCTTTGAACCGCATTGTCGACAATCCTGAAGATTGGAATAACAACAATAAGTTAATTTATAATTATTATTCCAATCAAATATCAATACGGATCAAAATGATATTTATCACATGTAATAATAAGCCCTGAAGATTTTGTAATTTCGTAAGAAGGAAGCCATACTTTCCAGTGTTGACTCAATTAAATCTAACTTTAAAACTTTTCAGTCTGTCGATCACTCTCAATTATAAATATTACACTTAACGTACCTGCAAAGAAAACCACTCTTAAACATGTCATTCTTTGTTTAATAGTGTGTATTTTTATTCTTTGTTTAATAATGTGGTTTTTTACAGGTATGTTAGAGTGTAATATTTATATTTAACTAGTGTGTTCGACGGACTGAACAGCTCTTAAATTACATTTACAGCCTTGAGAAGTTATTAAGCGACAGGAACGCAAACTTCACCAAACCCAGCCAAGATCTCCCACGTCCCTCAGCTGTGCGATGTGTGGACGTGTGTTCTACGCAAGAATTGGCCTGTAAGTCACCAGAAGTTTAAACACAAACTGCTGTGAAGTGAAGTGAGCTACTAGCCAGGAAATCTGTAAACTCAGAAACACGTAACTGGCAACGACGACAGCCTTGAAGATGGTTTTCCATGGTTTCCCATTTTCACACCGCTCTCTTCCAACTCCTAACCCTTTCCTATCCCATGGTTGCCACAAGACCTATCTGTGTCAGTGTGACATAAAGCCAATTATTTAAAAAAAAAAAGTGAGCTCACTATCCACAGAGTCCTCAGTCAATGACCAGTCTTTTGAGGATAACTGAACCACTCATCACCGTGATGATGATGACAATGATGGCAGAAATGGCAGGTAGCTGGATGAAAGAAGGACAAGCAGTTGTCCTAATTTTGTTGTGCTACTCATCCACACAGTGGTACTTTTGCCTAGTTGAATTACGTCTATTGATGTCTGTCAATGCGGCCACCATAGCCTGTTTACATGAATCCTGTCTAAGACCAGGACACAACTCTACTATGAGAGGATTCCGTTTTTACTCCAAGGACTGAGTATCTATGGATGGTGGGGAACTGGGGGCATTTGTACCCTAGTCAATTTGAACATCTTCAGTGAGATGCTGATGTATCTGAGCATCTTCAAGCACCACCGGACTGTGCCAGGATCGAACCTGCCAAGTTGGGGTCAGAAAGCCAGCGCCTCAACTGTCTGAGCCACTCACCCCTGCATGGACTGAGTTTGATTCAAGAGTGTGAGAAGTATCATGAAATGGTCATTATTACAGAGATCATCGTGTACTTGCCACCATCACAAGAAGTAATGCACGGCTGCACAGGAAGCGCAGGAAGACGGAGAGCCCCAGAGGAAATTACGGGCCTTCATGTCTCCAAGCAAAAGGCAAGAAGGAGGTAACTGAACAATCAAATTAATTCATGTACGTGAAGATCATAGTCTATTGGAAAGTACACGTTTCACACCATTGTCATTACTGGCAATGGAGTGTGAACTGTAACTGTGTTCTGCTGGGTTAGTAGCAGCACTTCTTCACATTCCACTAGTCATCTGTCCTGGGATTTTAGGGATCTAGATTTTCCACAGCTGTACTCCTGCCATTTCAGGTGATCCAATTAGTTCCCATGATGTTTGCAGGAAACTTTTCCTGGACTTCAATCTATGAAATGGGAAGACATGGCCATGCAATAGATGAACACTTTCTTGTTTTAATCTAGTCCTCTCCGTGTTCGCAGCTACTTCTCTACGGATACAGGGTGGATAAATCCCTACAACAATAGCCACCACAATTGTTGATCTATCAGCAGAGTACAATACTGTCAACCATCAAACCATCAACTTCTTCTAGACAAGATCGATGATCTGAAAAGGGACATAGGGTTAGCCAAGTTCATCGCTGCTCTTCTCCAGAATCATAGGTTTATCGTTGACTTCCAAGGGCAGCGTAGCCGATGGAAGGTGCTGAGAAATGGTCTACCTCAAGAAAGTACTTTGGCTCCAGTCCTTGTCAACATCTATAAAAACCGGGCGAGTTGGCTTTGCGGTTAGAGGCGCGCGGCTGTGAGCTTGCATCCGGGAGATAGTGGGTTCGAATCCCACTGTCCACAGTCCTGAAGATGGTTTTCCGTGATTTCCCTTTTTCACACCGGGCAAATGCTGGGGCTGTACCTTAATTAAGGCCACGGCCGCTTCCTTCCAATTCCCAGGCCTTTCCTATTCCATCGTCACCATAAGACTTATCTGTGTCGGTGCAACGTAAAGCAAATAGCAAAAAAAAAAAAAAAAAAAAAAAAAATCTATAAAATCACCAAACAGTATTTTCAGTTACCAGAAGCTTCTTATATGCCAGTGATCTTGCCCTGGCCACACAGGGCACAGAGTTTGAAACAGTGGAAAGAAATCTACTTTCCTTGAAAGCCTGTCAAGCTATTACTGTACAAATCACCTAACCCTGCAAAGACCAATGTGTCTGCCTTTCACCTGCAAAATAAGAAATCACATTGTAAGCTCAAACTAGCATGGTCAGGTATTGAACTACAGACCCATGGCGCTCTTAAATATCTGGGAGTAATTCTCGTATACCTTCACATTTAAGAAGCACTGCTTGAATTGCAGAATAGAAGTTCCCACTTGAAATAACCTGTTGCATAAATTGGCTGGACCACAGTTGAGATGCCAACCACAAACTATTTGCACATTTACCACCTAGATCTATGAACATACCTGCTAGGGATATTCGTTTTCAGGTATATCGAACCATCTGGGTATCCTGGGAATCAGAGTGGCTAGCTATTTGAACTTCCAATAAGCTGAGAGCAATTAAGAAGACAACTGCCATGTGGTGGTCCTCTTTCCAGCTTTCACAAAGAGAGGCCATAATTTTTTGCAGGCTAAGAAAAGGTCATGGAAGATGAACACACTCTTACTTGCTAAAGAGGGAACTAGGTCACCAACCAGTGTGTTCTTGTTGTGCTGAATTCACCCTGGTCCATATCATCACATTGTGTGCCAACCTCCCTAGCCTAAGACAGAACCTCAACCTTCAGAAGACACTCAAACTCATACTAACCGATGACTAGAATATTGCTAATCTCATCATTTGTTTTATGTGTGAGAGTGGATTAATCAAGAGCATATAAATTTCAAGTGTTTCAAATTTAATAAGAAGGCGCCAAATGACCGAAAAATGTTAGCTGTCGTTGAAAAGTTAGATCATACAGGATCAGTCTTATGTCAATGAAAAATGGACAGCAGAGTACCTAAGAACCATTAGCATAAATGAGAATCAAGTATGACTTTTCCAACAGGTGTTTCAGTTCCAAAGCATGTCCAGTCATGGAATATCGGGCCCTTAACTTCATCGAGGATGCTGCCTCGAATCTGAAGAGAGTGGACCAGATGATCTACAAAGACATCATTACTACCCCATTCATGCAGGATTTGCATGTTCTTTTGTCATGTCAAAAACTTATCCCTCCAACAAAAACGGATGCAGCAAGATGGAGCTACAGCTAACACAACAGAAGCGTCGCGTACCGTTCTGCAACAACAATTTGGAGATCACCTAATTTCTTGTGGAACTCCATTACTGTACTCAGCTTTCAAGACAGATGACCCAGTTACAAATATTCTACAATGGATTAATTTCATATCAATCCTGTATTGACTTTGATTAATAACATAATTTATTCCCTTAAATGGAATACCGGTAGTATATTTCTTCCACAATTCAATACTGAACAAGTTATAATCTGATGAATTACATTTAATAGTACATGTTGTGGCATTGTTTGACTTTCTTCAGCAATGAATGTATTAAGTTTATTTAACCGTGGAACCATACACCTATATTTCGGTATCATAGTACACTGGGGTACTATGTACCCACAAAAGAAATGCAGTTCATTTATTTAAAGTTCACATGAATAAGTGAAATGGAACCTTTTCAATACATGAATACCAATCTGAGAGCTCTTTAGCATAACTTGTTCTTTCTTTTTTCTGCTTCCTTCTTTTCTCTATCTGATCCTGGGATTTACTTTTCTGAAGCATCGGAAGAAAATATATCTTCTACCACATCATCTTCTTCAACAAAATTTACTTCATTAACATTGTCTGGAGCATCTTCAAAATCAGTGATATTCTCACTATATAATTCTAGTAAAATCTGATCACCGCATTCAATACGTACATTTTGAACACTTTCAACTGGATGAAACCAAGTGTTGTGTCCAGGTCCAGGATGGAAGGTCAGGTTGGTTTGAAACGAAGAGTGGAGTCCAGCATGGAAGTTGTCTTTTACCACTTCTCTTCATAATCATAATGGGTGAAGTTTTAAAAGTGGTTAAGAGAAAGGATCCAACAACTAATGCCCTGGTTTTTGTTGTTGATGTAATGGTATGGGATGAGACAGAAGCGGAAGTACAAACTAGACTAGATCTCTGGCATGAAGCTTTTACAACCTTAGGTCTCAAAATCAGCAAAACGAAGACAGTTGGCTTAGTGATGAGTAGAAACTCTCCAACTGTTCATCTAAGAATTGGAGATGAGGAGATAGATATTTTAGACAACTTCCAGTATTTAGGTAGGGTTCTGTCATCAGACAATACCATACATCAAGAGATTAGTAACAGATGTCAAATACTTTGGGATGAAACAGTTCCGCTAGTTTCCAAGATCAGCTTGTACAAAATATATCTAGTACCTATACTGAGGTATGGCCTGGAAGCAGCAACACTTACTGGACCAACAAAGAGTCCTCTTCAGGCAACAGAAATGAAGTTTCTCCGTTCTTGTCTACAAAAAACAAAAATGGATAAAATAAGGAATGTGGATATCCGACAACAGCTTGGATTGGAAAGAAGCTTGCTGGAGACTAGAAGTGAAGAGATTGCAATGGTATGGTCACATGAAAAGAATGAACCCTCACAGGACTCCTCGAATATACTTTGACCACAATGTTCCCGGGAAGAGACCAAGAGGAAGACCTCGTGATGTCTGGGAAAAACAGATAATGAAGGACGTTGAAATTAGAGATGTGAACTGATGTCGCATATATGAGCAGAATCTGTGGATGGATAGAACAAACTGAAGGAGGCTCATACACAACCGCACCCGGCTTGCTGGAGCGAAGAAATGATGATGATGTGATGATGATGATGATGATCAACCAGGGTGCAATGATTTAAATTGGAGTGGTCAGTTGATTTTATAATAAAACTCTATCATTTGAATCAGTTGATTTTAAAATAAATATCTATTATAAAAATCAATTGTCTTACTTATTTTCTTCTTATTACATGCTGTCCATTATTCAAATTTATATTAAAATCAGTTTGCTTTCTTATTGTTGTCCTATTACTTGTAACTTATACAGCACTCATTGCGTCTACACTTTATAATAATAATAATAAAGGGGAAAATAGAAATAATATGAAATTAAAACTATATGAAATAAAAATCAAATTTACGACAAGTTCGCGTTGCGACAACTTTGACTTACAGGTCTAACAAACAACAACTACAGAAGGATTGTGGAAACGTGGAAGGAACCCTACTAGGCCATGAGATCGTACCTCATTGTGAGGAAAGGGAGACACACCGCAAACATCCTCAAAAAACAAATATATATTAAAGAAATTAAAGTATAACAAAATAAGAAAAGTCAGCAAGTAATATAAGAAATAAAACTTAAGTACCCTGAAATAATATACATACTGACATACAATAGAATATTACAGCTCTTCAAGCTTTAACACAGAAGTTGAGGCAGGATAACCAGAGGCGAACTCGAAGACATTAAATTTACATTAATTACAATTTACATAGGTTACAAATGTAGAACAAAAGAAGAGTTGCCTCCAACAAGGATGCTATGACTGTCAAAGTACAGTCATTCAGAAAACCCCAAAATTGGTGAATGTGGAAGACTAGAGGAAAACTCCATTACGCTAAAGAAAATTACATTACCACCAAAAGTTACATAAATAAGAAAAGGCCGAAACACAAGAATGAATATAAATTAAACAAAAAGCAATAACATAGTGCTTACCATGAGAGACTGGGGACCCCCAGAAGGTTGGAGTCCCAAGGCGGGACAGACGCAAAGGCGATCGGAATTCAAAGACACGGACAGTTGCCTTCGCTCTCGCGAGAAGCCCGAAACCGGAAATCGAGCGATCACAAGTAGCCAATAACAACACTCCAGATCTCCACATTCATCAATGAAAAATGTTAATGAACTGGCCAATAAGAAACTTTGTTATTTTGGACTATCACAAAACAGTTCTGAAACAATCTTTTCTGCTTAACCAACATATTACCAGATATAAAGAAACGACTGGAAAAGACCACTTACATGTGGCACACCTTGCCTCAAAAGTTATTGCCTTATATGCTAATTACACTGTTATTTACATTATAAAATTTGACACAATAACCAGATTAATTTAGTGGAGATGCAGAATAATTAAATAATCCTAAATATAAAACGCTGTTCTTGACATACAGAAAATAAAATGGTAAGACAAATTTTACTGTATAAAACAATTTTCCAAAAGTTCTTCTTGGTCCTCAGTCGATTTTTCAAGGCAAAACAAATGAACATATTTTACAAAATCAAATAGAACAAAATCAAATAGAACAAAATCAAAATGAAAACAATGACTCTTGTCCTTTCTTGATGTTTTTGAAATAAAATAAAGTGATACACAACATCTTTTAAAATACAATTAAACACAGCTGCTTTTTAATACCGTAACAGTTTATAGGGTGGTGCTTTGGTACTCATACCAAATGTTTGGAATCGTAGAAAAATGGTGTTTTGCAGTTTGAAGTAGCTTGCCAGGGACCTAGCAGCCCATCCCAAGAAGTTTTCTTACTTATACAGAAGAATTAAAAATGAGACAGTGTGCAACATTGCTGATATGAGTAATTATCAAATGTTTCCCTTTTTGTAAAGGACTCTTTAATATTCTTAAATATTCTGTGTGATAATAAGATTGAACTAACGTGGATGTAAATGGAGGTTAAGTGCAAGTAGTGACTAAGTCAGAAGCAATGACACTAGATAGAAAGACCTAATTATAGTATATCTTCGTGCAACTCGGGTAAAATTATTATGCATGGTAATAAGATTGGACGAATAGTGAATGAAAATTGAGGATGTGCAGTATAAGCAGTGCTCACAGTTCAGGATATAAAGCAATAACAATAGATGTAGGTGTAATTATTTACATGTTATCGTCTAACCCGTGCAGAGAAGTTTTAATGATAATAAGATTGAACGAACTGTGAATGAAAGTTGATGTCAAATCAAAATCTCTTTATTTGCAGATGAGGTGTCTACCTCAGTGGCAAATGGTACACTAAAATACATTATTGTCAAGCACTAAATATTAAATTAACAAGAGAAGAAAATTTTCCTATTATACAATATTACACAATTTACGCTGACAATGTTTTCTATTAAACACACAGCTCATCCTTAATAAATTTATATTGTTTACAAAATTCTACTTATAATATCTCCTGTACTACTGACAAATATAGTCAACTGATATACAGTATGTGGAATTATTTCAAATGATACTATACAACTGGTATAAGATTAATAGTTACATTGCATTTATTTATTTATTTACTTTTTTTTTTTTTAAACCCGTTCTGGATCCTAAGTAGCATAACGACCTGCTGCGTCTTAACCAGAGCCCCTTTTGCCACCACTTTTCAGAGTTCCTGAAGGGCCTTCACAGATACCGTAGCAGTCCCAGGGCCCTCGAAGTCCCCACTGTACTTCACCCCTACAGGCAGTCCCCTACTTTGGCTGTCCAAACTCCTTAGACCAGGGGATGGAATTAATTTATTCACACACATTTTTTATTTTATTTACAATAACCTGCACTGGTCGAATGCCCTCTAACACTTCATTTATTTTCTCTGTTGCTGTTTATTCTCTTCTTGAATATCTGTACAGATTTTGGAAAAGGATCAAACACTACCCCTGGTAAACTGTTCCACTCCTTCACACCCTTCCCAATGAATGAAAATTTACCCCAATCGCTTCTGCTAAGATTCCTTCTCATTTTATATTTGTGGTCAGTCCTGCCGATATAATTATTTTCCAACTGAAGCCTCTCACGGATATCTCCCCATGCTTCTTCTCCTGTATAGGCTCTATATAATCCTATAAGTCTAGTTTTCTCCCTTCTCTTACTTAAAGTTTCCCACCCAAGTTCCTTTAACATTTCTGATACACTACTCTTTCTCCTGAAATCCCCTGTTACAAATCTTGCTGCTTTCCTCTGCACACTATCTATTTCTTTTATTAGGTATTCTTGGTGAGGATACCAAACACTGTTTGCATATTCCAATAATGGACGAACCATACTCAAGTAACTTCTTTCTTTTAATTCTTTGTTACATCCTTTAAGTAGCCTCATTATGACATGTAACGATCTGTATACTTTCCCAACAATGTCATCAACATGACCCTTCCAGTGCAAATTACTTTCAAATCTCACACCTAAGTATTTGCACTTGCCATCTTTTGGGATAACTACCTCATCCAAAGTATATTCAAATTCAGTTTTAAAGCTCCTGTTTGTAAAAGTTGTAACAGTTGATTTGCCTCCATTAACCTTCATATTATTTTCTTCAGCCCATTGTTGGATACTTTCAAGGTCCCTTTGTAATTCTGAACAATCCTCAATGTTATTTATTTCCCTATAAACAATTATGTCATCTGCATACAATCTTATTTTTGATGTTATATTGTTCCCTAAATCATTTGCGTATATTAAGAAAAGTAATGGACCGATTATACTACCCTGTGCAATTCCCTTCCAAACTTTCTCTTCCTGAGATACATTATTTCCTACTTTGACTTTCTGAACCCTTGAATTTAGAAATGTTTTTATCCAACGTGTAACCCTTACGTCCAATCCTATTCCCTCCAATTTCTTTAATAATATTCCATGTTCCACTCCATCAAAGGCTTTGGAAAGATCTATGGCTATGCAATCTAACTGACCTCCTGAATCCAACTGATCTGATATGTCCTGCTGAAATCCCACTAGTTGTGCCTCACAAGAAAATTCCTTTCTAAATCCATACTGGCTCCTCATGAACCAATTTTTATCATCACATATCCCTCTGATGTACTACGATATTAACCTCTCCAGTATTTTACAAACTATACTGCTCAGGCTGTAGTTCTCTGGTTTCCTTTTATCACCCTTTCCTTTATAAATTGATATTATTATAGATTCCTTCCATTCCTTTGGTATTACACTATTATTTATGACATAGTCAAAGAGAAATTTTAAATAAGGCACTATGTACCACCCCGTTGTCTTTAATACCTCCCCAGTAATTTGATCACTTCCTGCTGCTTTTCCTTGCTGAAGCAATTGGATTTCTCTGAAAATATCTTCGTTTGTGAATGAGAAGCTTCTTGTTTCCCTCTGTCTCTCTCCCTCTCTATCTTCTGTTTCGGTTTCCAACTCTTGACAATCATCTACTGAATCTCTAAATTCCCTACTAAATAGGTTTGCTTTCTCAGTATCTGTTAAATAGTGTTCACCCCCTTCTCCCACCATTGTAGGAATTTGGATTCCTTTTCCTTTTTGATTCCTGATATATGAATACAGCTTTTTCCATTTCCCTTTGTGATCATTACCCTCTTGAAGTACCGGTATGTCGTTCATATAATTCTCTTTTGCTTCCTTTTTCACTCTATACAGTTCCCTTATTAGCTGTTTACTAGTTTCTCTACTCTCCCTACCCTCTTTGATTTTCCTGTTTACTATTCTACATTTTCTTTTTAATTTTCTTATTTCCCTTGTATAATAAACAGGGTCTGAGATCATTTTACCCTTCTTAACAGGTACAAATCTCTTCTCTCGTTCCCAAATGATTCCTTTAAATTTAGCCCAAAGTGTATCCATGTTACTCCCTTCACTTATCCAACAACTGAATTGTGATTTAAGGTAAGTCCCAAATTCATCAACTTTAGTTTTTCTGTACAATTTCTTGTCTTGTGTAACCCTCTTATTAAGCCTTTTTTGTACAAGTCCTACATCCATTATTACAGCCTTATGGTCTCCTATTCCTTCAATTACCTCAGTTTTATCAACAATTTCCCATGGTTTAACCATGAATACATCTAGTAAGTTATTGAGACGAGTCGGTTCTTGTACTACTTGTGTAAATCCTCCCTCCCAAATGAACTTATTTGCCAGTTTCTTTTCATGGGCTTCACTTGCAACTCCATTCCATTCAACTTCAGATCTCCCCCAATTATTACCATATCATTATTATTGTTTTTACGAGTATAATCTATTATTTTCTCAAAGATTTCCATGTCTCTTTCCTCTCTTCCAGGCCTGTATGTTCCTATAATTCCCACCTCCTTCATATTATCACAAACTAATTTTATCCCTAATATTTCATCCCTTTCATCGGTAAACCATTCATGTGAACAATAAGTTTCCTTCACCAGAATAAACACCCCCCCCTCCCTTTTTATCTCCTCGGTCTCTACGATAGACTGTGTACCCTTCTGGAAATACTTCTCTGTTACCCACCTCTTCTTTCAACCACGATTCCACTCCTATCACCACATCAGTCTCATAAGATTCCATCAATGTACCGAATTTTAATTGTTTATTTACTACACTTTGACAGTTTACCAAGAGCAAACTCAGACCCCCTTCTTCCCTAAAACTTGACTGTTGCAATTGGGTAACTTGAAATTCCTTACTATCCTGAGTTTCTTTTTCTAGTTGACTGAGCTAGCTTGAAGTACAGCTGGCTCTTTCTACTAGTTTTCCTGGTCAGTATTATAAGTCAAGGGAGTTGCCTGTTTTACAGTACATATCTTAAGATCAATAAAATCTAGAACAATATTTGCTATCTTTTGTTTACCTGAATTGTTTAGATGGAGGCCATGTTTTGTATAACAGTATCTCTCAAAACTGCTGCATTCAATAACCTGAGTATTCCGAAAATGTTTACAAATTTTAACAATATCTGTATTGACCTTGTCCAGTTCAATGTTCACACACGAGTCTCTACTCAAATCATGCCTGAGGGGCACGTTCACTACAAAAACGTTAGTGTGGGTCAGCTTCCCTAGTGTAATGTTTAAGTTGTGATCTTACATTCTTGGCGTCGTCGTTCGTCCCACCGATGATAAGCACTGCATCGCCGCTCCCGAATTTCCTAGTTGCTGCTTCTACGTTTTCCACAACACTGCTGATAGAAGCTCCTGGATATATTTCTCCGGTTGCTGCTATATTCTCGTCGTTAATCACTCCCGCAATTCCCCTTCCTTGGCTATCACCAAACACAGCTACCTTCGCTGATTTAGGCCTAACTGGGTCTTGAATCTGAATTCTAGGCCTAAATTTTAAATTCGGCACGGCAACGGCAGCGGACCGCGATGATTTGGTTTCACGCGCGCGATCACTTTCTTCCAGAATTAAATTATTTAGGGCAGAAAACCTATTTCTGATGTTTATTTCCGGAAATTCAGTTGTAGATTTCTTCTTAGCCGGCCATCCACGAACTGCTTGACAGCACGTGCTCGAGTTTGTTACTTGTACCGGTATATCACTCGAAGAATGGTCAGTCCCAAATTCTAGCGATCGCAGTCTTTCTTTTAATTCTTGATTTTCAACTTTAAATGTCTCATTGTCTTTTTTTTTTTGCTAGGGGCTTTACGTCGCACCGACACAGATAGGTCTTATGGCGACGATGGGATAGGAAAGGCCTAGGAGTTGGAAGGAAGCGGCCGTGGCCTTAATTAAGGTACAGCCCCAGCATTTGCCTGGTGTGAAAATGGGAAACCACGGAAAACCATTTTCAGGGCTACCGATAGTGGGATTCGAACCTACTATCTCCCGGATGCAAGCTCACAGCCGCGCGCCTCTACGCGCACGGCCAACTTGCCCGGTTGTCTTTTTTTTTTTTTTTTAGAATGTTTATAATTTCTAATGCACTTTTATATTCCTCATCGACTGTTTTTGATGCTTCGTCAACGCCGTCCCCAACAACAACATTCCGAAAACACTGCTCACAAGTCCAATCAATATTTTCATTAGTTTTTACGTCTCTAGGGCAATTTTTTGCACTTATAATGCCACCATCGATCACATGAATCACACAACATTCCATTTTTCACTAATCTTCGACATTTTCCGCACTTTTCGTCACATTTTACGGTTAATTTACTCGGAGAATAAAACACTATGTCGTCATTACTGGACGCCATTTTGAAAAAAAACAGTAAATACCAGTTTTGCACTGGTTGACAAGTACGAGACATAAACTTGAAATTTAAAGTAAAAGCATATGAAACGTTTAACTTAACACAGGTAACTAAATATTGAACACCAATACAAAGACTGATTACCAGCTTAATTAATAATGCTAAATTACTAAATATTAATTGTTATTACTTTACTTACTTACTTACTTACTTACTTACTTACTTATCCAGCGCTACAGCCCTGTGTGAGCCTTGGCCTCTTCTACGGTAGGTCCCGCCATCTACTTCGATCCTGAGTGGCTGGTCTCCATGGACAGATGTTCATTGCCCTCAGGTCGGCTTCAACTTCATTGCTCCATCTATTACAGGGCCTTCCTTGTCACCGTCTTTTATTTATTCGGGATTTAACTATTTTTCTTGGCATTCGATCTTCCTCCATTCTTTCCACATGGCCAAGCCATGAATTCTCTGTGTACCTTGGACGGAAAGAAGAACTAATGCATCTATTATTCAAGAACTGAATATCTCCGAACGTCTCTCTTCTCGTGTCATAAGGAAAATCGTCCAATTCTTCGGACATATTGTAAGAAGGGATAGTGAAAATCTGGAGAAGTGTATCATGAAAGGCAAAGTTGTCGGCAGAAGACTACGAGGAAGGACATCGAACAGATGGATTGATCGAGTTCTGCGTACCACCGGTCTGGCTCTTCAGCAGGCTTTAAGAGAAGCTGAACATCGTCAGAGTTGGCGCCGCTTAATCAAGAGTATTGTGTGAAGTCAAATGGGGTCACGACACTCAGCAATGAGTTACACGACTTATGATGATGACATCAAGAAGCATCCAACATGGTGTGCATTGATGTTAAATTGCTTGTTCTCAAAGTCAGTCTGAATTGCTCGACCTTATGGGGCTCTTATTTTCTTGGTAATGTAGAGAACACAGGATTCTCCCCATTTATTTCATTTTCGTGATCCGTCAGATACCAAATCATACTCCCCCTCAGACGTACAAATTATAAATTATGGGATTGGAAGATAAATTGACATTAGTTGGAATATTATTTAATTTTGTAGGGGCCCATAGTCCGAAATAAACTGGAGGATTAAAACTGATAATTATTTTTTGTCCAAGTAGGCCTAATATTTTAAAGAGAGACTGTACCTGAAAGTATTTCCCATTCTGTCCAGTATACCATATTTCAATTTCCTCAGCTTCATCTTCTATCCCAACTGCTTCGCACACCATTTTTATTATCATACCTACAACTTCAAATTCACTGCCATTGCATTCGTCAACATATTAATCTAATTTGTAACAAATATCCTCTTCACTCAACTGGTTATGTGCAGCCACGTTGCTGCAATGTGTTTACATTCAGTCAGCTGTCTGTTCTGTCTTAGAAAATGTGTACAAAAACACTTTATTTTAGCATTCCATTCATGGCAGTTGTATCTAAGAAGCGTACGAAATTCACTGGTTCCAAAAAGTTCTATGTTTAGCAGACAGATGGCAGAGGAAGTCGGTTTGAAAGTTGAGTACGCTCTACTACGCAGCCCACGGGAAACAATGTGCGACCCCAGTACGCTTTACCATGCAACCTGCAGGAAAGAGTTAAATTTAATGTCAAAAGACAGTGTATAGGATATGCATTTGATAACTCAAAATTCTTTGAAATGTACTTTTGCAGATAACGGTAGAAATTAACAAAATTATCTCTAACACAGTTCTGAAGGGTTTTATTCAAAATGTTTTTTTTAATTTCAGAGTCAGTACAAAAAATCTGTTCTCTGTCCTCTGATGAATGTTTCTATCCAAGCATTGCATTACATTGTAACATTACATGATGCTAAGAAAAGCAATTTCGCCAGGCTGAATAGCTCAGGCTGTTGAGGCGCTGACCTTCTGACCCCAACTTGGCAGGTTTGATTCTGGCTCAATCCGGTGGTATGTGATCCATCTACAGCTGATGTTAGGGATAGCCAATGAATGGGCACATAACAAACTATCTCCAATATTCTGCATCAACAAAATTAAAGAACAACTTCAATTCTGCTCTTCCTTTTGCCAGTACTAATAAATGTTCATAAATTTTTAGGATGATCATTTGAGTATCCACATCTAATCCATCAGACATACGTTTTGTAGCATAATGCAACAAGTGGTTTGACCAATTTGCTTTAAGTGCGTATTATCTTCTTGAAGTAGTTTGATACACAATTATGTTTCCTATAATCACATTAGGATTACAATGTGAAGTTACATGTTCTAGATCTAACCTGTTGTGTCAAGTGAAGACTTGATTAAACTATGGATAGCATTAGCTGTCCATCATCTTGTTCATTGAATTCCAGGAGTCTATTTTTATTGCCGGGAAAAGGGTCAAAGTACCTCATAACCGGTGGAAACATCTTATTTTTGTGGTTGAAGGCATCAACTACAGTGGAGGAAGAGTTGCTTGATTTTGCTGGATCCTACAATATATCGATGAGATCTTGCACACCTGTTTGGTACTAGAACATTTTTCACATTGGCCTCTGCCTTTGTTTGGCTTTTGTTTTTACTAATTTAATTTGATAATTCAAACTTCTGTAGCTGCTGGAGCTGTACCTTAATTAAGGCCCCAACTGCTTCCTTCCCACTCCTAGCTCTTTTCTATCTCATCGTCGCCATAAGACCTATCTGTGTCAGTTAAGTCCTTTGTTGCCGAAAACCTTCAAATGTGTTAGTGCAATGTTAAAAAATATATATTTAAGTCCTTGCTATTCCTGAAAAATTGATGTAAATTTGAAGACGTCTTCACATCTCTCAACTTTTTTTTATGTCCTTCTGTGGAAGAAAGTTGTGTACAGTCAGTTTCACCTCATGGACAGTGCTGAACTCACATTTACAAAGTATGCAATAAGCCGTGTACATTTTGGTTAGAACGCATCAGTACTGTTCTTCCCATTCTCAAATAAGTGCACAAGTATTTTCTTATTCAGAGGAGTTTTTGCATTGTTTCATTCATTTTCACTGTCACTGCTCTTGATAGATTCAATTTCATACAAGAAATCATGAGGATGAACTGAGTACACGTCACACACAGCTTTGACAATAAGGAAGAAGAATGCAAAATACCACAGTCCAGAAAGGAATATTCCACTATCAACTAGTGTAGCCTAGACTTTGTCAGTTGTAGGTTGTTTTCGTATATTTATCTGTAAGTTTAAACTGTCGATACTCAATAATGAGAGACTATCAGAATATGTTTGGCAGGAATAATAATATGTAATATCAATTTTGTAATATTGATTCTAATCTTGTAATACGGGAGTCAGGAGGATCTAAATAAAATTATCTAAAATGCGGCAGAGTTGGTCATCCTAGTCTGCCACAATGCAAAGAAAGTCATAACAAGAGAAATTAACACTACCAAGTGGCATAAAAATGAACTATTATAGTAGCCTATAACTCTGAAACCTTGTCCATTATTTATGTTTTTACTGCCGTAATTTTACCTCTTATAGTTTGAATTTTTTAAGGGTTTTTTAGCTCTTGCTTATGACCTGAGAGAAATATCCATGCAGAGTGGGTGAGTGAGCGAGCGAATGAATGAGTGGGGGAGTGGTATTTCTCATTTATCTGTTATGTTATGTCATCATTTGTACTCGTGTAAATGAAATTATACCACTGGAAATTTGTTTTTCATTTCAGGTTACAACACTGGTTTCAGGTGAAAGGTCTGATGGATATCCCATACTCAAGCAAATTTCCAATGATACAACTGGCAGGGTTATGAGTGTGAAGTCTCAAGGTGAGTCTCCAGTGAGTGAAATCAAAGCCCAAGCAGCAAAGGTGGATTTGGAAAGCTCTGAAAAGGATATAGATAGTTGCCACTTTGGAAACAAAGGAAGCAAATCTAAATCAAGGAAGAAGATGTGGAGAAAAGTAGATCTCAGGTCTTTATTTCCAGACAAGCCTCTGTCACTTGAAGTAATCTTTGGAGCTGAGATTGCTGTTGAGTGTGAAAAAAAGCAACCAGTCCGTCTGTCTTATGCAGCTGTTGCCCAGAAGAACACTGGAACAGTCTGGAAGCCTTCTAGGTACCAAACAAAGGACAGAGAGATTGCTTCTCGAAGTGAGGAGCATTGTTCTCTGCCTAAGAACAGTTTCCTGATTGATGATCTCTGTTTGTTTCCCAAGATTAGTTACCAACCTGAAGATAGCCGCTTCCTTCTTCCTAAAAACAGTTACCAGACTGAAGATCACTGGCTATTCCCTGGAAAAATATACAAGAGAGAGGATCACTGCTCACTTCCCACAAGCAATACTCTGCCCGAAGATCATTATCTGATGCCCAAGAAAAGTTACAAGGTTGAAGATTGTTGCACGCTCTCCAAGAATAGCTGCCTGACTGTCAATCACAGCTTGCTTTCTAAGAGCATTTGCCAGTCTGAAAATACCTGCTTGCTTTCCAAGAAACATGCAAAGTCTGGAGATAACCGTTTAGTTCCCAAGAAACATTCAAAGACTGGAGAAAACTTCTTGGTTCCCAAGAAACCTGCAAAGACTGAAGATAACTGCTTGATTTCTAAGGAACATACAAAGACTAGAGATAGCAGCTTTGCTTCCAAGAATAATGCAAAGACTGAAGAAAACTTCTTGCTTCCCAAGAATGATGAAAATGATGATGAAGATGATATCTGCTCACTTTCTGAGGAGTCTCTTGATTGTGTGAAAGACAGCTTACTCTCTAAGAAAACAGAAGGGAGGTACTTCCTTACAAAGAACAAGTATCTTACTGAAGATCCTTCTTTGCATTACAAGAACTGTTATCCAACTGAACACCACCAAGTTCGACCCAAGGACAGTCATCAAAATGACAGTCACTGCTTCCTCTTTGCAGACAGTTGTCAGATTAAAGATTGCTGCTTCCTTCCCGAGGACATTTCTCAGATTAAAAATGCCTACTGCACTCCCAAGAACAATTATGGGGCTACTATAGATCACTGGTTGCTATCTGATAACAACAGTCAGTATGAAGATCTCTCTGTTGTGTCTACAAGTGATGTCTCTAGTGAAGGTCTTGATTTGTTAACATACTACATTTATTGGAGTGAAGATTACTGTTTGATGCTCAAGTATAGCTATGAGATAGAAGATGACCTCCTGATACCTCATAACATGTCTAAGGTTGAGGATGAAACTATAGGTGAGAACACTTTTCGAAGAGATTTACTTCAGGAAAGCATATCAGATATATTTGATCTTCATCATAGCCATTGTTGTAAGGAGCACAATGAAAAGGTTAACATTCCATACACTCTCACAGACATTGTTGAAATCATAAAATCTGATACTAAACTGAACACCACAGAAACGGATGACCTTGCTGAAAATATTGCTATTAATGGTCTAGACCTAGGGATAACTGCCTCTCTTGTAAGCAAATTGTGGGGTTCAGGCAGGAAAAGGATGGCTTATGCCAAGAACTTATGCAGGGATCAAGAAACAGCTAATTATGGGGAAACTGTCAAGGAATGTTATCCTCTCAGGAAAGAGGGACATTGTAGGAAATGGGGCATCACTTGCAATAAGAACGGATGCCTGCACGAGGATCTGTAATTATTTGGAACAAATCTTCCAGGCAAAATATGTATGATAAACTGTTTACTTTGCAAGAGATGTTTTAAATATTTTTGTTTGTAAACAACATTTGATGTATTCATATATTATTTCCTCAGAAAACTCAGCTTCATTCATCATCAAATGAAAAAGTTAAGCAGTTCAGTTGTCGTGAAAATGGCATTGTGGCTATTTCGAAAACTGAGAATGTTGAGTAAGAATACTGCAAGTATCTGAATTTTCAATTCATTTTCGTACAGAAATGTCATGTAATTCACAAAACCACGTTTAATAGATTCTGTCTGGTTGTCAGCATTAACTCGCTAGGTTTAATTTCCTCCCATTATGTCACAGGACTGGTGTGCTGTACTGTACGATGTTACTTTCAGAAACATCATTGAAGTAATGAATTACAGTACTTGGTTGAGTTTTAAAGTACAAGTGATATAACTTTCTAGAATCAGTTGAATAGTTTATGATATAATTCCTTCTCTGGAACTGATTATGAAAATTATTACATTTACCCAAGGCATTTGTTGGTGATGAAAGTTGAAAAATATTCTGAAAGATATTAAATTTTTTTGAAGAAGCTAATGGAACTTGTGATGTCAAAGATTTAGCTCTTTAAATCTATAGATTAAGGGAGGGGGGGGGGGGATATGTGTATGGCTTAAGCAGCATAAATGTTTAGAAGATTATTGGAGGATTAGAGAGAGATTTGGTTTGATTTGAATGACGACGTTGAGGAAGTACTTTGTTGTTATCGTCAAAATTTATAGAATACCTCGGTATGTTTTCCTCTGCATAGTGATTTGATAAAAGTTTTAAAATGTCCTTTGTTCTTTATGTGCTACATTTTTGTTGTTATTCTTGGAAAGACACTTTTTTAGATACCTGTACTGACGAAGGATTTAATTTCTGTTTTAATTTATATCAAACTTTGGAGTTAGGATAACGATAAGCCGAGATGTAAAATGCTAGCTTATGAATAGATTATTCATCATATTAGCATCTGTTAAAAATGTATTTCAATGTTCACTGTGTGACAGAATTTAATACATTTTAATTCATGTTGAAAATCCTACTTGTTTTGAACATCAGTTTTCATAATTTAAGAGAATCTGAATTTGGCACACAGAAGCCACATGAAATACATTTATATATGTTTTTATCTGCAATGGTTGTATTGTTCTGTTGATGTGAAAAGTTATTTTTACATCAAATATTAGTTATGGATCCTCATTGAGAATGCCTATTTCTTTCAGTTTTTCTGTAACAGGTATTGTTTGGAAGCCTTCTTGTAAGAGATATAAGGAATCATTAAAAATCTTTTATTCAAATGCACAGACTCTAAGCTGTTTTATTGTAGTCATTATTATGGTTATGTGAGAGAGAAGCAATTCAAAGGCCTTTTGAGTGAAATTTAAAGAAATTATGTTCTTTCAACATAAAAAGTTATCATGTCTATCATCATCATTATCTGTGAAGACATAATCTGTTTATTCTCAGTTTTCCATCACAATGTTAGAGTTTGCAGTTCATTGATATACAATTATTATAAGACCTTCCTACTTAGATTTATTTTTAATGTTTGGTTTTGATGGTGACACCTAGAAAAAAAGAGATTTTTTTGAAAAAATGAGGGAAGTTAAATTTTGAGTACGGAAGAAGAATGATTTTGAACATTCTACTTGTGAAGTTCATGGCTGATTTATCAGTTATGCAGTACCTGCACCAGAAATCAGTGTATGAAAGCTATTTGTATGTATATTTTTGTAATTACATTTGCTCATGTTGGTTAAATAATATCATTAAATATGTACAGCGTGTTTCGTCATTGTTATTATTAATAAAGTAGAATACTGAAGAATTCCTTTCCCATTTCCTAACTTCTATATAAAGGTTTCAAGCATATTCTTTCAATTGTCAGCTCAAAGGTTTGTTTTCTAAGATAAAACTTACTGTCCCTTGCTTGGGCAGTTCTTTCTACTGCTCTTGAAGTGTGGTCGATGGCCTAGAAGTTATGCCTCTTTAAACAACAAGCAAGCTATTAAAGTGAATGAATGTCTTCCAACAAAGTACTAATCTTATATACTGATAACTGAAAGCTCTCACAGAAATCTTCCTTATATCATTGTGTCAGACTAGAGAAGAAAGAAAAGAAGTAGTACACACATGTATCAGAGAAACAAATATTTTGATCAAAGGATAACATTTATGTGTGCATTAGATTGTACTGTAATTACCTAACAGTATACATGTTGATGTGCACCAATTTTTTTGTGATAGATGAAAAGTTGTAAATGTGAGTCATTTATCCAATCTATTCAGCATATTATTTCAGAATGCATCATCTCGAGAGGAATTAAACTTTGTAATACCTACTGGGTTAGTGTAGTACATTGGAGGCCAAGACTTGCACCCAAGAAGTGCTACAACATCTAGCAAGTCACAGCTATTGCCCACCATTGCAATATTTGGTGAAAGTGTGTAACAGAGATGGATGTATGCTGACTATCATGGCAGGTTAGGTAAACAGAAGGTGTGTTTGGTAAAATTGGACCAATGAAGCAAAATCTGTGTTCCGAGTCTTCATAATTGTAACCATGCACGAGTTAACGATATATAAAGTTTTGAGATAAAATTATTCAAATGAAAAAATCAATGACCAAAACAAAAACTAATGACAAGGATGTGGAAAGTGGGAGGGTCCCTAAGAGGTATGGAAGGAAGGACTTTTGTGGACTGAACCTCAATTAAAGATTAACTTAGTTAACACTTATTTATTATGAAATCAAAAGAATAGAAAAAAGAAAAAGAGAACACTTACATAACGCTAGTCCTAAAATTGGAACATTGTGATGAATATAATCTGCAATACTTGAGAATTTACTTACATAGTCTTCAAACCAAAACATGAACAATGATTTATAGGACATTTTTAGTACTTCCTTACATAGTGCTAGTCTTGATGCTTAAATATAAATTAGTTAGGTTTATAAAATCATGATGCCGAAAGTTAAATTTAAAGAAAACAATTGCAGATTGTTCCACTGCACAGACTGGATCAGTATTTAAAGGAAAGTCACAATCGATCTAGTTAGTCGAAGATAGCAGCAAAGTGTAAAAATTGAAGAAACAACCTTCACTGAGGAAAATACAGATTCCGTTGAATATATTAAAAAGAATTTAACATAATAACGGAGGACAAGCTTAATGGACACGTTAATTTAAAGATTCGAAAACTGTTGGATAAAGCTTGCCTCTTACAAATTATGGTTGTAATACACATATTACTCCATCATTGACATTTCTTTTATAACCTTTAGGTTAATAAAATCAATGGGTAAACTTTTGTGCCTAGTATAAACTGGAAACCAAGTTAATTGAAGTTACATCAGAAAAGTTACAAGTTGCTTACCCGAAGAGAAGCTAGAACTCCCCATGAGCACACATCTCCTAGACAACGTGTCTGCTCTACAGGATCCCAAAAATCAGAATGAAGCCACGCTGCAGTGCGCTTCCAGAAGAGAAACAGGAAACAGCACAGCAGAAAAAACAACTAATGAACACTCAGGAGTTTACCACTTTGTGACTTGTGTTGGGATGGCAAATGGGGAAGCTATCAAGACCCTCAAGTATATTTAATTTAATTTTGGAAGCCTCGAGAAAAGACATTAAGGAAGAATATCTACATCATTAAAATCTTTGTTATGTATATTGTTATCTAAATTTGGAAATGTAAAGAGGAGAGACACTATGAACTAATAATTATGAAGAAGTTTCGGTGTATGAAGAATTTGAAATTTGATTTTGACTAATGTTTGATTGAAGGAGTTTTGTAATATTGAGCAACAGTGCATTTAATATTGGTAACTAACTTTTGTGGCAGGGTGTACTGCCATGTGTAGTTTTTAGCTGATGCAATTTGAATTGCATCAGCAACATTCGAGAACTTACGGGATTAAAATCGAAGTGTATTTTCATTGGTCGGAATAACGACCTTTTCTATTGGTGAATGTGAGAGTCGCGAGTATATTCCCGTGCTCTAATTGGTTATCTCCTGATTGCACGATTTCCGACTTCTGGTGACTTTGCCAGAGCCAAGGTTGTGGTTCGCATCTTTTATTTTTGACCAGCGAAGAGAGCAGACTTCTTTGCGACTTAGCTGCTCAGCGGCTGGACGCTTATAGTGTCCATCCCTTTTTGGGGCTCCAGTCTCCAGGGGTACGCACTATTCATACTTGTGTTTTGGCTTTTATCTTATTTAATGTAACTTTCGTGGTTCAGTAAATTTTCCTTTAGCGTGGTGGAGTTTATTCTCGACACTCACATTTTCTAATTTGGAGGCAATTATATTTCCTTGTCCAGTATTTTGTAACAAAATGTATTTGGGACTTTTCTTTCTTGAATAGCGACATTCTATGTCACATGAAGATTTTTATTTCCTTTGAGTTTGCCTCCGGTCATTCTGTGTCAGTTCTATGTTAAAGTTTTATCTCCTATTGTCCAAAGAGTTTGAAAAGTTTGTGGTTCTTGCTTTACAGGTTCATTTAAATGTCCTTTGATTCAAGTGTTCGTAAATTTCATCTGCTATGCCATTTGTTTGTTTTTGTTTAATTTGATTTTTGTATCTTATATCATCTTGCTCATTAGTAATATATTAGTCGAGGGTGAATATCGAGAACTTTTTCTTCCCCATAACGTCCTATGATCCCACGGACCTCAATAGGGTTTCCACGCCAGTTCCACATCCTTTCCATAGTTGTCATTTTGAACTACCTGTAATTTAAAATTATGCCATCTCGTGTATGATTTGAATTTCATATATTTAAGTTTACTGTCTCATTCTCATTATTTTATGACCCACATTTTCTTCCCAGTGCCACACATTTAATATTCTCAGCCAATCCCTTTAAATATTATAATTTCCGCTGGTCATCTAGTCTGTCCCCCACTAGGGACACCGTGACCTTGACGTTGGTGTGGGGGCTTATATACTAGTTGATCCCGAGGTCTGTGCCAGCTCAGGGTTACCCATGCTGGATTGGCCTCGATGTAGAGCCTGACTAACAAGGTTGTCCCCCATTGTCTGAAAGGTGTGTCTGCTCTTTTTTCTTTTCTTCATTTTTTTTTCTTTCCTTCCTGTTCTAACTTCCTGAATTTTTTAATTCTCTTACTGTCTAGCAGCCTCTCTGCCTCGGGTAGTAAAAGTTTGTATGCAGATTTCCCCTCCCCAATCATAAGTTTCGGGTCATGGCAAGATGATACGTGGCTACTGGGAGAATAGTTCCTAGTGGCTCACCTCCAGATACCAAGCATCCTCTGGAGTATTAAGTCTTAACTCGGTACATGGGTTGACTGAATGTTTCCCTAGCTACTTTTGGGATCATGCATGGAATCTGGTCTTTTTGGTGTTAACTCATCTAAGGCTGCCGGCCTTCAAATGGAGTCTGTTAAAGGTAAGAAGAGGAGAAGATATACTCCCACAGCTCCTGGGAGTGCAAATGACGATAACCTCCCTCGATTACTGATAGCTTCCAGGGTCGATGGGCAGAGCTTTTTAAATTAAATTCCTTGCCTTATTAGTAATTCAGTTGAAGATGTTGCTGGTGAAGTGAAAGGAATGTAGAAGCTGCGCGACGGATGTGAAAATATTGTTGACAGTCTTTTCTTGATATTAATGGTGTTATGCACCATGAATTCCTACCTGGGGGTCAAACGGTGTGTTGTTAGTATTATCTGGAAGTCTTGAGAAATTTGAGAGAAAAGACCAGCCTTGTGGAGAAACAAAATTCATTGAGCCTCCACCATGACAAATGTGCCAACTTACACATCGCTCATCGCAATTGATTTATGATTCTTTTACGAACATGAAGACAACTACTGTGGTTCTCCATCCACCTGACTAAGCCAGGCCAACATTTTTCTATTCCTCACACTGAAATTCACCCCAAGAGGACAATTTCAGTCAGTTGAAGAGATCAAACTGATATCACAGATGGACCTGCTCGCAGTGCCCCAAACAGTGTACTAGGACTGCTTCCGTAAGAGGGGATGGCATTGGGAACATTTTATTAATAGAGGAGAGGAGATTTTTGAAGAAGCCAAAACTAACTTGGCTGCAGGTAAACCCCTTAAAGAATTATTTTCTAAATTCAGTTTTGTTTTGTTTTTTGGTTTTAACAAGCCTTGTACATGAAGAAAGTACAAGAATAATGAAGTACAGATCTCTATCTATCCACCCATTAGGGTCTACAAATCTCACTCCCAGTTCCCCACATGCTCACTCCACAGTTTCATTTAAATCCCTGATCACCTTCCAGTCAGCATCCCTCTGACATGGTATTCCACTGATAACCATCTCTACTCCCTTAAACTTCTCCCTTGCTGCATTAACCAGATCGCACACATACCCAACTATATTGGAATTTATCACTGCGCTAGGTAAACAACTGATAGGGAATCTGCCACCTGGATGGCAAACTTAAATGCAGATCAATGGTGATTGATTGATTGATTGATTGATTGATTGATTGATTGATTGATTGATTGATTGATTGATTGATTGATTGATTGATTGATTGATTGATTGATTGAAGAAAAAATATATTCTGTTCCAAACATGAAAGTATGTATCTATATATATAAAATAAGAGTTTTGTCTGTACATTGCTCAGAATTTAAAAAGGATGGTATTTCTATATTGGTCATGTCCACAGTAACAAGGAAATGCACTTTTAAATTTTCCGTAATTTCTGTCTGTATGTATGTATGTACATGCATCACTAGAAAACGGCTAAAGAGAATTTAATGAAAATCGGTAAGCAAATTCGGGGAATAAGTCGCTACAATCTAGGCCATAAATAATTTTATTCACGCTGATAGAAATGGTAGCTTAGGGGAAGGCCTAAAATTTAATTTTCAAATATTTATGTTATTAGTGGTCCTAACTTAATGCAAAGTCGGGGAATAAGTCGCTATAATCTAGGCCATAAATAATTTTATTCACGCTGAGTGAAATGCCAGTTTAGGGGAAGGCCTAAAATTTAATTCCCAAATATTTATGTTATTAGTGGGCCACTACAATCTAGGCTATAAATAATTTTATTCACACTGAGTGAAATG
This sequence comes from Anabrus simplex, assembly GCF_040414725.1. Lineage (NCBI taxonomy): Eukaryota > Metazoa > Arthropoda > Insecta > Orthoptera > Tettigoniidae > Anabrus > Anabrus simplex. Next base: position 167,102,930 of record NC_090271.1, read on the forward strand.
GTAGTTTAGGGAAAGGCCTAAAATTTTATTCTTACATGTTTATGTTATTAGCGGTCCTGTCGATAAATACTACATAACTAAAGTTATATAGTAATGAATTTCCGAACATTTATGTCTTATACATTTTTACCATACCGGCTATGATAACAGAGATATTCATGAATTTGGATTTTTGTTGCTTAAGTCCATATCTTGCCTGCTGCCACCATTTCTTGATGGATACAGTATTTTTGTATCCATCTCTTGGCACAGGCCAGAGTAAAGTGTAGCTTTCACCGAAGTCCCAGTCTCATCCATGGCTGTGGCAATATGGAAGCTGGTGGGGTATGGGCGGTGCTGAGTAATGACATTCAGAGCACGACTAGTGCATCTGAGTGTTATGAAAGGTGTTGCTCATAGGGTCAGTCGTGCTGTAATAGCACTTTCTCACCCAGTGAGGAAAGCAATGGCAAACTACCTCACTCCTCGTCTTGCCTAGTACGCCTCATTTTGGTGCTGCCATTGGTTTTTGCGGTTTCCTTATAACCGCATAACCTTTGGTGGTGCTATTTGAGGATCCAACCAGCCTCTGGGCTGATGACCTAACAGACAGACAGAAGTCCATATCAGCACCGAGTCACGAGAAAATGGGTGAACAGAACTGTATGAAAATCGGTATGTAAAGTTGGGGAACAAGGATGATGATGATGATTGTTGTTGTTTAAAGGGGCCTAACATAAAGAACTTGTTCGAAGGCAAGGTGATGGGAAAGAAAGGCAGAGGGAAACCACGGAAGAAGATCATTGAAGAGGTAGTTGAGATGATGGGATGCCAAGGTTATGGAGAGATGAAAAGGATCGCAGAGAGAAGAGATCAATGGTTGCAGCGACAAGGCGAAGCCTTTAGATGATGATGATGATGATGATGAACATCGAGGTCATTGGCCCCTAATGGTACCAAATGAGACGAAATGGAATGACAAATTAAAAGTCTAAAATTCTCCACTGACCAGAATTCAAAGCATGAGAATGAATGAATGAATTTAAAACAATCAGTGGATGCGACCCACAATGCTTTACATTCACACAAACTGACGTAAAAGAATAGGATTACTGACCAAGGGACTGCTGCTACAGCATAACACTGAATCGATGATGCTTGCAGTCTAAAGGGGGTCCAAAATCCAAGTTATCGGCCCCTCATAACGGTACTGATCGCTAGGAAAGTAGAGCCATGGTATTTGTCCTGTTGCGGTACTAATCAAAAGTAGCAGAGACTCGCGGTATTGCACACATTATGGTACAACTCAAAGGTTATGAAATTCGACATATAATACAGACCTATGTTTTTCTCACTTTGCGGCGCCATTTACAGGCAACGCAAACCTATGGTGTTCATCACATAAGAGTACTAACCACAGGGACCTTCCCCTATCCCGTGGTGTTCCTCATATAGTGGGTACTAATCATAGGCAAGGTAGAACCATGATAGCTATCATCCCATGGTCCTGCTCATATGGTGGTACTAATCAAAGGTACTGCAAAAGCCGACCGCACGGTGCTCCTGTGTGCTACTAATCACAAACCTACTTGGTACCTAATATAGTGGTACTACGGGCAAGTAAAAGCAACCCATGATGCACCCTGCGTGGTGTTACGAATCACAAGTAGTTTCATGGTTCCAAGACAATCATCCCTTGGTCGCCCCTTTTAGTCGCCTCTTACAACATGCAGGGGATACCGTGGGTCACCGGTGGGCCGATCAAAACTAGCAGTATGCCTCGATCCTTCACTTCAATTGGAACACTATGTTGCCATTAGTTAACAGAAATTCGTAACTAGGACGTAGTTACTTACTTCGCAATTATGGGAAATTCGCACCGACGGATAAGAGTAACATGTTTCGGGGCACATGGTGACCCGAACCGCACGGAACGTAATATAGGCCCACCCCAGTGCTGTCCTAACCCTCTTTCTTTTCCGTGCCACCGGAGTGTCAGAATGTGAAAGCTCCATACCTAAAAAAGGACTTGAAATTGCTTGTAAATATTATATACGGAAGATAGTAAATATGTCAATAACTATTCCAATAACCTCTATTGGCTTTCCTAAGAGCAATGTAGAAAGCAGATATCAGAAGGGTGGTACTCCTTAAACAACAATCTACTATCTGCGGGCAGCAACACTCTATTCTTCATTCACCGTAACCGCGCCAAGCGATTCCCGCGTAAAAATTTAGGTCAGACAACAATCGGGACTCAGGGTGACCCGAAGCGATATGAATGGAAGATGAAAAAAACTTCTTTCGGGTCACCGGTGGGCCGATCAAAACTAGCAGTATGCCTCGATCCTTTGCTTCAATTGGAACACTATGTTGCCATTAGTTAACGGAAATTCGTAACTAGGACGTAGTTACTTACTTCGCAATTCTGGGAAGTTCGCACCGACGGATAAGAGTAACATATTTCGGGGCACATGGTGACCCGAACCGCACGGAACGTGTTAATTTGCTTTACGTCGCACCGACACAGATAGGTCTTATGGTGACGATGGGTTAGGAATGGGCTAGGAGTAAGAAGGAAGCGGCCGTGGCCTTGATTAAGGTTTAGCCCCTGCATTTGCCTGGTGTGAAAATGGGAAACTACGGAAACCCATCTTCAGGACTGTCGACAGTGGGGTTCACATCCACTATTACCCAGATGCAAGCTCACATTCGCGCACCCCCAACCGCAATGCCAACTCGCCCGGTCGTACAGAGTATAACAGCCTACCTGAATATTGGTGGGAAGTAGCTGGGAAGTTAGAGACCTTTCTTCTTTAGCATGCCATTCCTGTGGTTCATAAATTTTCTGATACTGCTGGTACGTAACACACTGGTTCATCATAGCATTCGAGCTATTCAATCCCTACTCTGTGGCACTGATTTGAATAAGCAGTGTGCTCACTTACATAAACAATGGCAGAAGAGTGTTCACGGCCGTCTGCGGCCTGGTCATTCCAGCATTGGGAATTTGGACTGTTATATAGGCACCGTAGTAATGATCGTTAAAGGTGAGAAAATGTGCTGTTTTTCATCTGATCGAGTATTTTATATGATAACACTGCTTTTAATCGCTACATTCCTATTGACGTTTATTGTAATGACCTATGTTGACTTCAATTATAAAAACCACAAAGACAGTCTTTCTGAGGATCCCGTAGCGAAACATGGGTACATCAGCTAGTATTAAATAAGAAGGAAAGGTCTTGACAAGTATGTAGAAAAACTTCGAAGAAAACCGTAAAAGTTACTTTGGGAAGATATTTTTAACTTCAGATTTTTTAATGTCAAGGCTGTTCCTTAGTATGGATAATTAGAAATAGATTCTACGCTGGGTTCAAATATTTGTTCAATTGTACAAAGATCATTTCAGGTGAATCTCCAGTTTTCTTATCAGTGCTAGTCAATATTGAAGATCAAGAAGAGTATATAATATGAGCCAAAAATATACTGAGACTTACAGAAATATACTTTCTTGTAAGTTCTATAAGAAGTTTTATTTAAATAATGTTGACTCCCATCACGTAATGATGTTTCCCATTTTCACACCTGTACCTTAATCAAGGCCAGAGTCGATTCTTTCCCACTCCTAGCCCTTTTCCATCCCATCATTGTCATAAGACCTATCAATGGCGAGACAAAAAGTAAATTGTAAAAAATATGTATACATATTGGTAACAACAATTTTACATGAATGAGGTTTTATAAGGTAGTAGTGAAGTTGTTTTTATTTATGTTTTATTTGTATTGATATCAGCAAGTAGAAATTAATTTTGGATCAATTTTGCTAATAGTCACTGTTAAAAAATTGTGTTTTATTGCAAGAGGCCACATCCTTGCACAGACGAAGCATTTTCACAGTTCTCTGTCACCGGGCTATAAGATGTTGTAGGACCACAACTACCAATCTTTATTGAACCATCCCGCAGGCACATGATGAACTGAGTGCAGTTTCCAGGATATGGGTGTCTTGAGTGGTCACCATACTTGAATGGATCATCAATAGGACATCTGAAGCCTGTAACAAAGTAACAACATTGTCTTGAAAAGGCTGTCACTCTATTGGTGTGCAGATGGTACGTTTATTTCTTAAATAATGGAAAGGTGCAAACGGGTGATGAATTTAGTCATAAATAGAAAAGTAGAAACATGAAGTATACGAACACACAATTAGATAAACACAAGGATAGGTCAGCACTGGAAAAAGGAGCAATAGGAAAAGAGACACAGAAGGACAAGGACAATCTCCAGAGGTTCAGAGAGCTTACCTATTTGATAGACAGGCTCTCTCCTCATCAATCCCAATTCTTCTATATATGTTTCTTCTTGTCAGAGGTTTAGAGAGCCTATCGTTTTGAAGACAGTGCTGCATAAAAATGTGGATATTGTCTCTGTCATTTTTATGTTATGTTTATCTTAGTATCATGTTTATCCTTGTCTCCTTTTCTATTTCTTCCTCTCCCAATGCTGTAATTATGTTTATACTATTATGTGTTCATTGTATGACCATATAAAATCACATGCAATACATAAACTTCTTTGAGTTGGCTTTGAATTTGATCTCTCTCCCTTCCCCAACCAGGACTCTGCTTAACAAGCCAAGCAAACTTATACTAATGAGAATTGACACAATGTTACAAACAATGTGCTGCAGTGGTTTTCAGTCTACTATTTTCACTGCACATTATCCTTTGTAGTGAGTTCCTTCAGCACAGTAATGTACAATGTCTGACAAAAAAAATTGAAGCACCCAGAAGAAATAATCAGATGACATAACTTCGTACATTTATACACCTTCGGCTAGTAGGTAAATGATTATCGAGTTGCAGTTATCTGTGACAGGTAGAACAGCTACCAGAGTGCATTAGTGTTGTTCATGTTTAGCATTGTTACCAGGCCTGTTAGGGTATATAAGAGGCATGAACAGCGTCATATGTTGAGTGATCACTGTGAAGAACACGGAGATGCCACGTACTTGTGTGAGACAGCATTATCAGCTCCTGACAGGGTTTGAAAGGGGCCTCGTTGTGGATTGCTATGGGCCGGCTGGTCGAATTGTACAATATCCAGTTTTGTGGGGCATTCATATGTCATATGTCACAGTGGCCCGATGTTGAACTGCATGGGAATGTGAGGGCAGGCATACTTGTCGTCAAGGTTCCGGTCGACTACATCTGACCACCACAAGGGAGGATCACCGTATTGTGCATCAAGCACATTGTAACCTCTTCACATCTTCACCTGCCATCCGAGAACAAGTAATGGTCTCCATGCAATATTCTGTGTCATCTCGCACCATTGGTCTGAGACTAGCAGCAGCATGACTAGGGAATTAACCGTCCCATGCATAGGCTGCCGTTAATACCACAACACAAATGGCTGCGTTTGGAGTGGTACAATGACCAGGAAGCATGGACTGCTGATGATTGGCATCGCATTGTGTTCAGTGATGAATCACGGTTCTGCACTACCCCGGAGTATGGCAGCGACCTGGGGAGAGGTCCCATTCTTCCAATGTTTTGGAGAGGCACAGCAGTGTTACTCCTGGCATCATGGTGTGGCGAGCCATCGGGTATGACTTCAAGTCACGTCTGGTAGTGATTGAGAGAACTCTGACAGCACAATAGTATGTCGTGGACATCCTGCATCTTCAGTGGTACATGTCATGCGACAGTATTGTGGTGCCATTTTTAACAGGACAATGTTCGTCCACACATGGCACTTGTCTCTATCCACTGTCTGCCTGATATTGAGGTACTCCCGTGGCCAGCAAGATTCCCAGATCTGTCACCGATAGAACATGCGTCGGACCAGCTCAGACGTCAATTCTATTGCATTGCCAGGTATCCAGGATTTCAAGGTCCAGTTACACAGTTGTGGGCCATCTTGCCTCAGGAAAGGATACAATGGCTTATTGACACCCTTCCCAACTGAATCAATGCATGAATCCAGACAAGAGGGGCTGCAACATCATAATGATAAGTGGGTTTGTACTGCCAAGTTTTTCGTAGACGTTGAAATCACTGAAATAACATCAAATACCCTCTCAAGATGCGAAGTTTCATTTCATTTCGTCTCCCCTTCTGGGTGCTTCAGTTTTTGTCAGGCAGTGTACAAGTTGACAAGAATGTAGGTAACTCGATCCTGCATAAGCCATTTCATCCGTATTCTGGCACATTTTGGGATCATTAATTTGGCTTGTGCTCTATTCATTATTGTGATATTTTGCTTTCTTTTTGACCTAAGATCAGACTGGATGCATTTCTGATGACATGGAATAAAATGTTATTATGATTCAATGATAGAATTAGACAGTAACACAAATCAAAACAAACCAATGTCAAGCATAAGAGTAATCAAAGCAGTATAGAAGATTAATTCATTCATTCATTTATTTATTTATTTATTTATTTATTTATTTATTTATTTATTTATTTATTTATTTATTTATTTATTTATTATCACTTTACAAATGTCCAGGTCCATGGCTAAATGGTTGGCGTGCTGGCCTTTGGTCACAGGGCTCCCGGGTTCGGACTGGTAATTTTAACCATCATTGGTTAATTTCCCTGGCACGGGGGCTGGGTGTATGTGTTGTCTTCATCATCATTTCATCCTTATCACGACGTGCAGGACGCCTATCGGAGTCAAATCAAATGACCTGCACCTGGAGAGCCGAACCCATCCTGGGATCTCCCGGTACTAAAAGCCATACGCCATTTCATTTCACTTTACAAAATAAAAAGTCTTATACTGTTTTCCTTTTCAGTACAAAAATCCATCTATATCAGATGGGATGATGATGTTTCAGCCTATCTAAAGGCCATCTGTAGTAGAAGCTAAAATATTACATGTATATGCAAATAAAAACATAGACATTATCCCATCTTATATAGATGGATTTTTGTATTGGAAAGGGGGACACTATAAGACTTTTTTTAATTTGCAAAGTGCTACCAGGTGTCTATGTAAAGTCAAATCTCCATCAACAGCATCATATGCCCTCAGTCCGTATGAACACATCCAGGCTTTTGGCACACAATCTAGTGATTAGAAATTGTATAGCACCATCCCTCATACCCTACCGACTAACATTCTGATGGTGAACATTTTTTTCTACCAACGGAACTCAAACAGCTAACCATGGTGTCAGATCATATAGACTTTATGCCTTAACGATCACAGCCACCAGGTAGACAGTGTAGAGGAAAACAATGGAGACAAAGAAATATGAGAGACTTATATTAGTTGAACAGGAAATGTGTTTGTCTAAAATGTTATCATGAATCAAGTTTTTGTGTAAGAAACAACATCCCTCTGTGCGTGGAGGCAGTAGAATAACATCCACAGTATCCCCTGTCTGCTTCTTAACAACTGAAAAGGGCCCCAGGGAATCTTAACTTGGGAGCGTGGTTTGGTAACCATGGGGCCCTTAGCTGAGTCCTTGCATTGTTTCCACTTACTTGTGCCAGGTTCCTCACTTCCATCTATCCTATCCGACCTCACTTGGTCAACTCTTGTTCTTTTCCTAAGTTATTAGGCCGCGAGGCTTAGGTAATCTTTCATTTTCATTGCCCTCGTCTTTCTTTGGCCGATACCTTCATTTTTTGAAGTTTTGTACCCTTCCATTTCTTCTCTCTGATTAGTATTAACAGAGGATGGTTGCCCAGCTGTGCTTCTTCGTAAAACAACAATCACCACCACCACCACTAAGAAACAGCTAGCTTAAGTTTCTCATCAATAACTCAAATATTTTATTCTATATACATATAGGAAAGAGATGGAGAGTAGCGAATTAGTGTGTAAGAACACGTGCATAGAGTACACCCAAAAGAATGACGTAGGTCCAAAACTTTCAGCTACAGCCTTCGTCAGTGGAGGATACAATAAGAATGGTCGTGGTCATTGTTGACTGGCAGATGCTGTTGTGAAGCAAAGGGAAATAGGCAAGACAAGAGAATGGGAAAAAAGTGTGGTTATCTGAAAGGTCAGGTGCTTCCCTAAACCTCAGAGTGTAGGAAGTGAGGGGTTAATGTCCTTAAGGGCTTTAAATGTGGAATAATAGTCAAATATGGTTTGATGGTAGCGGGTGTTAATGGGGTGTTACGGGTTTTTCAGTTACTGTTGTGGCTGCATGTTTGTTTGGCTAGAGTGTTGGAAGTTAAGCCAGTGTAGAAAGCCAGACAGAGTCTGCACTGAAGTGCAGTCATGATGACCTTATATGGGGTAAGACTTGTTGGTGATGCTACTGGTGAAAGTGGTGCTGGGTAGGCCTTACAATGAATGTGTTCTTAGGGAAAAGAGCCGGAAAGCGGTGGGTATTGATGTGGTTCATAGTGAGTGAGAATATTTTTGCGGTTTAATGAGTGCCTGAATGTGACTATGGGGCATTTTGGAATATGATCACAGATATAAGGTGTGAATAAGAGAATTTTATTGTAAAGCTTAAGCCAACAAATCCCCTATAAAGTAAATATATTTTTAAGCCATTGGATATTTTCTCTTCATTACCACATTATTAGACATGTCGGGAAGCCTAGTAAGATATGTGTGCCATTTTCCGTATCAGTTTATGGGATATTTGGTTGCAAATAGCATTTTTGCCCTGTCCGGGATACAAACGACACTACGCGAGTTCAGAGGCAGGAGTCCTAATTACGCGTAACGAGAGTGAGAAGCTCAAGTACCGCGTGACCTTGGTATTACCCTCTCTATAGTGCAAGAGAGCTAGCGATATGGTGCTAGACTTAAAATGCTGCCTGTGTCAGGAGGCATGGTTAATTTACAGGGTTTCACCGTAAGAACTGTATATTACCATCACTTCTCTGCCTATTTCCTAGATACCAACCCACAAATTTTGCGGGCTCACTAATAATAATAATAATGATAATTCGTCACAAGCCTAGGAAAACTACATGAAAGGGATCAATGAACTCATAATTTGCAGTATTTAGTGATGTAAAAATATTATTTACTTCTCGACGCATTCTTAATGACGCCACTTGAGACAGCATCGCAGTAACGAAGACCAGATGGCCTTTGGGGGTTTTCTTAACAGAGAGCAGGGAGTCCCCGTTATCCACACCCAGCACCCTTAAAATCCAAAGGACGCATTCGTAATTACCATGAAACGTGCGATCTGATCTGAATGAATATAGTTCAGTAGATAGAGGATGTAAAGAACTACAAATTGAGCATCTGTTCGACTATGGAAGATGACTATTAGCGGAGCGAATATGTTGAAGTGGGAGGGGCGTTCCCTCTCCATAGCGAAGTCCGCTAGTCGACTATATAAGGCGTTTCACCCTGCACATTGAGGCTTATTCTATATCAGTTTTTGTGTGGTTCACGTCACAGTGTATGTGATATTTACATCAAGGTCATGTGATCGGTACTATTCTTGTTGATAGAGTGAATACAAGATATTATTGTGATATTCTATACAACCTAAATAAATGATTTTCATTAGGCAGGGAAGTGATGGTAATATACAGTTCTTAAGTTGAAACCTTGTAAATTAACCATGCCTTCTGACACAGCTATCTGTAATCATCACTGTGTAGTAAGACAGTGAGTATGGAGAGCTAAAGATCAGTGTGCTATAGTTAGCCCGTGTGAAATTATCAGATACTATAAACACTACCAAATAAATGTAGTCATATTAGCCAGGAATGAATAAGTCAAGAGCGACATTCAGCTTGAGGATAGGAAAATTCTCAAGTATTGCTATCTGTAACGAACGGCGCATGAGTGGCGATCTTCAGGGACATTAATCGCAACTTGTGGTAGACCATCTTGAGCCTATGAGTGGTTACTACCATTGCTGCATTTATCTTGAAGTCAGATAAACAGTACCTCAAATAACTTGACTTACCTCTGTTTCACATGTATGTGAGAGCCCCTTGAACCCAGTACCTACAGCTGCAAGATAGCGCCTATGGGCCAGCGGTATTCCTGAGTGGAAGGACAGTGTGAGGCTTAGAGGTGGCAGTTTCCAGTACATCATGGAGTCAACGCGGAGCCAGATGAGCCCAGGTCTTTCTACCAGCGAGATGGTGGTCATGGATAACTAAATCCATATGGGTATCACCAGATGACAGCAGGTTATGCACCAAAATGATAAGTACATTCCAATGATGTCTTAGCATGAAAATCTGTCAAAGGTTGCATTAATATGATAATCTAACTTTGTAGATAAATTCAGCAGCATGCATTTTGATTTCATGTGTAGTGTGTAGATAGCAAGATATGCTATTCTCAAAGGGGTACAGTTGTTTTATTAGCTTTATTTTTCTTGTCTTCTGGGTGATTAGTGGTTAATCACCAAAGCTATCCCCAGGAATATGCATGAATTAGTGTTTACTGTCCTATAAGTTGTTATGTGTGTTTAGTGAAGCCCCTGTAGATGGGTGGATTTAAATAATTTGGCACCGGGCAAGTTGGCCGTGCGGTTAGGGGCGCGCAGCTGTGAGCTTGCATCTGGGAGATAGTGGGTTTGAATCCCACTGTCGGCAGCCCTGAAGATGGATTTCTGTGGTTTCCCATTTTCATACCAGGCAAATGCTGGGGCTGTACCTTAATTAAGGCCACGGCCGCTCCCTTCCCACTCCTAGCTCTTTCCCATCCCATCGTCACCGTAAGACCTGTCTATGTCGGTGCGACGTAAAGCCAATAGCAAAAAAAATAATAATAGTAATTTAGCTGACTATGTATTTCCATTTTAAATCAGCTGGTAGGATCTTCTTAAGTTGTGATTATTAACTGTCCAGGTGCTTCACAAATTAAAATCTTGCATGGTTATAGACATCCCCCCTCTAGGGATACCATGACCTTGAAGTCGGTGTGGGGGCTTGTGTGCTTGTTGATCCCGAGGGCTGTGCCAGCTCAGGGTTACCCATGCTGGATAGGCCTCGGTGTAGGGCCAGACTAACAAGGTGTCCCCCGAGTTGCTTGAGAGGTGTCTGTGCTCTTTATTCTTCATCACTATTTCTATCCTTCTATTCTCACCATCTTTAATTTCATTCCTCTTCCTGTCTGGCCACCCTCTCTGCCTCGGGTAGATTAGGTTAGACATTTAAAAATAAAAATAAAAACAAAATAATAAAAAAAGCAAAAAAAAATTAAAAAATACGTTAGTATGGAGGTTTTATCCTCCCCCAATCACAAGTTTCGGGTCGTGGCGAGGTGATGCATGGCTACTGGGAGAGTAGGAGAGTAGTTCCGAGCGACCCCCTCCAGATACCGGGCGCCCTCTGGAGTATATAGCCTTGCCTCCGGTAAATCTCCTTGGCTCTGCCGGAGGTCGACCTCATATTTCCGTGAGTACTCGTGGGACAAAAGACGGAACCTCTTTCTCTTCCTTCTTTTACAAAGGGTGGCACCCTTCCAAAAACAGCGTCAAATATTGGTAAAAAACGTAAGCGGTATACTCCAGTTCCTGTAGACTACATGAGTGACGAACGTCTTCCTTGATTCCTGGTTGCTTCCAGGGTCGATGGTAAAAGTTTCCTTGACGAATGTCCTTTTATGATAAGCAATTCCATCGAAGAAATTGTTGCTGGTGAAGTCGACGAGATGCGCAAGCTCCGAGATGGATCCGTACTTATCAAGACATCTACGGCTGAACAGTCCAGACGGCTACTTAAAGCCAAGTTATTCGGTAAGGTAGAGGTGAAAATCGAGAAGCACCAAACCCTTAACTCCTGCAAGGGAGTTATATTCCACAGGGATTTGGTTAAGTCTTCCGATGATACAATGATCCGGTACCTAGCACGTCGGGGTGTAACCGACGTGAAGAGGTTGAAGAGGCGTGTGGGTGATAAGCTACTCGATACGGGCGCTTTCATCCTTACCTTCGACGCTGAGACCATACCTGAACGAATAAAAGTAGCTATGTATCGTCTGACTGTTCGTCCGTACATTCCGGCACCAATGAGGTGTTATAACTGTCAAACGTTTGGCCACACCTCATTGCGATGTACAGGTTCGACGACCTGCAAAATGTGTGGGAAGTGCGAGCATGCTGGGGTTGAATGCACACCACCACCTGTGTGCGTCAACTGCCCGGGTACGCATGCTCCAATCTCCAAGGAGTGCCCCACATTCAAGCGGGAGAAGAAGATCCAGGAGATAAAAACGCTGGATAAGCTATCTTATCCAGACGCCCGGAGGAAGTTCAAGTCCATGGCTGCTCCGGAGTTCTCCATCTCATTCGCGGAAAAGGTCGCAAACGTACGGATCACTCCACAGAGTTTTGTACAGAACACCGGTACTGAAAATGCATTGAAAAGTCAAAGCCAGCAACAAAATTCAGTAACTAAAGAAACTGGAGATTCAGCATATGAAGCACCGAAAAGAGCGTTACTGTCGCCCTTCCCAGGAACGTTCGGCTGGGAAGTCCTCCCCCAACAGGGCGGGGGGAAAGACTTCCCCAAACAGGGCTGGAAAGTCCAGCCCTCCTTCCAATGCCCAGATCATAAAGGAGGAGAAGGTGAAGCCACAGAGCTCCCTCAAAAAATTGGAGAAGAAGCCTTCTCCAACTCAGTCGGGGTCCACAGGATCACCGAAGAAATCCGGCAAGCCACATGCCGGCTCTCCTCCCAAAACGAGAGAAATGGTGGGCAAGAGCGAGAGGCCCCGATGCCCTCTTGTTCGATCACTTTCTGGAGAACCTAGTTCTCCCAGGAAGAAGGCCCACTGTTCCAGACCAATGAGATCACCGTCCGCGGAGGGTCCAGTCACCGCGCCTCCTTCTTCTTCGGAGACAATGGAGACTGAACCACTCATTGTCGTGGATGGTGACGACAATACCGACAACAACGGTAGAAAATGGCAGGTAGTTGACAAAAAGAAGGGCAAGCAATTGTCCTAATTTCGCAACACTACCAATCCACACAATGGCACTATTGCAGTGGAACTGCAGTAGTTACCACTGCCGCCTAGCTGAGTTACGTCAACTGAGATCCGTCTATGCGGCCTCCATAGTCTGTCTACAGGAATCTCGTTTGAGACCTGGACACGACACGACTATGAGAGGATATCGTCTTTATTCCAAAGACAGAGTAGCTGTGGATGGCGCGGCAACTGGGGGCGTTTGTACCCTAGTTCGCTCCGACATCTTCAGCGAAGAAGTACCGCTCCGTACTCAGCTAGATGCAGTTGCAGTTCGCACTCTGTTGCCAGTAATGACAACGGTTTGCAACGTGTACTTTCCACCGGATTATAACCTTGATAAGCACGCACTACAAGATTTGATCGCTCAGTTGCCTCCTCCTTTTCTCATGCTGGGGGATGTGAACGCCCGTAACACACTATGGGGTTCTCCGTCTTCCTGTTCTAGGGGGAGGAAGCTCGAGCGAATGATCAACCTATTTGATCTTTGTGTGCTCAATACAGGGGAACCGACACATTTCAGTAGCGCGCATGGCACATTCTCACATGTGGATGTCACTTTGTGTAGCCGTGCGCTAGTTCCCCTGCTACAGTGGCAAGTTCACGACGACCTCTGTGATAGTGACCACTTCCCGATAATTCTGTCTCTCTTGAATCAAAGACAGTCCGAAGTACCCAAGCGCTGGTTACTTCGGCGGGCAAATTGGCCAGAATTTACAAAACGCGCAGTGATGGCTGATGATATGCTGGAGTCTGTTGACGACACCGTCTCTTCCATTACTACTGGAATTTTGGCTGCTGCAGAGGAAACAATTCCTTCCTTGTCCGGTATTCGTCGCCGGAAACAGGTCCCATGGTGGACGGACGAAATTGCAGCAGCCATACGTGATCGCCAACGGGCTTTTAAGCATTATCGTCGGAATCCTACGATGGCCAATCATATCGCATTTAAGCGTCTGCGTGCGAAGGCCCGTTTTTTGATTCGAGAAAGTAAGAAAGCTACGTGGGAAAAGTATGTGTCATCCATCACGGCACATACTCCGTCATCACAAGTGTGGACAAAACTCCGCCGTATTGTCGGAGTACAGAATGTGCCCTCAGTACCCGGAATCTCCATTAATGGAGATATAGTTACGATTCCTTCAGTCATTGCAGACCACATCGCGTCACATTTCGCAGATACGTCCAGCTCTAGGAGATACGACCCTGCATTTCTTCCAATTAAGCGCGAAGCAGAGGCCCACCATCTCTCTTTTGCCTCTAGTGCTTCGCATCCCTACAACGTGCCCTTCATGGAGTGGGAGTTGCGAAGTGCACTTGCGCTATGCAGAAATACGGCTCCTGGACCGGACAAAATCCATAATCAAATGCTTCAAATGCTTAAGCATTTGAGTGACAGATGTCTCAAGGATATCCTCACCCTATTCAACAGAATATGGAGTGAGGGAGTGTTTCCATCTCAATGGCGTGAGGGAATTGTAATACCAATTCCCAAGCCAGGTAAAGATCCAAAACTTCTGGATAGTTATAGGCCAATATGCCTTACATTTGGCCTATGTAAGCTATTTGAAAGGATGGTTAACCGGCGTCTTGTGTGGGCCATGGAAAGGGAGGGCCTCTTGTCTAACTACCAGTGTGGTTTTTGCTCTCATCGGTCTGCCACTGATCATCTGGTCAGACTGGAGAGCGCCATTCAGGAGGCCTTTCTCTGGAAGGAACACCTAGTCGCCGTGTTTTTTGACCTGGAAAAAGCTTACGATACTACCTGGCGATATGGGATTCTCTCCACTCTACACCAGTGGGGATTTCGGGGAAATTTGCCAACGTTTATTGGGAACTTCATGTCCCTCCGCCTCTTACGAGTCCGAGTAGGGAATGCATTTTCTCAATGTTACGTTCAGGAAAATGGAGTACCTCAGGGATCGGTACTGAGTGTCACGCTGTTCGCAATCGCCATCAACGGCATAATTGCCGCTGCTGGGCCCGCAGTCGTTCCATCGCTGTATGTAGACGACTTAGCTCTACATTACAGCTCCGGAAGGGTGGCATTTGCAGAGAGACAGCTACAGCAAGCTATTAACCGAGTCGACAGATGGGCCCTGCAACATGGTTCTCGATTTTCAGCAGCGAAAACCTCAGTTGTACACTTCTGTCGACGTCGGCCTGTGCATCCGGAACCAGAGCTCCGCTTGTGAAACAGTGTCTTACCAGTGGTTGACACTTGCAAATTCCTGGGTCTCCATTTTGATAAGAGACTTACGTGGCAGCCCCACATCCGTCAGTTAAAGGTTGCCTGTATGAAGAGACTTAACATGCTTAAGTTTCTCAGCGGCACTTCGTGGGTGGCTGACCGTGCGGTACTGCTACGATTTTACACGGCGACGGTCCTCTCCCGAATTGACTATGGAAGTGCGGCTTATGGCTCAACATCAAAATCTACGCAGAGCCTTTTAGACAGTATTCACCATAGTGGAGTAAGGCTGGCAACGGGTGCTTTCCGTACTAGCCCCATTCCCAGCCTGCTCGCTGAAGCGGGAGTTCCACCTTTACGGATAAGGAGGCAGCAGTTACTCCTAACGTACGCTGCCAAAATTCGTGAAATGCCGCTACATCCAAGCTATCAATGCATCTATCGCACCCAATACCACCAGCGGTGCCAAGACCGGCCGAATGCCACACGGCCGGTTGGGTTTCGGATTGATAACTTGTGTCATGATTTGAATATTGATATCGGTGGTTGTCTTGAACGAACTCTTAGCGAGGTACCTCCGTGGTTGGTTCCGTGACCGGATATACATCTAGATCTGCTCCGTGGACCCAAGGTGAACATGGATTCCTCCGTTTATCGGAGGTATTTCCAGGACTTTGTTCACCAATATCCGGCTGCGAGACTTATCTTCACGGATGGTTCTAAAATCGGAGATAATGTTGGTTGCTCTTTTGTCATTGATGATATGAGTACGAAGATCTCGCTTTCTAAAGTATGTAGCGTGTATACTGCAGAGCTTTATGCCATCTTAGAGGCTCTGCAGTTTTCACTGCGTGACGAAAGAAGCCACTTTCTGTTGTGTACCGATTCGTTAAGCTCTCTGCAGTCTATTGAAACCTGTTTCTCGCAACACCCACTGGTGCAGCAGATACAGGACCTTCTAGCCAGGTTAAGCGATGCTAGCACCAGAATTACTTTCGCGTGGCTTCCAAGCCACGTTGGGATTGCGGGAAACGAACTTGCGGATGAAGCAGCAAAGGAAGCTGCACTTTTACCTCCAAGACCTGTCAATGTACCTGCTAAGGATATTTGTTCTCAGCTACGTCGAACCATCTTGGCGTTCTGGGAATCGGAGTGGCTAGATATCCGAACTCCCAACAAGCTGAGAGCAATTAAGAAGACAACTACTGTGTGGCGGTCCTCTTTCCGACCTTCACGGAGAGAGGCCATAGTACTGTGCAGGCTGAGGATAGGTCATTTACGATCCACGCACTCTTATCTCCTAAAGAGGGAAGACCCCCCAGTGTGTTCTTGTGGTGCCGAATTCACCGTGGCCCACATCCTCACAGAGTGCGCCGATCTCTCTGGCCTAAGACGGAGCCTCGGCCTGCAGGAAACACTCGAACGCATACTAGCCGATGACGCGACTACTGCTGATCTCGTCATCCGCTTTATGTGTGACAGTGGACTTATCAAGGGTATTTAAATTACAAGTGTACTGTAACTCATGTTACCCATGCGATAAGTTAAGTGTAGTAGATTTTAAAATTTGCCATGCGGGCAATTGTTTGACATCTCATGTGTGCATAGAATTTTTTACCAATGATCTCTCAGTGAACAAAATTGTGTTTTGAATTTGGTAAAAATCCATTCTTATCATTTCTTAGATTAATGTATTCCTCTTACTATGGTGCCCTACTTTCAAGATATTTATGTTACATGCCCATTTTATTTTACCTGACAGAACCATGACCCATTTGCTCTCAAGCATAGCTGTTGCTCTGAATGAAAGTAGGGAGGACGGGACTTTGATGCCTGGGTTTGATTCTCCGAAGTTCTTCATCCATAACATCTCCACCCGTGACATATTTGTGAAGCAGGATTTTATACTTAGTACTCTGTCAATGCCCAGGGCAGCTACAGTATATACTGAGTTAAATTGTTACTTACTATTTTTACTTATCATTTAATGTAACTTATTTTATGTAAATATGTAAACCTGAAAAACATATATGAGAAAATTGTGCCCAGAGGAATTTGTTGTTTGGGGTTATCATTGGTGGTTTCTTGTATGTCACTGATTGTAACCTAATACCAGAGTCATCAAGTACATGAATAACAAGGTCAAACAATACACTGCTAAGATCACACCCCAAACATATTGAAATTTCATTTTTATATGCCTAAAAACTCCTCAAAGTGCAAGGAATGAAATTACTCAAAGAGAAAGGTCACAACAGCACTGGCCTAACTACCTACCCTGATACCATATTCTGTCAAAATATTGTGTCAAAATATTGTACGGATGAAAGAATACCAAACTATTTGTTGTTGTAATTATTGTTGTTGTTGTTGTTGTTGTTGTTGTTGTTGTTTGAGTCATCAGTCCAGAGACTGATTTGATGCAGCTCTCCATTCCACCCTATCCTGTGCTAATATTTTCATTTCTATGTAACTACTACATCCTGCATCTGCTGTAATCTTGTCATATATTCATACCGTGGTCTACTTCCAATGTTCTTACGGCAACCTACAACATACCTGTAACTGCATTACTGACAGCTGGATGGCACGTGATCTTCTCTTGGTCTGTTGGAAATCGGCATATCTTCTGATAGCTATCAAACACCAGAGTTGGAGGACAGTCCTTGACTGCTGCGACACCATCATAGCAGTCTATGAATGTGTAACATCCATTTGGATCAGGGAACAGGCCATAGAGATATGGACAGCGCCCTGGCTGCTTGACAGGCTCTCCTTAACAGACAGACAGTAAACCTAAGATCTAGATGATAGATTTATATTTTTATTTTTAAAATTTAATGTACAAAACTTACTGAGCAAAAATATCAGATCTTACAAGTCATAATACAAGGAAAACTAAAAGGGAGAAGAGAATCTGGTAGAAGAATTTCTTGGTTGGTGTATCTGAGAGAATTGTACAATTTGAACTTTGCTCAACACTTAAAAATTCCACTTGACAAAACAGTAACCATGATGACCGCCAACATCCTGAATAGAAAAGGCAAATGAAGAAGAAGAAGAGGAGGAACAAAACTTACACTTCATAACACCCAATAACAGACATTCTAAATCTATTCAAAAGACTTTAAAACTTTAATAATATGTGTTTTAACAACAGTCCAGTACTTTCCTTAATTATTTTGTCAAGAAATGGTCTCAATATTTTATTTTTAAGTAATGTGTTGCTCCAAGTGAAGAATTTTATAAAATATCTTCCCACTGTAATTTCAGGTTGCCATTATGGCAAAAAGAACCCCCTCATCCCTCTCTCTCTCTCTCTCTCTCTCCCCCCTTCTCTGGATCATGTGTCTCCATTCAGCTCTCTTCCGAAGAGATTCTTTTTGTTCAGTGATCATTATGCCAGTATCTAACCAACATAATTTTGGCCTTCCAGCTCCTCTTTTGCCATCCTCATTCCAAGCATGATATTCATTTCCAAGGAGGAACTTCTGATTGCATGGCCAAATAAGGATAATTTTTGTCTCACTATACTCCCTTCCAAGAAGATTTTTGGTTTGACATGGTCCTAGATTTCCTTATTACTAATTCTGACTGTCCATGGTACTCTTAACAGACATTGCCAACCCCAAAGACAACCCAATCTTTTACCTGTCATGTTTCTTCAGGGTCCATGTTTTGCAACCTAAGTCATTATAGACATCTGGCCAAACTATCCTCCTACTAGGGTAATAGAATGGACTGTACAGGCAGCGACTCAGCGCCAAGAGCTGGCTAGCAGGAAATAACCTGACACCCTAAGGGAGTCAACAGCAGATGATCCTTCAGTGTAGGAAATTATGTTGAAACACATGAGGCTCTGTACTCCATGTTAGGAGTTGCTACAAACACCCTCGGGATGGAGAAGACAGAACTCATTAGCTATAGTGAAAGCAGTCAATCTAGGGAAAGGAAAATCCTAACAGAAAACCTGGGAGGGGGGATGACCTACCCCTCCCTCTCTCTCTCTCTCTCTCTCTCTCTCTCTCTCTCTCTCTCTCTCTCCCTCTCTCGATGGATTTGATGCAGTTCTTCATGCCACCCTATCTTGTGCTAACCTTTTTATATCTATGTAAATACTGCATCCTACATCTGTTCTAATCTGCTTGTCATATTCATACCTTGGTCTACCCTATCATTCTTACTGCTTATACTTCCCTCAAAAAACCAACTAACCGGGCGAGCTGGTTGTGTGGTTAGTGTCACACAGCTGTGAGCTTGCATCCAGGAGGAAATAGTGTGTTCAAACCCCACTGTTAGCAGCCCTGAAGATGGTTTTCCATGGTTTCCCATTTTCACACCAGGCAAATGCTGGGGCTGTACCTTAATTAAAGCCGTGGCTGCTTTCTTCCCACTCCTAACCCTTTCCTATCCCATCATCGCCGTAAGACCTGTCTGTGTCGTGTTATGTAAAGCAAATAGTAAAAAGAAAAATAATAATAATAAACAACTGAACAAGTCCTAGGTGCCTTAAAATATGTCCTATTAATTAACTACTCTGTAAAATTACATATTGGTATTCAGAAATCTTAAACAGATCTTGGTAAAATTGACCTACAGTGACATATGTTAAGGCCCATAAACAGGGTTCCTAAATGTATAAATGGAACCTTTAAGCACTGTTATGACAGGTATATTTATGAAGCATTTAATACCGAGCTCGATAGCTGCAGTCGCTTAAATGCGGCCAGTATCCAGTATTCGGGAGATAATGGGTTCGAACCCCACTGTCGGCAGCCCTGAAGATGATTTTCCATGGTTTCCCATTTTCACAACAGGCAAATGCTGGGGCTGTACCTTAATTAAGGCCATGGCCACTTCCTTCCCACTCCTAGCCCCTTCCTGTCCCATCGTCGCCATAAGACCTATCTTTGTCGGTGCGGCGTAAAGCAACTTGTAATAATAATAAATAAATAAAGCCTTTAATAAGACCAAACTGCTTTTAGACGTCAGTAAAAATTTAGGGATGGTCCCTCCCTCTGGCTGTTATCATCAGTTCAGTCACAGTAACTGATTTGAGATTATACGTTTCTGAAAAGAAATTGATAATTTGCTTGTAGACATGCTTCATGGCACCAATGAGGAGAATTTGGTCTAAATGTAATGCTATCTGCCCATTAATTGCTATCAATGTTAGAGCGCCCATGCATCTTCTTACAGATGTTGAATCCCTTCTCCTTTGGTAATGGGTTATCTAGCAGTGGGATGATGAGAGTTTCATAAGAGAACTCCATGATCACAGAATATAAATGAATAAAGCAGCAATAATCATATCTAGCATAAAGGAAGTTAGTTTTAAAATATGCTAGTAGATGGCAGAAGTAATTAAGAATAGTCACACGCCTGTAGACGGCTAACCCATTATAAGAATTACAAGAACGCCCAAAAGCGACAAACCCAATACATGTTTGATAGCTACTAACGCCTTTAGGTGTCAAACCCAGTTAAGGGGTTAATTGATTTTCTAGGGCTTGCTTCTAACTACTCCCAAAATTTATCTTTAGTTAAAACATGCCTCTTTCCCTTTTCTCTGTACATCACAAACTGAACCTGTTATACACCCCTTTCTCGCCAACTTCAAAACGCAAGATTCTGTAGGAATGCTAATGTCGGAATATATATGAATAAACTTCTGAATGAGATGCACCTTCTATAGTTATCTTTCTTTTTTTTTTTAATATATACCACCAAATAAATGTACGGTTCCGAATGTTGGGCAAGACAGAAAATGGCATGACCAGCGAATGCATGTCACAGAGATACGGATGCTGCAATGGTCAGCAGACATCACTCTGCATGACAAAGTGCGCATTGAGCATGTGCAAAGATCTTTTAAAGTTTTGCCCATCAACGACAAGATGGAGGAAAAACACCTCCACTGTTTTGGTCACGTCAGAAGAAGAAATGAACACCATCTAGTACAGCAAGCTCTTGCCATCAAAGAGCCAAAGAGAGGAAGGGGACACCCTAAGGCAACATGGAAACTAACTGCTGAGACTGCCTTAAGGAAAAGTGAAGTGCCATTAGATCTGGTGCAAGAACGTCGGACATACTGTCTCCGAGTCAGACGAGCCGACCCTCAGTGAGCTTGGGAGTTCCAGTTTTATGGGTACATATATGGCCAGGAAAGAAGAAGAATTCCACCAAATAAATTTGCTGTTCACCGAATACTTCATTTTCCAATTGATTACTTAATATGCAAACAATATACATAATAATACACAAGCAACAGTCACACATTCATTCCGGTACAGTTCTCAGAAGCAACTAATTGCTGGCATATTTTATCACTAGTCACCTGGCTTCTCACTCTGAAGTTGGGAAAGCCGGAGGTTTGTCAGCAGCAGAATGATGCAAAGTTTCCTGAATATGGAAATTTTCTCTCAGAAATGGAGTGTTGATCACAGAGACATGATAGATTTGATACCAGTGGAAGTATTCATACTGGTGAAAGAATAATTTAAGTTATGAGAAATATGAAATTCTAGGTGTAAGGCTCATCTCTAAAGATAATAGGCTGTTTGATGTTTTTGGAGTGTACATACCTGGAAGGGGTGAGGCTGATGCAGAATTATTTGATAAGGTAATCAGCTATATGAGAAACAAGACATAAAGGAATTTGATTGTAGCAGGTGATCTCAATATACCGTACCAAATGTTAACTGGATAGGTAATGTGAATGATAGAAAGTATGACAAATAATGGTAATCATATGAATTTTAGTAAAAAATGGAAGGGTATGTATAGGAACTTTAAGCAGAAACAGGTTCCAGAAAGGACATTCCAGAAATCATTAATGCATACCTGCCAACCCTTCCAATTTACCCGGAAACTTTCTGTTTTTTAACTCGTCTTCCAATTTTCCAGTTTATTTTTCCTTCTTCTTATTTTGACCAGTATTACCTCCAGTGTCAGCCCCGCAGTGTAGGGGTAGCGTGCCTGCCTCTTACCTGAAGGCCCGGGTTTGATTCCCGGCCAGGTCAGGGATCGCTATGGGATTTTCAGAAAGACTGACTTTGTGGTTTTCCTAACTGAAGTCATCATAGGACATTACAAAAACGTCTGTAGGAAAGTAGCGATTAAAAGCAATGTTATCATATAAAATGCTCGATCAAATGACAAACCACACATTTTCTCACTTTTAACGAACAGTACTATGGCGCTGATCTAATAGTCCGAAGTTCCAGAGCTGGAGTGACCAGGCCGCAGACAGCAGTGAACACTCCTCTGCCTTTATTCCATTAAATATGCACTCTGCTTATTCCAATCAGTGCCTCAGAGTAGGTATTGAATAGCTTGAATGCTTTGATGAACCAGTGTGTTATGCACCAGTAGTATCAGAAAAAGTATGAAACAGAGGAATGACATGCTAAAGAAGAAAGTTATCTAACTCCCAGCTACTTCCCGCCAATATTCAGGAAGGCTGTTACATTCAGTACGACCAGGCGAGTTGGCCGTGTGGTTAGGGGCGCGCCGCTGTGAGCTTGCATCTGGGAAATAGTGGATTTGAACCCCCCTGTCGGCAACCCTGAAGATGGTATTCCATGCTTTCCCATTTTCACACCAGGCAAATGTTTTGGCTGTACCTTAATTAAGGCCAAGGCCACTTCCTTCACACTCCTAGCACTTCCCTATCCCATCGTCACCATAAGACCTACCTGTGTCGGTGCGACTTAAAGCAAATTTAAAAAAATATGCTCTGTATGCAGCAGTAATCCTAGCTATTGGATATGAGTGGCAACAGAAGACACAAAGCACATCATAACAAACAATGGTCAGTGTAATGTTATTGTTGATCAATTTTATTAGCTTTTTATATTGTAGGCCTTCACATTTAGTTTTCTCTCGACTTTGTGATATTAGGGTGTTTTATAAAATGATTTATAGCATAGACTGTAGTTCTTTATTCTCAGACTTTACACACCGATTTTCATTAAATTCTGTTTACCCATTTTGTCGTGACTCGGCGCTGACATGGACTTAGTAGCAAAAATTCAAATTTGTGAATATATCTGTGATAATAGACAATATGGTAACAATGCATAAGACATAAATGATCGGAAATTATATACTATATAACTTTAGTGATGTATTTATATTGATATGACTACTAATAACATGAATGTTTGAGAATTAAATTTTAGGCTTTCCAATAAAATACCATTTCACTCATTGTGAATAAAATTATTTATGGCCTAGATTATAACGACTTATTCCCCGACTTTGTATACTGATTTTCGTTAAGATAGGACCACTAATAACATAAATATTTGAGAATTAAATTTTAGGCCTTCCTCTAAACTACCATTTCTGTCAGCGTGAATACAACTATATATGACCTAGATTGTAGTGAGTTATTCCCTGACTATGCCTACCAAATTTCGTTAAGATACGAGCACTAATAATATAAATACTGTATATAAGAATTAACTTTCAGGCCTTCCCATAAACTACCATTTCACTCAGTGTGAATACAATTATTTATGACCTAGATTATAGCAACTTATTCCATGACTTTGCATACCAATTTTCATTAAGATATGAAGAATAATAACGTAAATATTCGAGAATTAAATTTTAGGCCTTCCCGTAAACTACCATTTCACTCAGCGTGAATACAATTATTTATAGCCTAGATTATAGCGACTTATTCCCTGACTTTGCATACCAATTTTCATTAAGATAGACCACTAATAAAATAAATATTTGAGAATTAAATTTTAGGCCTTCCCCTAAACTACCATTTCACTCAGCGTGAATAAAGTTATTTATAGCCTAGATTGTAGTGACTTATTACTCGACTTTGCATACCGATTTTCATTAAATTCTCTTCATCCATTTTCTTGTGATGTGTGTACATACATGCATGCATGCATACATACAGACAGACAGACAGACAGACAGACAGACAGAAATTACAGAAATTTAAAAAGTGCATTTCCTTGTTGCTGTGGACTCGACTGATACAGAAATACCTTCCTTTTTAAATTCTGAGCAATGTACAGACAAAACTTTTATTTTATATATATAGATTGTGATCTTTCCTACCTTTAAAGACACCACTCAAACTTATTCGTCCACTAATGTCATTTCACACCATCTCTCCACTGACAGCTCGGAACATACCACAAGCACTGTATATGTACTTCTGTCACAACTAGTTATCAACAGCCAATGGCTGATATTGTTGTTATACACATTAATACCAAATACTGTATTCTTTTTCCTTTTTTGCCGAAGTTCAATCACCAATTACTTATTGCAAGCCAAAATTCTTGAACCTAAGACTTCAACCAGATAATTTTTCCAATGTTTTACGACTTTACTTATGAATAATGTCTCGTTTAACATCCTCTCAAATTGCTGGAATATTTTTCCTAACATTCCAAATAATCTAATATTTAAATTTTCAAATCAGACCACTGCTGCTAAGCACTGTATACGTACCTTTGTCACAACTAGTAATCAACAGCCAATGGCTGATATTGTTGTTATACACATTAATACAGAATATTATATTATTTTTCCTTAGACTGCTCCTAGTGTAAATATGTTAATATTAAATCTTAGTAATTATAGTTTAATAATAAATCAGGTGCCTAATTTAACCTTGAGGAGGTACAGTGATTGAAGATGCCTTCTATGAAAGGCAAAACATGTCTCGCATTCATAAGGTAGTAATGATCAATTCCTAAAAGAGAACCACACAAAATAGAGCAAAATAGAGGAGACTGGAGGAAGATAGGGAGACCTTTGGCCACAGAGAGGAGTGATTAAATAGTCTTTGATGATGATGATTGATGGTGATCAACCAATACTTACGTAGTTTGATCCGTCCAGCACAGTCTACAAACGACAGTGGTTTGCACCCTGTGTAGGGCACAAACCCTTGGCCCTCTACACACTGCTCAAGGTAGGGCTTGCCTTGCCGGCATGTAAAATACTTGTCACAGTAGATCTTGTGAGCTACACTGTATGTTCCTCCTAACTCACATACTGGCCACTCTGTAAGAAGTAAACATGCAGGATTCAGAATACTACATCATTATATCTGTATGAATAAAACTTTTAATGTGATAGCTGAATTTCATGAGTAACTTTCCAAAAAAAAATCATTTTATGCATTTGTAAATTGATTCTAATTCATTGTTCATATACGTTTCAGCACAAATTGAGGCTACATCAGAGACTTCATAAGGTGTTCATAGTTAGTACAGTAAGTAACAGTATACATGATTTTGTTTGTTTGTTTGTTTGTTCTGTTATTTTTCATGTGTACCAGCACATCTCTTATCTTCACAATTTAATTAATTAAATCTTAAATACAGAGAGAGTAACATGCTAATGGCTTTACGTCGCACCAACACAGATAGGTCTTATGGCGACGACTGGATAGGAAAGGCCTAGGAGTTGGAAGGAAGCGGCCGTGGCCTTAATTAAGGTACAGTCCCAGCATTTGCCTGGTGTGAAAATGGGAAACCACGGAAAACCATCTTCAGGCCTGCTGAGAGTGGGATTCGAACCCACTGTCTCCTGGATGCAAGCTCACAGCCACACGCCCCTAACTGCACGGGAGAGAGTAACATGAAAAGGAATACATAACAGGAAAACCACAATCACATGTCAGTGTGGGAAGAAGGGAGCAATAGAGAGACAAGCATGGATTGATGACGAAAAAGGCCATCTGTTTGAAAATGGCTGTGTACGAAGGAGTAGAAGAAGAATAAGAAGAAGAAATAGGAGACGGATTGGAAAAGGAAAGAGACTTCTAGACAGGCACTTGGTCCTGGAGTTCATTCAACCTGCTAGAGAAATTAGAAAACAGAAAACAGATGGCAAAAGATGTGGGTACACAGGATGAACTCAAAAGAAGAAATTAACCTGGTGTTCATTTCTGAGATGGCTCCATGGTCTATGGTTAGCATGCTTTCTTCTCGCATTTGGGGCCTAGGTTCAGTTGCTGGCCAGGGTCGAGATTTTCATGTGGATCTGAGGGATGGTTCAAGGTCCACCGAGTCTACGCTGACCACACATCACCTCATAATCTGCAGGTCTTCAACCTGAGCAGCAGTAACTTGGTAGGCCAAGGTCCTTCAGGGCTGCAGCGTCATGAGGTTTTGTTTGGTTTTATTAATTTCTCTAGCAGGTTGAATGAACTCCAGGACCAAGTGCCTATCTAGAAGTCTTGATGCTTCATTTATGTTCTTCCTCACAAGTGAACCGAGCTCAGCTAAGCACCCCAAATGTATTCAAATCAACCCTCAAATACAGCGCCCTCTATCCAAGATCCCCCTATGGGAGGAGGCAGTGGAATACACCCACAGCATCCCCTGTCTGTCATAAGAGGCTACAAGAAGGGACCAGCAGCTTTCAGTTTGAAGCATGGGTTGGTGATCGTGGTTCCCCTACCTGATTCTGGCATTCCTTCCACTTACTTGTGTCAGGCTTCTCATTTTCATCTTTGCTATCTGACCTCCTTTGGTCAACTCCTTGTTCTTTTATGACCCCGACATAATCAGGTTTGCGAGGCGTAGGGAGACTTTCACTTTCAGGCCGTTCGTGTCCCTTTCTTTATCCGATATCTTCATTCTTAGAAGCGTCAGGCCTCGTCCAGTTTTCCTGTGATTAGTGTTAAGACAGGATGGTTGCCTAGTAGTACTTCATCTTAAAATAATAATCATCACCACCACATCTATCCTAGAGCTTAGGACTGAGTGCTGGTGGAAGTGCATATTGCCTGCTCCAAACAGAAATTGCTCCCTCTTGGCTTAGTAGAGTTTTGCCCTATATGCGAGTGATACGTGTCGACTAGATATACGCTATCATTAAAATGCATAGTCAAGCAAGCTTCATTAAATTACCTTCATGGTTAAATATTCCGCTGAGTAAATTGTTGAGATGTACTGTAGGCCTACCTCTTACAGAGGAATTCATAAGACAAGTGTTTACAAAAGCATTTTTAACGTATTTGTGGGAGTACACTATCAAAAAGTTGCATGCCCTAACTTGTCAATTAGGTGACACTGCTTTATTCAGTGGCATGGATCTGTCCAGGCTACTGCAAGAGCCTGAGCAGCAGCAACTTGGTAGGCCAAGGACGTTCAGGGCTGCAGCATCATGAGGTTTTGTTTGGTTTTATTAATTTCTGTAGCACTGGACACTGTTACAGCTGACCTGCACCAGCCAGTACAATGGAACTCACTGGGGAAATCCATGGACTGTAAGAGGTCGCATATGATTTCCAGCTGCTTGGGATCTCCAGGCCAGGTATAGGAGCTTTGCTAAGAAATAATGAGAAAACTTTCCACTTGTTACCAGCCATTTGAGAGCTTGTATCTGAACAGATATGGTCAATTTCAATGAAACTTTGCTTTGATACATAAGACAAAACATTCTCAACAAGGCGTATTTTTTACATGTCTGTGGTTGCACAGTTGTTTGCACATAAAGGGTCAAGTCTGTGGATTTCTCCCACCCAATGTTTTGTCTTTTTGTAAGAAGTAGTTTATTTAAATACAACTATTATTGATATGGAAGTATTTACAGATGTGTTCCTTATCTCGTAATATGAACACTAAGAGTGCATCAGTTATTACAGCATTACCGGTATATTGGTTTTATTGTGTTTTTCTTTGTTTTATTTTATTTTTATTTGCCTTGAAATGGTCTTATAATGTATTTACAGGGTCAGATAAAACTTCACCTACTCTAATTCTCTGAGTTCTATTTTCTAGAAATATAGCCACCCATTCAGTCACACTTTTACCTACTCCCATGTGCAGCCACCATCTTGTTCCTGATACAGCTCTGAGCCCCTGAAGTCACCTTCTGACATTATGCCCCTATGAATAAAGCATACATATTAAGTCTT
Source organism: Anabrus simplex (assembly GCF_040414725.1). Lineage (NCBI taxonomy): Eukaryota > Metazoa > Arthropoda > Insecta > Orthoptera > Tettigoniidae > Anabrus > Anabrus simplex. Next base: position 167,130,940 of record NC_090271.1, read on the forward strand.
ATAGCTGCCATCTTGTTCCAAGTTCAGCTCCAAGCTCCCTTGTTGCTTTCCAATGTTACACCTTCCAACGTTATGGCCCCTACGAATAAAGCACATGTATTAAGCCTTACACCATCTCCCTTGTCCTGTGTGCAGCCATCTTGTTCCTAGTTCAGCTCTGAGCCCCCAAAGTCATCTTCCGACATTACGCCCCTATGAATAAAACATACGTATTAAGCCTGGTAGCCGCCACCTTGTTCCAAGCCCCCTTAAGTCGCTTTCCAATGGTACACCCCTATGCATAAGCATAGTATTAAGCCTTATAGCCGCCATCTTGTCCCAAGTTCAGCTTCAAGTCCAGGGAGGTTAAGTTAGGTTGACATGTGGTCAGCGGAGGATTAAGCCTGCACTTTTGCACTTTTAGCCAGGGTGTAGGAAAGGCCAACCGGTTAGGTTAATGCCTGGTCAGCATAAGGTTAAGCCTACACTCTTAGCCATTAACATCATGTAAATTGAAGCTTACACTGTTATGTGGTTAGCCTAGGCATTGAACTTAAGTCTGTAGGGTTACCGCCCTTAGGCCTGGGTTCGAACCCGGGACTGCGAGGTTAAGTCTAGACACGTCATGCCTGTTAGGTTAAGCTTGCCCTCTTTGCCATAATCACGTTGGCTGTTAGGGTAAGCTTGCACTTTTGGCATCGAACTTTGGTCTTTAAAGTTAAGCCTGGACACATAGCCAGCGCAAGGTCATGTGAGGTTAAGAGTGTGCTCTTAGCCAAATAAGGTTAACGGCACACTCTTAGCTAGCAGCCTGCTCCACGCTGCTATGTCACCCACCGGATCAGGCCTCTCCCAGGGGCGAGTGGTGGTGGTAGCGGCAGCAGAACTCTCCAAAACACCCTACTATCAATCAGTAAATCAAATCATCAATGATCGGCCTTTAATATTGTCGCCCAGGTGGCAGATTCCCTACCAACTGTTTACCTAGACTTTTCTCAAATGATTTCAAAGAACTGTAAGTTTATTGAACATTTCCCTTAATAAATTATTCCCATCCCTACAGTAATATTCCTGTAAATGTATATTTGCCCCCATTTCTCCTCTTGATTATGATTTTCTTTACTTTTAAAAGCACCACGCCTTATTCATCCACTAATGTAATTCCACTGAGGGCCGCTTCATACTAGGCGACTAGAATCGGCTGCCAGCCGTTCGTGCTTGGGAAACATTGTTTTAAATGGAGCCCCTAACACTAGGCTACCCGTTACTGAGTAGCCAAGCTACAGAAAGAAGTCCAGCGACCGACCTTGCAGTAGCTGACTCCCGCTACCGGCAGCCGAGGCAGATTCCGCAAGCCCGGCTGGCGTCAGCTGGTGTGAGGTCTTCACATTAGGCAACTGTGTAGCCCAGCTACTCGCCTTCAGTTGCTACGTTCCATTCAGAACACTCTCCATTGTCACTGTGCATTTCTTGTTATGTATTCCATTTCAGAAAACGGTAAACTGTACTAAACAAGTACCGTATATTACATTCCAACTTGATGCGTCGCTCTAACTAGCTCCTTACCGGCCTTGACAATCGGGTTCGCGTACTGTAATCAGAGTAGTTACACAGCTCGACATATGGTGCTGGCAGCCTATCTATTTGTGGTAGAAATCCATACTTCTATATGGAAAAGATATTGACTTTGATTGCCGATTTATCGTAATTTAGAGTTATGGAGTATGTTACATAGGTTAATACTGTTAAAAATGATTCATCTTTACTTTCGTTGATATTTGCCAAAATAATGTTGTGAAATGAAACTGCGGAGAGATGGAGTAGTCCAGCTGACGATCTGATATTGACTCTGATCGCCGATTTATCTTAATTTAGGGAATAATGGAGTATGTTACATTGACTAATACTGTTAAAATGATTAATCCTAAAGGCTACTTTCATTGATATGTGCCAAAATAACATTGTGAAATGAAACTGCGGAAAGATAGCGTAGTCTAACTGACGTTCCTTAATGTGAGGAATAATAGTAATCGCTTTTATTATCATGGCATTTACTGTAGATACATAGCAGAACTTACCCCAAGACTTTTGTCTACTGATTTTAATCTTGAGATTAAGAGTCATTGTTCAATTAGAATTTTAAAATTCTTCAAGTGCTGCTCGCAGGAAGGGGGCTGGACATAACACAAAAATCCTACTTTTTTCTATATTCATTGTATGGATAACATAAGTACCGCTATTTTGACTTAAGGATGTTTAGATTTAAATTTCAATATATACAGTTTCAGATTACATTTCATTCATGTCTTTCATTAGAATTTTAAATACCGGGCGAGTTGGCTGTGCGGTTAGGGGCGTGCAGCTGTGAGCTTGCATCCGGGAGATAGTGAATTCGAACCCCACTGTCGGCAGCCCTGAAGATGGTTTTCCATGGTTTCCCATTTTCACATCAGGCTCTACCTTAATTAAGACCACGACCGATTCCATCCCACTCCTAGCCATCTCCTATCCCACAGTCGCCATAAGACCTATCTGTGTCGGTGCAACGTAAAACAAATAGCAAGAAAAAGAATTTTTTTTTTTTAATTCAGTGAGAGGAATGTATTTTCAGTAAATACATTGTATAATGTTCATTGCTCAGGTAACAACACTTCATACGTTGGCTTCACAGTAATGGTTCTTAATTGTCAGTGTTTAAATGTTAAAGAAATCAATCAATCACTACTGATCTGCATTTAGGGCAGTCGCCCAGGTGGCAGATTCCCTATCTGTTGTTTTCCTTATTCGTCTACTGATGTCCTCCCACGTCATCTCTCCACTGACAGCTCCGAACATACCACTTACATGTTATAATTCTCATGTTTAGGTCCGTATTGAAAAGTACAATGAAGTCAAATAAATATTAAAATTTATTTATTCCACCTGTTCAATACATAAAAAAGATAATGAATTAAATAAAATTATAGGGACATGTTTTGCCCTTTAATTATGGGCATCTTCAGCCTTAATCTCAAACTGAAAGTTGATTAATCAGGTACCTGATTGTAATTAACTTGCATATGAATGTGAAGGAAATGTTGGAAATGTGTGAAATGGTTGACAATAGTAATGAAATTCTTAATATCAGGCCTTAATAAAGTCTAAAATACAAATATTCGTAAAATTATACACTTTCTTGAATGTAGTTAAGAAATTCTTGAAATGAGGCCTTAATGAAGTTTAAAATACAAGTAGTCGTGAGTTTATACACTAGAGGAAACTTTTGGATCTTAAACAGATTGAATGTCACTATAATAATCACATCAAGTGGGGTTTGTAATAAATGTGAAATGATAAAACTGTAGTTTTCTGGAAGCATGAGAGAAGAAGAGTGCTTGAAGATAAGTTGCTGTGTTAAATGTTAGCAGGAAGGAACGGCTGTAGTCTCTTGTGTAGAGTCGTAAGGGAAGTTTGGATTGAAGTCTCTTTATTAACGTTGTAATTGGAAATTTGTGACATTATTGGACCACCTGTGTGAGGTACTGGTCATCCTTCCCAGTTGTATCCCTGACTCGAAGTCTCACGCTCCAGGACACTACCCTTGAAGTGGTAGGGGTGGGATCCCTCGCTGAGTCTGAGGGAAAAGCCCACCCAGGAGGGGTAAACAGATTAAGAAAGAAAGAAGATAAATACCCGAAATAGAAATGGAAATCTAAGATGAAAGTGCTAACTGCTTTGAGCCACTCCGTAGTTTTGTCCTGATCTACAGAGAATTTTTGAAATGATAGTGTCCCTTTGCTCTTTTTTTCCCTGTTCAAAATACAAAAAGGCACACAGCAATACATATTTGAATATTTCCAAACACAGTTAAAGAAAAGCAAATCATTACACCATTAGAAAAACAAATTAGCGCATACATTAAAATTCTTATTTAGGATGAAGTTACAGTGAGAAGTTACATTTGTTCTTGTTTGCAGAAAATTTCTGCTCGAAGTACAGAAAGGCGCACAATAATGTCACAAATTCCAAGAGTTGTAAACACAATTCAAAAAATATAATCACCATACTACGCAATAAAAAATTTAACTCACTAGCGCACAACTATCAGCTCAAATTATCAAGCCAACAAGCACCTCATTGCGAACACACTGCCAACATTTACGGCAGCAAAACAATATAAATAAAACTGGAAATGCGGCAATTTGCGGTATTCTGCTTCCTGTCAGTGACTAGGAGGCCAGTGCTCCAGTGGCATTATGGTGAAACTTTCCAATTACAGCTTTATGCTGGGCTTCACAAGCGATTGTCAAGGCCGGTATAAGGAGTGCAATGAGGGATCTAGTCGTCTATGCTGTGTAGCCCAGCTACTCGCCTTCAGTTGTGCTATGTTCCATTCAGAACACTCCTCAGTGTCACCGTGCATTTCTCGTTACGTATTCCGTTTCAGAATACTGTAAACTGCACTAAACAAGTACCGTATATTACATTCAGTATGAATGATCTATGTAAACAAGTGGACCAAATAAACACGGAATGTTTAATTATACAAATTGAGCAGCGTCCATCTGGAACTTAAAAACCAAACCAAAGCATACCAAACCAAACCAAACCAAACCAAACCCCATGGTCCAACAGCCCTGAAGGGTCATGGCCTACCAAGCGACCGCTGCTCAGCCTGAAGGCCTGCAGATTACAAGGTGTCGTGTAGTCAGCACAATGAATCCTCTCGGCTGTTATCATTTTCTAGACCGCGGCCATCTCACTATCATACAGCTCCTCAATTGTAAGCATGTAGGCTGAGTGGACCTCCAACCAGCCCTCAGATGCAGGTAAAAATCAATGACCTGACCGGGAATCGAACCCGGGGCCTCCGGGTAAGAGGCTGGCGCACTACCCTTACACTGGGGGGCCGGCACTGGAACTTAAACTGTGACGAATGTAGTAATAAAATTGAGAGGAGAAATGCATGGTCTGAAGTAATGACACAGTTCTTCAGAGAATTTGAGGAAGAACATCCCAGGAAAGAAACGAGCTCTGTAAGTAAAGTTTTACAAATACAAGTGACCTCACTTTTTTTAAGTCTTCAATATAATTGACATTTTGTCGTCGGACTCAATTAGCTAAATGTTCAGCACAACATCCTTCGCTCCAGAGGATCCTGAGTGAGATTTCTCGTCGAGTCCTTTTTTTTTTTTTTTTTTTTTACGATTTCCTTTAGGTAGCACCAACACAGATAAGTCTTATGGCGAAAGAGCTAAGAGTGGGAATGAAGCAACCGTGACCTTATTTAAGATACAGCCCCAGCATTGCCTGATGTGAAAATGGGAAACAACGGAAAACCATGTCAAGAGCTACCGATGGTGGAGTTCTAACCCACTATCTCCCGAACACAAGATGATAGCTACTTGACTCAAACTCCACAGCCATTTCCTCAGTTGGGGCTTTTAATTACGTATGGTTAACGCCACTGCTTCGGAGACTGGGTTCTTTTGTTTGTGTATACACACAACACACCGCACTACTAACCATCACAGATACGTGCAGTAGTGAATGCATCACTCCATAAAATTAGGTTAGATCCACGTAAGGTGCTGGCTGACCACAACTGATTGGGAAAAGGCCTGGCAGACTAAACAGAATATAATGGAGATTTTACCAATATATATATGATTATTAATTAAGACGTGGTGGAACAATATTTAAGGCATCTTGTTGCATCGCTCTTGATTTTATTTTTAAAATGAGGGTTGAAGTGAATCAACCAATAATTTTTAAAATGCGGCTGTGTATGAACGACACTACAGTATAGACCTCTCCGTAGTAACTAAAATCATCAGATAAGTCATGAAATAGTTTATAGAACAGTCCTTTTCCCAAACGATCTTTCAACATAGGATGTGAATGAAACATAGGACGCTTTCTTTCCTTCCTTCTTTTTGACAGTAACAAGAGCTGCGTGAGAACTCATGATAAAAACCGGCACGATGCTGGAGAAGGTGGCTAATCAGTTGTTTACATAGTCTTCTCTTAAATGATTTCTAAGAACTTGGAAACTTATTGAACGTTCCCCTCGATAAAATATTCCAATCCGATCTTCTTCATATTATTATCTTTTAGCTCCACACAAGCTTATTCGTCTACAATTGTCACTTCATGCTGGTTTTTTGCTGAGAGCTTGGAACATTCCTCTTAGTCGAGCTGTTCATCTCCTTACGCCCCAGTCTTCTGAGCCCGAAGTTTGCAACACTTTTGTCAGAACTCACCCAGAACAAATCATACTGTTTTCCTAAAGATCTTTTCCAGTTCATGTATCAAGTAATCCTGGTGAAGGTGCCGTACATTGGCCATAATCTAATTAGGGTCTTACCAGAGCCGTACATTGGCCATAATCTAATTAGGGTCTTACCAGAGACTTCTCCACTCTCTCATTTACATCCTTACAACAACCCCTAAATGACCTCATAACTATATGAAGATATCTGTAGCCTTCATTTACAACCTCATTAATGTGATTACCTCAATAAACAATAAAGATACTTCCTTGTATTACACCAAGTACTTACAGTGATCCCTAACACAGTGATAATTAAAGCTGAGAGAACTTATCTTGATAAAACTTACAACCAAACTTTTCATCCCGTTTGCCATCATACCATTGTCTGCTGTCCATCTCACAATATTCTCAAAGTCTTTTTGTAGTCACTCACAATCGTGCTGCTTTCCTTTGGATCTTTTCCAGTTCACATTTATTACTCTCTAAGAATCTAGAGTGTAACATCACCCGCAAAGAGATCCAGTGGCGGCTATTGGGAATTAAAAGTGCAGGGGCAAAAATTGTAAAGACGACAAACAGTACCCGGGTTTGTGGGATATAGTAGTTGGGGAGGAGGGGGCGTATATACATCAAAACTGGAAGACTGCTACAAAATGGTACGTTTTTTGATGCTCTCTGAGTGAAATTCGACAGAGAGGTAAAAGTTGACAGTTTACCAACTTAAGTGCGGTAAATATAGTTCTTTTTAAATTTATACCTCAGCGCCCATGACGTTGGCAAAATATATATACTGTATATGGTTCATGGTGTGGGTTACTGTAGTCACATCCTAGTTCGTGAACCATGGGCAACGGCTGAGTGGCCTAGTAAGTGATCCTGAAAGTCGGGATATCAGTTGCTATGGAATGGGAGTGGGCATCTCGGACATATTCCGAGTCATGGCCTTCCTTGTGCTCAGACGGCTAGGGCTATACAATCCACCGGTGGTCCCTAACCCATTAGAGGAGAGATCCTCACTTGGATTATATGTAAGTAGGGTAGCACCCTGCTTCATGAATTTACCAACCTCAGAAACTTTTAAGCAAGCTTCTGACCTGTGGGAATAACAAAGTCCCCCTCCCATTTGACAGGCGAGGGACTCCTTGGAAACAACTTGGCGAACAAAGTGGAATTCGATGGGGAGTATCAATACTAATGGGGCTTATGGCAGAAAGAAAATAGAAGAGAGAGAATGCATCTGGATGTGCTAGGAATAAGTGATATTCGGGTAAGGGGAGATAACGAGGAAGAGATAGGAGATAATAAAATGAACTTGATGGTTAATAAAAAGGGAAGGGCAGAATATGGGCTAGGACTGTTTATCAGGAATACTATTGCACACAACATAGTTTCTTCTAGGCACAAAAACGAGCAAATGATGAGGGTAGATTTGGCAGTTGGAGGAATTAGGACGAGAATTGTCTCAGTGTGCTCACCATGTGAGAGTGACATTGTGGTCAAGGTCAACAGCAAGGATAGGATAGTGCTAATGAGTGATTTCAATGCAAGAGTTTGAAATAGAACTGAAAGATACGAAAGGGTGATTGGTAATTGTGGGGAAGATATGAAAGCTAATGGGAATAGGAAGTGTTTGCTGGACTTCTGTGCTATTATGGGTTTAGCAGCTACGAATACATTCTTCAAGCATAAGGCCATCCACTGCTACACATGGGAGGCTAGAGGTACCAGATCCAGGAAATGCACTTTTTACTCTTCCGTAATGTCTGTCTGTCTGTCTGTCTGTCTGTCTGTCTGTCTGTCTGTCTGTCTGTCTGTCTGTCTGTCTGTCTGTCTGTCTGTCTGTCTGTCTGTCTGTCTGTCTGTCTGTCTGTCTGTCTGTCTGTCTGTCTGTCTGTCTGTCTGTCTGTCTGTCTGTCTGTCTGTCTGTCTGTCTGTCTGTCTGTCTGTCTGTCTGTCTGTATGTATGTATGTATGTATGTATGTATGTATGTATGTATGTATGTATGTATGTAAACGCATCACGAGAAAACGGCTGATGAGAATTGCATGAAAATCGGTATGTTAAGTCGGGGGATGAGCCACTACAATCTAGGTATTTTGAAGATCTTCTCAACGTAAAAGGAAATTTTCCTGGTGGTGTTGCGAACAACCAAGCTCATGGGGAGGAGGAAAATGTTGGTGAAATTACACTTGAGGAAGTGGAAAGGATGGTAAATAAACTCCAGTGTCATAGAGCAGCAGGAATAGATTAAATTAGGCCGGAAATGGTGAAGTATATTTGGAAGCCAGGGATGAAATGGCTTCATAGTGTAGTAAGATTAGCATGGAATGTTAGTAAGATCTCTTGAGATTGGACAAAACCAGTAATTGCACCTATCTATATGCAAGGGAACAGGAAGGATTGCAACAACTATCGAGGTATCTCATTGATTAGTGTACCAGGTAAAGTATTCACCGGCATCTTGGAAGGGAGGGTGCGATCAGTGGTTGAGAGGAAGTTGGATGAAAACCAGTGTGGTTTCAGACCACAGAGGGGCTGTCAGGATCAGATTTTCAGTATGCTCCAGATAACTGAAAAATGCTACGAGAGGAGTAGACATTTATGTTGACAATTGGGCTGCAGTGAGAATTGATGGCAGAATGAGTTCTTGGTTCAGGATACTTACAGGGGTTAGACAAGGCTGTAATCTTTCACCTTTGCTGTTCGTAGTTTACATGGATCATCTTCTGAAAGGTATAAAGTGGCAGGGAGAGATTCAGTTAGGTGGAAATGTTGTAAGCAGTCTTACCTTTGCTGATGACTTGGTCTTAATGGCAGATTCTGCCGAAAGCTTGCAGTCTAATATCTTTGAACTTGGAAATAGGTGCAATGAGTATGGTAAGCCTATGAAAATTAGCCTTTTGAAGACTAAATTGATGTAAGTATATAAGAAATTCAACATAATTGAATGTCAGATTGGTGATACAAAGCTGGAACAGGTAGATAATTTCAAGTATTTGGGATGTGTGTTCTCCCAGGATGGTAATATAGTAAGTGAGATTAAATCAAGGTGTAGTAAGGCTAATGCAGTGAGCTCGCAGTTGCAATCAACAGTGTTCTGTAAGAAGGAAGTCAGCTCCTGGACGAAACTGTTTTTACATCAGTCTGTTTTCAGACCAACTTTGCTTTACAGGAGCGAAATCTGGGTTGACTTAGGTTATCTTATTCATAAGTTAGAAGTAGCAGACATGAAGGTAGTAAGAATAATAGCTGGTAAAACCGGTGGGAATAATGGCAGGAGGGTACTCAGAATGAGGAGATAAAGGCTAAGTTAGGAAAGAACTGGATGGATGAAGCTGAACGCATGAACTGGCTTCAGTGTTGGGGTCATGTGAGGCTAATGGAGGAGGATAGGTTACCTAGGAGAACAATGGGTTCTGTTATGGATGGTAAGAGAAGTAGAGGGAGACCAAAATGATGATGGTTAGACTCAGTTTGTAATGATTTAAAGATAAGAGGTATAGAACTAAATGAGGTCACAGCACTAGTTACAAATGGAAGATTGTGGCGATGTTTAGTCAATTCACAGAGGCTTGCAGACTGAACACTGAAAGGCATAAGGGTCTATAAAAGTAATGTATGTATATGTACCTGCTACCCTTCTTCACAGGACATGCAAAGTCTCCACAACTTGCTGTGACGCTATATACATCGGTTAGCCAGGACAAACGATATTTTGTGCCTATTTCGTCTAATAATTTTGTTGATAATTAAAAAAATAAAGAAGACAATTAGCTGATTAGACAAAAGGGCTTGTACAAATCGCCTTTTTTAATAATTTCTGGTTTCAGTCAGCTAAAATGGAATAAAAATGTAATGTTTTCTCCACAAAGTGGGAGCGACTGCCCCCCCTCACCCCGCCAATCGCCGCTACTGAAGATATCTGTGATTCCAGTTCTTTACTTATATCATTTTTATATATAAGTAAACATGAAGGTCCAGTAATACTGGCTTTCGGAGCCCCCTCTTAATCGTCACAGGAGCAGCTAATGCTTCACCCATTATAATTTTTTGAGTTTTGTGTTCTAGAATTTTAGTCACCCATTCAACCACACTTTTATCTATTCAAGTATCCCTCATTTTATTCAGTAGTCTCCCATGATCTACCCTACCAAAAGCCTTGGATAGTTCAGTAGCGATAATGTTCATTTGACCTCCTGAATCTAAAATATCTGCTATATCTTGCTGGAATCCTACAAGTTGAGCCTCAGTGGAATAACCTTTCCTAATCCCGAACTGCCTCCTATCAAACCAGTTAGTAATTTTGCTAATACGTTTCATATAATCAGAAGGAATGCATTCCCAGAGCTCTTTCAAAAGGGTAGTGGACGCTCAGTGGAGAAAATTCCACGGCCATCCACTGGGCAGCGTCTGTACTCCATTTTAAGGGAGGCTGCGAATGACGTCTGCTCCCACGTTAGGGACCATCTAAAAAAAGAACCTGGCAGCAGGTAGAAAATGCCCTCACTAACAGATGGTGTGAGACATCGGCTGAAGTAGGTATTTTATCGTCATATGAATAATACCACTAATCTTGAATTTTTATATACATACAGTATGCACAATTCTATTCAGCCATGAATGACTACATTCACTAATTGCTTTCTATTTACAAGTCTCTCTCTTCTTTTTTACACAGCAGGTGGTCCGGGCCCATACAGCAGCTGTGTGCAGACCGCTGGGTTTGAACACTGTGCCACTGGCTATACAACACACGAGGACTATTCCTTGGTTCGACTCCAGGGACAGTCTACTAATTCACACAGCCACATGCAGTGAACAATTAAACAGCAACAGCTCAGTAGTATTCAACAGCAAATAGTAACACAGGTCCAATTACCCTCACACTCATGATGACTGCTTCAATCGCTGACTCATGGTGGTCCTCAATCCACGGAAACACACACACACAATACTCTGCGGCAGTACACAGTCTTCTGTCCTGTATGTCGTTTGCAGCTCGCTTGACATCCGACACAACAACTACAGCTCCTCGTTCAGACCTCGGTGGGACATTAGTGACAGCCAACACCTCTGTCGTTTTCAGCCCAACCACCGAACCCCAACACGTTGAGTCTCACGCTGACTCCACCACGAAATCCAACATTGACTCTGAGTCCAGCACCAACACTGATTTTCCACCTCCCTTTTTATAGTTCGAATGATGTGGCTAGAGGTGGAACATTCTCGTCGCATCTACCAGAAACTCGCAGGTAAACCAGCCAACGAGAAAAATACCCGGAAAGACCGACCCCGTCCTACAGGCCGGCTGGGAGATCCCCGGTCATCTGACTCACTAATGCCTTCCAAGAAATACCGAAAGGAGCTACCACAGGGATGGCGCGTAACATTACTTCCGGGACTTCCAAGTTGTATGTGGAAATCACATTTGAAAACCCTTACAAACACTGGTCGGGACTCAAACTGTGGTCACCGTGGTGAGAAATCAGCAACTAGGTAATTTAGCTACCTCGCACGTCCAGTCTCTGTTCACGTAGAAGCTAGTGATTTCTGTCGTCATCAGCCTAATAAACGTATAGATGCAAAACAGCATCTGTTGACAGTGCAAGTGAAATTTGCTCAGTGTAGCTGTATCTTGTGCTTCGTGAATAAATAAATAAATAAATAAATAAATAAACAAATAAATAAGGGTTCGAACCTCACTGTCGGCAGCCCTGAAGATGATTTTCCGTGGTTTCCCATTTTCACACCAGACGAAGCACACCAAACACCAATCTTCCTGTCATAATGAGGAACTTCATAAGCACCATTAGGATTTTCTGCACACCAATAGCGAGAGTTATGACTGTCCACATGACCATTAAGATGAAACCAGGCCTCATCCGAAAAGAACACAAACTGTGGGTCAAATAGACGATCATTCAATGATGCAAGATACCACTCTCAGTATTTTACTCTTGTGGCTGGATCAACAGGTTTTAAACAATAGGTCCGTGTAAACCTGTACGGTTTAATGTGTAGCAGCTTTGTACCTCTGCGAAACCCCTACTTGTGGTAATTTTGTGAGTGATTTATTCGATGATCGTTCAAGATTCGCACGAATGTCATCTAGCTTTTCCTCTGTTAAAACTGTTTGTATACGCGCATGTTTTTTATTGAGCACTGACCCAGTAGTTTCAAATTTATTAACAGTTACGTGAATCTGTGCTTGTGAAGGTGGCACTTCACCAGGGAAAAAATGAAATGTAATGGCATATGGCTTTTAGTGCCGGGAGTGTCCAAGGACATGTTCGGCTCACCAGGTGCAGGTCTTTTGATTTGACGCCCGTAGACGAGCTGCGCGTCGTGATGAGGATGAAATGATGAAGATGACACATACACCCAGCCCTCGCGCCAGAGAAATTGACCAATTATGGTTCGAATTCCCGACCCTGCCGGGAATCAAATCCGGGGCCCCTGTGACCAAAGGCCAGCACGTTAACCGTTTAGCCATGGAGCTGGACTCACCAGGAAATTGCTGAACAAATGTATTGCGTACCTGTCGAGCTGACTCGTAGGCCTATTTAAAATAACTTTTACATGCAAAAATACGGTATTGCAATGATAACTGTCTCACTATGTTAAGTCTCTGAGATTCAGACTGGCGACTGTTGCTTGCAAGGTCAAGAACTATGCGCACGCCTCCAATACTGCAACTTACGTATCGGAGAGTAAAAGATGCCACTTGGACAGTCTTAGTTTATATGGGAGACCCTATACTATACATACATACAAAATAATTATACACTGTTATGCCTTTCAGCGTTCAGTCTGCAAGCCTGTCTGAATTTACAAAACACCTCCACACTCCTCTATTTGTAACTAGCACTGTTGTCTCATTTAGTTTACTACCTATTATCTTTAAATAATTAGAAACTGAGTATAACCATCATCGTCTTGGTCTCCCACTACTTCTCTTACCTTCCATTACCGAGTCCATTATTCTTCTAGGTAACCTAGCCTCCTATATTCACCTCACATGACCCCACCACCAAATTCGATTTATGTGTACAGCATCATCAATCGAGTTCAATCCTAACTTAGCCTTTAACTCCTCATTTCGAGTACCTTCTCGCAATTGTTCCTACTTTTTTTGTGCCTGCAATCATTCTCGCTACTTTCATGTTGTTACTTCTAACTTACAAATGATATATCTTGAGTCCACCCAGCTTTCATTCCAATAAAGCAAAGTTGCTCTGCAGACAGTTTCATCCAGGAGCCGACTTCCTTCTTATAGAATACCATTGATCGAAACTGTGAGCTCACTGCATTAGCTTCACTGCACCTTGATTCATTATCACTTACTATAATACTTTCCTGGGAGAATACACATTCTAATTACAGTACTTGGAATGATCTACATGTTCCAGTTTTGTAATTGCAATCTGACATTCAATTCTCTTAGGTTTCTTCCCTATTGACATCACATTGTAAAAATAATTTTTATATCTTATTCATTGCACCTATTTTCATGTTCCAAGATTGCAGGTTTTCACCTCACCTCACCTAGTATAGCGGAGCCAATGAGTGAGTGTAATGTCATGCTAACTGAAATAAAGAAAATGCTCTCTTGTTTGCACTATCATAATTAAATCAATGTAGCAAGTGTTTCCTGTTTCCAGAAGTAAAGTAGCTCGTCCTGTCCATTAGAAACAATTGAAGAGCTTTCTTCCAAACTCCACCTCGCACATTTTTAGTAACTTTACAGGAGGAACAAAACCATATTTTATTTTATTATATTTTTAATTGGGACTGTTTTAACTGTATCCAGTAGATATTGGTTTATAAGACACTAACTAAAATTACGGAAATGCCAGTTTTCCGGTTCGGGCACAAAGGTTTATTTTCAAAATCCACCTAATTAATTGCACATTTATGAATGAATGCTCACAGAAGTAACAGTAGAAATAAGTTACACATGTCTGTGTTTCACTACAATGAACTTCAACATCAGCAAAAAATATACTGAGTATTGATTACACTTGTAGCGCCGGCCCCGCGGTGTAGGGGTAGTGGGTTCGATTCCCGGCCAGGACAGCGATTTTTATCTGGTCTAAGGGCTGGTTCGAGGTCCACACAGTTTACGTGATTACAGTTGAGGAGCTGTCTGACAGTGAGATAGCGGCCCCGGTCTAGAAAGCCAAGAATAACGGCCGAGAGAATTCGGCGTACCGACCACACAACACCTCGTAATCTGCAGACCGAGCTCGATAGCTGCAGTCGCTTAAGTGCGGCCAGTATCCAGTATTCGGGAGATAGTAGGTTCGAACCCCACTGTCGGCAGCCCTGAAAATGGTTTTCCGTGGTTTCCCATTTTCACACCAGGCAAATGCTGGGGCTGTACATTAATTAAGGCCACGGCCGCTTCCTTCCCACTCCTAGCCCTTTCCTGTCCCATTGTCGCCATAAGACCTATCTGTGTCGGTGCGACGTAAAGCAACTAGCAAAAATATAGCGTAATCTGCAGACGTTCGGGCTGAATACCGGTCGCTTGGTAGGCCCGGGCTCTTTGGGCCTGTTGCGCCATGGGGTTTGGTATGATCACTTGTAGCCATTATTTCTCGATTTGGATACCTAGCGCATTATCAAGTACTGCGAAAACTTTGTTTCATTGCCTTCCTCCTTTTTAGATCGGTTCTTCAGACGCATCACATGTTCTCCTATATTATAAAAACCGAGCGAGTTGGCCATGCGTTTAGGGTCGCGTAGCTGTGAGCTTTGTAATCGGAAGACGGTGGGTTCAAATCTCACCGCCACCGGGCGAGTTGGCCGTGCGGTTAGGAGCGCGCAGCTGTGAGCTCGCATCCGGGAGATAGTGGGTTCGAACCTCACTGTCGGCAGCCCTGAAGATGGTTTTCCGTGGTTTCCCATTTTCACACCAGGCAAATGCTGGGGCTGTACCTTAATTAAGGCCACGGCCGCTTCCTTCCCATTCCTAGGCCTTCCCTCTCTCATCTCCTATCTGTGTCGGAGCGACGTAAAGCAACTAACAAAAAAAAAAAATCTCACCGTCGGCAGCCCTGAAGATAGTTTTCCGTGGTTTCACACGTAAGTCTAGCCCTTTCGATGCTTGCGTCGCCGAAAACCTTTGATGTGGGGCGTCGGCCTATAGAGATCTTTTACCCGTACTTGCAGCATGTGATATGAACCTGCGTGTAATTGGAGTGGAGGAAGTGTAGAGTGTTGAATGTGAGGAAAGGAACGTTAAGGACGACACAAACACCCTGTCCCCAGGACAGGGATATTAACCATTTACAATTAAAAACCCCTGACCCAGCCGGGAATCGAACCCGGGGCCGCCAGTTGACAGGCGACCTTCGATTTTAGTGCTACGTTAAAGCACTAACAAAAAAAAAAAAAAACACCCACATAAATCAGTGTCACATTTGAAACAAAGTTGAATAAGTCTACTTTTACCAAAATGTTTAGAATGTTATTGTAATCTGCTAAGACTTATCAGATGTTCATAATTCCTATAGTCCTTTCCTATACGCCGGAAAATTCGATCCGCAGATAAGTATGAATCTCCTCCAATAGGAAACACAATCACATCAAACAAAATACTTTCTTCTATGTGCTATAATAAGAAAATCAGTATGAGTTTAATGTTATTTTGTCCAGCTAGCAATTCCGACCACTTCTAGGATACTGACCTCCATCGTTTTCGATCTCGTTTTGTTTGGAGTTCAATAATTATGATAGAAGTGGCAGCGCAGTGACACCCACACATTGAGGTGATTCAAAACGTATTTTCCTGTATTACTGAATGCGCCTCTCGTCAGCACGTTTAAGCTGAAAAAGGCACAGGGCAAGATACATGCAATTCTTGCAACTTGAAGCATGCGGTGTTGTATGCGGAGAGGCACCAAAGGACGCACTGTCTAAAAGCGGCTTACGGGTAGGATACCAATGAACACAAGGGAATTGTTAGAACAGCCGTTGTAACGTTCCACTGCCAATATAAACCTCTGTTTCTATGTTGGCAGGATTCCGTGCTCTCGACTGTGAATACAAGGCCTGCCTCATAAATTAAAGATTGCCAAGCCGGGTCGCTAGTTCTACAGATGATGCTTTTTTATTTTTACACTAGAGTCGCTATTGGTTCCAATTTTTGGTAGCGAAAACGTTTCAGGTTCTGGAAATTACCTTAAGTTCATGAGGACGCCAAGCTCGACACCACTGTTTTGTGAAGTGATTGTAACAAAAGACTACTCATTAGGAGACTCTTGTGTTCGATTCCAACTATGTTAGTAATTTTAGAGCTATTCATAGGGTCTGGAACAGAGTTGACTAGCCTCATAAGACTCATTATAACCTGCTTGATAGGGAACAGAATGGTGTTGGACACCACACAGACACTAAAATGATACACGTTAAAAAGACAACTTACACACATACACTCACTCGAGACAGATGACCAAACAGGACTTAAATTGTATCAAGAGCAAAGTTTTGAGCGATAACAGTATACCTTGAAAGAAATATCCACCTAGAATGTATGTTGGGTAATCAGCCCGAAGGCTGGTTTGATCCTCTGCAGCTCCGCCAACAGCTGTCATAAATAGCCTAGGCGTCACTGAAGAGGCGTACCAGAGAAACGAGGAGTGAGGTAGTTTCCCGTTGCTTTCCTCACCGAGCCAGCCGTTGCTATTACATATCAGTCTGCCAAGCCCACTGAAATACATGCACCAACCAACCCTATGAGCGATATTTTCACACCATTCATAACAGGGACTGGCTGCATAAGGAATGGTATTAGGTACTAGCATCACTCATACCTCAGTCACTTTCATATTGTCAAAGCCAAGGATGAGACTGAGACAGGTCATTGAAAGTAACAAATTTGATATAGCCCATACCAGAAGACATAGTGCACTGTAAACACTACATCTCGCCAGCAAAGGCATTGTCCACCTAGAAAATACTTCTAAAATGAAACTTTATAAGCTCAATGAATTTCTTTTTGTCTTCCTTTAATCCCAATTGTTGCATGTTACCGCTGTAGCTTTACAGTGTCGAAGGATAGACTCTAAATTGAACCAAGTAACGGGCGCCCATGCCCGGGGCAAGGGGGGCCGCGGCCCCCCTCTAGCTCTCAGAGAAAGGCAAAAATCTAATGTAGTCAGGTGTTTTTCTTTCAAGAAAATGATTTTAAAGTCGGTATTACGTAGAAGTGGTAACTGCCCCCCCCCCCCCCCGCCCAACAGGATGGGCCGGGCTGAGTGGCTCAGACGGTTAAGGCGCTGGCCTTCTAACCCCAACTTGGCAGGTTCGATCCTGGCTCAGTCCGATGGTATTTGAAGGTGCTCAAATACGACAGCCCCGTGTCGGTAGATTTACTGGCACGTAAAAGAACTCCTGCGGGGACTAAATTCCGGCACCTCGGCGTCTCCGAAGACCTTAAAAAGTAGTTAGTGGGACGTAAAACAAATAACATTATTATCCAACAGGATGGGGATACCGTGGGTGTAATTCTACCGCCATTCATCTTCCAAAAATACTACATACCCCCAGGTCTAGCCCCCCCCCCCCCCATACAAACTGCCATATGGGCGCCCATGAGTACAGGCCCTTGAAATGTGGATGTATCGCAGAATGTTGAAGGTACACTATCATGCCGGGAAATCATGTGACACCTTAATCCCAGCAAAACGCAGGAAAACAGCCTATTTCGGTCAAAATTTCCGAAATGGCACATTCAGCCGGATACAAAAGATCATAGAAGGGAAGATACATAGTAGAAGGGAAAGGTAGAGGTGGGTGGAATTATCCTGATCGCGGAACCTCAACATCCACGATGCGACAACTCTGATACGGGACACAAAATAGGAAATATTACTCCATGATGGTCACAAAATTCTGTGAGGATACAGCACTACTGTAGAAGAAGTCGTTAGTGTGAAAAACAAGGATGATATTATCTAAATAGCCTACGATTTTTATCGTACTAGAAAGTGACTTCATAGGGTCTGCCGTGCCTGGATCCTACTAACGAGCCTGATCCCCGCGGTGGGGGGGGGGGGGCAGCATACTTTTTTACAGATAAAAATTAAACATGGTCTAATTAAATTAAATTACAGTAGAAATACACATCAGATAAAAATAAGTACCTACAGGTAAAGAGAAGAGCATTTGATGGATAACTTTGAACTTATATATTTAAATATTGGAGAGGGGGGGGGGTGCAGCATATTTTTCTTAAACCTGGTCCGATTAAATTAAATTACAGTAGAAATGAAATGGCGTATGGCTTTTAATGACAGAAGTGTCCGAGGATATGTCCGGCTCGCCAGGTGCAGGTCTTTTGATTTGACTCCCGTAGGCGACCTGCGCGTCGTGGTGATGAAATAATGATGAAGACACATATGCCCAGCCCCCGTGCCAGCGAAATTAAAAAACACATCAGATAAAAATAAGTACCTACAGGTAAAGAGAACAGCATTTGATGAATAACTTTGAACTTGTACATTTAAATATTTGATTTTCTTTATATTGTATAAAAATATAATAGTTGTATTATCATTCTCAGCCTCATAACTCATGTCTGAGTATCGTGATCTCCTGCTTAACTTTTTACGATGTCTACCAGCAATTGCCATTGTCTGCGGTCTTCCGCTTTCCGGATTGTTACTCGAAGAGGTGCGTGAGTCGCGTCTTTAAGCTGGTCTTCTGGGAGTTCTTCCACGCGGCCGTATAGTCTACCATTTACTTTTCTTTGAACAACTAGTTCTTAAAGACTATTTTCTCTCCTTAATATATGTCCAAAGATCTCCAGGACTCTCCGTCTAACAAGAGTGGAAAGTCGATTCGAGATACCAAGCTCTTCGATTATGGAGGAGTTAGATCTTTTCTCCGTCCAAGGTATTCGTAACATCCTCCGCCAGCACCACATTTCATATGTGTCGATACGCTTTTAGTCCTTGGCCTTCATTGTCCATGATTCACAACCATAGAAGAAGACTGAAAATACTAAGACACAAAACATACGTTTCTTTGTGTTTTTACTGATTGCTCGATCACGCCAGAGAGTAGTTGAATGTTACTTGAATATTGTTTCATTTGACTACATTTATATTGGACAACTAAAAGTCTTTTTTTTTTTTTTTTTTTTTTTAAGTGTAGGCCTAATATGCTGATACTTGAATATGCCTAGTACCGATCAAGTTGGCTCAGTGAGTTGCTGCACTGCCAGCTCTGTACTCGGGAGACAGGTGGGTTCGAATCCCCCCGTCAACCATCCTCGAAATGTTTTCCGTGGTTTGTCATTTCAACTCCAAGCAAATCCCTGGGTGGTACGTTACTCAAGACCACAGCTGCTTCCTTCCCATGCATAGCCCCATACAATTACAACTTCACTCACTGACACAGCGCTACATGTAGCTCACCCCCAGGAGGTGTACCGGGAAAAGCAGCTACGGAACTGGCAAGCCGAAATGTCCTCGGACACTTCCGGAACTAAAAGCCAAAGTCTACGCTATGAAAAGGCCTGGTGAGTTAAAAGCTACTAAATATTATAAACAGAAACGTACTTTAAAATAAATAACAATTGAAAGTAAAACTTCTATTTTGTTAAAGAAATTAGACTGGGGAAGGGGCCTCTGACAGAACTTTCTCTTGTCAGTGGGGCAAGAGCTGAACCGGTTAACGTTCTCGTATAGAGGACGTCCTGTTTTTAAATCGTAGGCCTGCGTCAACTATCATACTTAACAAATAGTCGCAAAAACAGAGATTCTAAAACAAGATATACTCTTTGAGTCCATACAATTTATTTTTTAGACTAGTGCAGGCATAAATTCAACGTCAAGTATGCAATTATGTCATTGTCAGGAAATGTACATACATACCGTCACTGTACATCTTCATTACAGACTGTTATTCTTTTCAGCGTTTAGTCTGCAAGTCTCTGTGGATTAACTATACGCTTCCACAAGCTTCTATTGTCACCTAGCTTTGTGGTTTCGTTTAGTCCCACGTCTCGTATCATTAAATCATTAAAAACTGAGTCTAACCGTCGTCGTCTTGATCTCCCTCTACCTTTCTTACCCTCCATGTCCGAGTCTATTAATCTCTTAGATAGCCTATTCTCCTGCATTCGCCCCAGACGACCCCACAACCGAAGCATGTTTAGCCTATACGTACAATTGTCAACATAATGCTATGTTACCTTTGCCTGTAATAACCTACCACTAATCCCACAATATATATTAACAGTATACCTTCCTTTGATACTCTGGCATATGCCTTCTCTAGATCTACGAAACATAAACATAACTGTTTACTCCTCTCACAACATTGTTGATTTACTATCTGGTCCTGACAGTCCCTCTGTGGTCTGAAACCATACAGGCTTTCATCCAACTTATTCTCCATCACTCATCGCACCCTCTTCTCCAAAATACCCGTGAGCACCGATCAATGAAATACCTCAATATTTTTTTGTATAATCCTTTCTGTTCCCTGCTTACAGATAGGTGCAATTATTCTCATTTCCTGCTAATCCTATCAATATATGAAGCCATTTCATCCCTGCCTTCCGGCTATATTTCATGTTCTGATCTAAGAGGTTAAAGTGTAAGAGAGGACCATGAATCCTAACTTTGCCACTAAGGCAGACAAATACATAAATAATTGAATATATTCCTATTTTTTTATGAAAATGTACTGTAGTTTATTTACCATCCTTTCCACTTCCGCTATCGTAATATCACTGCCACAGTTGTTCTCCTCGCCATTATAGGACATTTAACATTCTAACAATGAAGCCTTCTAATGAGTGTTTTCTAAACGGTTCTCTTTCTTAGGTGTCCTCGAAACTAAGGTTCGCTATCCAACAAATTTACAGTTCTCTAAAAAGTACCGAAGGGACTTTACCTGTGATTTCAGACACGGCTGGAGGAACGTACACCGCCACCACCACGACTACCACCACTACTACCGGTATCTTCATGACAAGACTGTTGTTGAATATGTTGCTGGCCCTTTTAAGTACCACTCTAACGACCCTTAATGAGCTAGTGGATTTCCTAGTGTTGACATATCTCATAAACTTCAGCATTTTACTAGCTATTTCTACACAAGTCAACGTACTGACTACCAGACTTCATTCTGTGTCAATGAACTACGTTCTTTCCCAGTGGTATTTTCTGATGGGCCTACTCTTAAATCCTCCGAAGGTAAATCTGCATTGACTCAGTGTTCGGATCATACTTTTGACAAGGGAGAGTTACATATTATTGTAATATACTTAAAGTTATATTCAAACTCCTGTAAAAATAAGTGTAATAATACCAGTCAGTTTGATGAATAACAGTAAAGAAAATCTATTTTTATCAATGCAAATGTTCTGAATCCGCATTGTACTTTCTTTAAGAATACCGTGATTTTTAATTTCTAAATGTATAAGCATTTCAACTCCGTGATTCTGTTTGATGAAACCTCGCTTCTTCTGTTCATTCCCCTCGATTAGGCCACCGCACTTAAATCACTCAATGTCCTCTGTTAGGGCCTACTGCACGTTTCATTTCGACGAACACTGCTGGAATTTCTATCCAATGAAAAGGAAGCCTATTACTTACAGCTTGAGACTCCGATACATCATTCGGTTCTGTTATTGAAACACTTTTTAAATGACGAATTAATCCTAATATTCACTGATCCACTTTCTCTAGAGAAACTGGACTGACAACGACTACTGAGCAGCTAAGACTAGCACACATTTAGATTTAGATCTAGCATTACTGACACGTAAGAAGTGTTTAGATAAAGCAGTTATGGGCATACAGCAGTAATATGAACCTTATAGAATGTTAAAAGCGTGATTTCCATCGTTGCACTTTGTAAATAAAGGATACAGATCTCTGCACATGGTTATGAGGGTATTTGTGGGTTGTAGTAAGGATGTAAATGTATGATGGGTATTCAGCCCGAAGGCTGGTTTGATCCTCTACAGCTCCGCCAACAGCTGTCATAAACAGCCTAGGCATCACTGAAGAGGCATACTAGGGAAATGAGGAGTGAGGTAGTTTCCCGTTGCTTTCCTCACCGAGCCAGAAGTTGCTATTACATATCAGTCTGCCAAGCCCACTGAAATGCATGCACAAACTGACCCTACGAGCGATATTTTCACACCATTCATAACAGGGACTGGCTGCATAAGGAATGGCATTACTAGCATCGCTCATACCTCAGTCACTTTCATATTGTCAAAGCCAAGGATGAGACTGAGACGGGGCAATGAAAGTAACAAATTTATTCTAGCCCATACCAGAAGACATAGTGCACTGTAAACACTTCATCTCGCCAGCAAAGGCATAAGGATGTAAAGGAGAGGGCATATAAGTCTCTGGTAAGACCCCAACTAGAGTATGGTTCCAGTGTATGGGACCATCACCAGGATTACCTGATTCAAGAACTGGAAAAATCCAAAGAAAAGCAACTCGATTTGTTCTGGGTGATTTCCGACAAAAGAGTAGCGTTACAAAAATGTTGCCAAGTTTGGGCTGGAAAGAATTGGGAGAAAGAAGACGAGCTGCTCGACGAAGTGGTGTGTTCCGAGCTGTCAGCGGAGAGATGGCGTGGAATGACATTAGTAGACAAATAAGTTTGAGTGGCGTCTTTAAAAGTAGGAAAGATCGCAATGTGGAGGTAATGTTGGAATTCAAGAGGACAAATTCGGGCAAATATTCATTTATAGGAAGGGGAGTTAGGGATTGGAATAACTTACCAAGGGAGATGTTCAATAAATTTCCAGTGTCTTGAAATCATTTAAGAAAAGGTTAGGAAAACGACAGATAGGGAATCTGCCACCTGGGCGACTGCCCTAAATGCAGATCAGTACTGATTGATTGATTGATTGATTGATTGATTGATTGATTGATTGATTGATTGATTGATTGATTGATTGATTGATTGATTGATTGTCGTACGCGTAGTTCATAAGCGCTCATTAATCCTCCATGATTTACATTGAATGCACCTTATGCAGGTGATTCATAGGTGAATAAATGTTTGTACTCACGGTGATAAATCATAAAATAGGGCAACTACTTTTCTCTGGCAGGAAAGGAATTCTTCATTGACGAGTCGGGGAAAATCCACTCGTTAATTCGAACCCTGAATCCTCCTTGTATAATGGTGCCGTTTTAGAACAAGATAAACTAAAGTAATAATAAGATACAGCACTACATATAAGAAATCAATTTACTCAAAGATTTGTACCATCTTATCAGCACAAGCAATTGCCTCTTGAATATTGCTTTCCCAGTCAACCGGTTATGGGACATTATTTTTAAGATCATGTTTCAATAATAAAATTGCAACCACGAAACGAACACAGTGAAATGTCGACCGGATAGATAACGTATGGATTGCTCGGTAAACAAAGGCAATGCGGCCTTTTCCAGCCTGTGTTAGACAATACAGCATTTCTGGTATTAGTCATATCATCATCGTAGATATTCACAGACGAGGAAGCAATAATAAATTGTCTTTCGTAACTTCTGAGCTCAATTAGTTTGTAAAGTTTGCGACAAAACTCTATCAGCGAAGCTAATTTTATACAATGAGAACATATTACGTTGTCAGGAAAGTTCTGAGATTTCTGGACAGGCATATGTTTGAGCTTTATATAGCCATACTGTTTGAAAATACATAATATGTTGTAACCACATGAAATGTGATCTTTGACTGCACCTCTCGGAAAGGTTCGGTCACTACAGTAGAAATTGTGTTCTTCATGAGTTTCAAAGATGTGTAAGTTTACGTTACATTTTGAGCACGTGGCATTCATGGTAATAAGCAAGCAATCACCAATCCTGGACGGAAACATCACTGAAATGTGTCGCATTTTAACTACCTACTACAAGCCTGGTTAGCACAACAATGAAATTCAGAATTTAAAAAACCAGAATAGGCAGGGCAATAAATGCGTTTCTGAAATTAAAACATTTTGTATGCAAGCGTGACGTCCAATTCGAAACTCGTTGACGTGTCGTGAAGCGTTATGTGTCACCGAACTTGCTTTATGTTGCCGAAGGATGGACACTAAAGGTATCCAGTATTCGGGAGATAGTAGGTTCGAATCCCACTGTCGGCAGCCCTAAAGATGGTTTTCCGTGGTTTCCCATTTTCACACCAGGCAAATGCTGGGGCTGTACCTTAATTAAGGCCACGGCCGCTTCCTTCCCACTCCTAGACCTTCCCTGTCCCATCGTCGCCATAAGACCTATCTGTGTCGGTGCGACGTAAAGGAAATTAAAAAAAACCAGTGAACCCACTGCAGGCCGTTGAAACGAGGATCTATCGCGATGTTCAAGATCCCACGGATAGAGCATGTCACAAACGAGGAGATACTCCGTTACTCTTTTATGCCGGGAAATTATCTGAAGTCTTAACCTTTGCCAAACGCAAGAAATCGGCCTATTTCGGTTGCATATTCCGAAATGACAAATACAGCCTCATACAACTGATTACAGAAGGAAAACGAGGACGTGAGCGCAGGGGTGCGCAACATCTGACAGTGGTTCGTTTCGCCAAGACAACTCTGATGTGGAAAACACAAAAAAGGTAAGACTCCTTTCATAACGGTCGCAACCTGTGATGAGACAGCACAAGAATAAGAAGAAGAAGTACGAATTTCTTCTGTAGAAGGTGAAGAACTCCGCCAAGGACAGTCCAACCCCGGCTGAAAAATGAGGATCGTGGTGACCAGAACTAGGAAACTGGGGAAAAAAGGCTAGAAACCGCACGGCATAAGATTGTTGAACACTCATTTTACCCATAGAGTTAGTAAACAATACACTAGAGGTAGCAGCGGCGCCACCGTCTGCGCAAGGTCTGTCTAGGGAGGTCTGGTCACGCTACCACAATGCTTTGCGGTGGCGGCCATATTGGGTCTCAAATATCGTTGTTATGTGGGCGTGCCCGATGTAATGATGTGAGTTGTTACTTGTATTTTGAAGGAAAACGGGCTACTGCGCCGCACCACATTGTCAAAATAAGACAACTGACGGAATCAGAGTGTTTCGCTTCCCGAGAGATAAGCAAAGGAGAGCTCAGTGGATACAAAACTGTAGGCGTGACAAATGGCAACCTACTGTACAGATAATTGCTTTTTGTAAGAGGTTAGTGAAGTTATACATTCGAATTATTCCTGAATAATAGTATGTTTATATGAACGTTTTATATGTATAGGTCTTATTATGTATTCATTCTAGCATCATTTTGAAGAATCGCAATTTGAACTAAAGAGGGCAGATGGACGGAAACTACTCAAGTGGAATTTTATCCCAATAATTTCCAACGTCCTTAATCCACCTAAGTCTCTGACATATAATAGGAAACCTCCCAAAGGAAGAGAATTATCTTTCAAAACAAGCAAGAAAAGTAACAGGAAAAGTGTAATAGTAGTATTGATGTTTATGAAAATTTCCTTTTCATGTGTCCGGCTCCATAGCTAAATGGTTAGTGTGCTGGCCTTTGGTCACAGGGGTCCCAGGTTCGATTCTCGGCAGGTTCAGGAATTTTAACCATAATTGGTCAATTTCGCTGGCACGGGAGCTGGGTGTATGTGCCGTCATCTTCATTTCATCCTCATCACGACGCGCAGGTCGCCTACGGGAGTCAGATCAAAAGACCTGCACCTTGCGAGCCGAACTTGTCCTCAGACGCTCTTGGCACTAAAAGTCAAACGCCATTTCATTCCATTCCTTTTCATGTAAACTACAGACAGTAGAAAACTACTATTACACTTTTCCTGTTACTTTTCTTGCTTGTTTTGAACGTAGAAATGTTTCACAGATATTTGAAATGCTTGTTCCTGTTCATTTACCAATTATAATCACAACAAACAATAGGCCTATCACTTCAAACCAACAATTTATGTCCAGCTAGCCATCATTACAACAATTTTATTAATAATAGCAGTCTTATACTGTACTGTAGTTATTATTTACAGCAAAATTCCATTCATCTTAAATGCTCTATAGGGTACATTATATGGCTGGACAAATACTTAAAGATCACAACACTCGCTTCACTCGCACTAACCAACTACCGTAATTTAATGTACCGTAGCCTAACATAATATCCTAATGTAATCCCTAAAATAGCCTAACTTAGATTAACTCAATTTAATAATGACTGAATTTCTATTTCTTATGGAATCATGTCTACCAATGGCTTTAATTTTCTTAACCATTATTATTATTATTATTATTATTATTATTATTATTATTATTATTATTATTATTATTATTATTATTATTATTATTATTATTATTATTATTATTATTATTATTATTTGCATAATAATTAGGACTCAGCTAAGAGCCCCGTGGTCGCCAACCCACGCTCCCTGGTTAGGAGCGTCTGACGCCCCTTTCAGTCGCCTCTGATGACAGGCAGGGAAGACCGTGGGTGTTGTTCTATTGCCCCCACCCACGGGGAGAAATCTATTTTGGGTTGTGACTACAAGGCCCTTAGCTGAGTCTTGACATTGCTTTCACTATTCTAGCCCATCCGACCTCCCCTGGTCAACACTTGTTCTTTTCCGACCGCGACGGCATTAGCGCATTCGAGGCCTAGGAAGTTTTTCATTTCCACGCACTTTGCGGCCTTCATCTTTCTTTTGCCGGTACCTTCATTTTTCGAAGTGTTGGTCCCCTTCCATTTGTTTTCTTCTGATTAGTGTTTAGAGAGGATGGTTGTCCAGTTGTACTTCCTCCTAAAACAATAATCACCACCACCACCACTTTGTACTATATAGCTGCATGGGTTATCAATAAACTAGTTAAGTGTAGCTAAGAACATCATACTTGTTCATATGTGCAGAATATTTTTGCCTTAGAACCCAAAGAAATACCACATGAATGGATATCAACAGTTACCATACATAATTTAATGCACTCAACTCAAGATGCATTCAGTGTTTGTCAACATAGGCCCTACTGGAGTAACCTTTTAGAAACGCAGTATCGGAAATTAATTTCTTAATAAAGAAAACGCTAAAGGTAATTTATTACAACCGTCGTTTAGTACTTTAAATACAGTACTTCAAGTTCAGTATTTCATGTACCGGTAATCATAATATGACACAGGTACTGTACAGATTTCTATGTGTCTGTCAATAAGATTTCGTATTTGACAGATTATATTAATAAGAAACACAGTAAGACCAAGTTGTAAGGAAGTAAAAGAGAAGAACATGGGCTTTTCTGTTGATTCTTGTTTCTCAAAAAAGAAAAAAAAAAGACTTTCAGGCTCTGTTAATTATTTTCCTATTCAAATAGCTGTGAATTCATATCATTTAAGTGTTATACACTTATATATACATGACTAGTAGATGCCCAATTAAATTATTTATGAAAAATAGTTGTTATTTTGTTTTTATTTCAATGTACGGTACCGAAATCCTCTAAATTCGAATACACTTGCCTTTGGTTACGCTCGCTTAAAGACCCAATATGGCGGCTCCATAAGTAGCATTCGTGACTTGACCTCCCTAGACAGACCTTGCGTCTGCGAGAGAACCACTGCAGCGAGCGGAGCATGTTGAAATCTTAGTTGTTTGGCAAAAAGCTCGCTCCGCTGTACTCATCAATGTAAATAGGGGACTTTTAAAACGGTGTGGATATTGATATGGTTTTAAATTCTTACATATAAATATTCTCAGAGACTGCAGTATCCTTCCAACGTTTCTCTCCAGTAGAAAGAAAGCCCAAAAAGAAGAAATACAGGACAAATGCTTGATAAGAGAGAACGGTGTTCAATTGCAGTTAAGTAAACACAATCAATGTACTGTTCATATTAAGTCTTCTAACAACATATTTTTAGAATGGGGATACATATATTTCGCTATCTGTCGTGTAAATGTAATAAATGGACAGGACTTCGGCATAATTCCGCTCAACAACCGAAAACATCCCCTCTTGTACGAAGCGAATGAGCGAGTTTTTAATCCTAAAGCGTTGGTGAGATTTTGGAGCAAAGTAGATAAAATATAGTTATCAACGCTTAAGGCGCTGGCTTTCTGAGCCCAAGTTGGCAGGTTCGATCCTACCTCAGTCCGGTGATAATTTGCTCAAATATGTTAGCCTCGTGTCGGAAATATGCCAGCAAGCAAAAGAACTTTCGTGGGACAAAATTTCGGCACCTCGGCGTCTCCGAAAACCATAAAAACAATTAGTGGGACGTTATTGTTATCGTCATCATTGTCATCGCTGTTTTCTAAATGTGATTACAAGTGGAAATATGACACTTGGTTGTGGTTTCAGTCTATTATGGAGGTTTTTTTATTTAGCTTTTCGTGAAATGTTTGATTTTCTCTAAGATTTTAAGTTGGCATAATGACTTCCTTTAATGGAAAGTGAGAGTGGTAAATGATATGATTGAAGAGAACTGGAAAAATCTTCACAATAATACTTTGTTTGTTTGCAATTTGCTTTACGTCGCACCGACACAGATAGGTCTTATGGCGACGATGGGACAGCAAAGGTCTAGGAGTGGGAAGGGAGCGGCTGTGGACTTCATTAGGATACAGCCCCAGCATTTGCCTGGTGTAAAAATGGGAAACCACGGAAAACCATCTTCAGGGCTACCGACAGTGGAGTTCGAACCCAGTATCTCTCGAATGGTAGCTCACAGCTACGCGGCCCAAATCCCGCAACCACTTGCTCGGTATCTTGCACATCAGTGGTATTACAAGAAAGGGAAATAAATACATCAGGTTAACCTCTAAACACTGAGTAATCATGGCCATGAGGAGCCAATTTTATACCCGTCAATATAATCAGCGCTGTAAGAAATATGCTGAGAAATCAGCATTACTTTCTGATTACAATGAATAATAACAGTGTATCAGCCTATTGGTTACGAAACAAAATTGTCTTTGTTAACCTACTTCTCTTTCTTTAAAAAAAATTGCTTTACGTCGCACCGACATAGATAGGTCCTATGGCGACGATGGGATAGGAAAGACCTAGGAATTGAAAGGAAGCGGCCGTCGCCTTGGTACTGCACCAGCATTTGGCTGGTGCGAAAATCGGAAACCACGGAAAAACATCTTCAGCACTGCCGGCAGTGGGGCTCGAACCCACTATCTCCCGGATGCAAGGTCAAAGCTGCGCGCCCCAAACCGCACGGCCCACTCGCCTGGTAAACCTACTTCTAACATTGGGATCATTCATGATCTGCCAACACGATGTATACACAGGCCTATATTCGTATACTCTTTCACTGGATTTTCTATATATTCGCTTTCATATACATTGCCATTCAGTGAAAGAAAAATGTCTTCCCTTATATTTCCCATTCACGCCAACAGGAAAGAAACCGCGAAGTCAGCACAAGTAGGCAAATCCACATTATGATAAGTGTCACACAAATTATTATTATATTCGCACGAAAATTAATTTGAAATACACATACCTGTGAAATGATTCGCCATTGCCCTTTATGAACCTCCCTGTGCAGCCATAAGCTGTCTAGGAGACTGACATTTTCCTTAAGAGAAGTATAATACTTCAATTTATCGAGAAACTCCAGTAGTGTCAGTGCCAAACAATCCAGCTTTTACCAAACAGCGCTACAGCCGCTTCCTTCCCATTCCTAGGCCTTAGGGATAATAAATTCATAAGCTCAGTAATACAGCCCCCAGCAATTGCTTGGCATTTTGACAGTGGGTTCGAACCTACTATCTCCGTTTATCTATGACTTCTGTAGGTTTTTTCTACCAACGAAAGACCAGAGAGATTTGACGCTTTAACGATTATGACGCTGAGGTTTTTCGGTTCTGAACGCAGTTTTTAATCTTTAAGTGATGCCAACATTACAGTAGACAATTAAAAGTCTATAGAGTTCAAATCTATAAGCTCGAAATGTTACAATTAAAATTCGGTGTTCTAAACATCAAAAACCAATAGCGCGTTACGCTCTCCCCTGCCTGACGTAAAAGGTGACTAAAAGGGACCCAGGGACACTCAACTTTGGTGCGTGGGTTGGCCATGATAGATAATCACATTAACTACTATACTACCGTGGCGAAAATAATAATATTAAAAAATAATAATAGTGTTGTCTCATGTACACTTATTTGGCTCAATCTAGATTGCGTGCATGTCAACAACATACTGTCAGTTAGCGCATCAATTGTAATTACTAAATTTACGATTTCTGTTTATTCAGTAATCTTTTTGTGACTATGCTCGATTCATAGCCAGGTAAGAGATTTCTTCACGGTATCCCCTGCCTGTCGTAAGTAGTGACTAAAAGGGTTAAATCATTTTATTTTTATGAACAAGGTAAGTTAACAACAGACAATGTACTGTATGTTCTAAACACCATATATATATATGTTGTATGCGTTCAAAAAATTGTCAGATCACCTTGCTCTTACTGCACAAATACATTTCCGGTCCTCTACCCTACCTCCATGTACACAGCTGAAACCAGGATTGAATCCGAACAGTTTTGCGACGAGAAGGCAAGCGCCGTCCGAGCCATTCACCGTAACATAGTAAGTTTTCAATTGTGTGTATGTGTCAATATAACTCAATTGGGGCTATTTGTATCAAAAGGAGCAATCTCCAACTTCCTGAATTTTACAGTAGGAATAGTGTTTTATCTAATGCATTTCTACCCTCTCTATCTGGTTGGTTGTCCGTCGGATGGAAACGTAAAGCGTCCCCCTCCAGAATGATGACGGAAAGGGCATCTGACCGTAAAATAGGTCAAGATAGCTACGGTGTAGTTAGACACCTCCAAGATGGCGTCGGGAAGGGCGTCTGACCATAGAACTACCCCTTGACGTCGGGAATGGCATCTGGCCATAAAACTAGGCCCTGTCAGGTTAGACGCCTCCAAGATAGCGTTGGGAAGGGCATATAGCCGTAAAGCTGGGATATGTGAGGTTAGGCATCTCCAATATGGCGTCGGGAAAGTCATCTGCCTGTAAAACTGGGCCTTGTAAGTTTAGGCCCCTCCAAGATAGTGTCGGGAAGGGCATCTGGCAAGATGACGTCGGGAAGGGCATCTGGCCGTAAACTAAACCCTGTGAGGTTCGGTCCTTCCAAGATGGCGTCGGGAAGGGGATCTGGCAAGATGGTGTCGGGAAGGGCATCTGGCCACCCTGTGAGGTTAGGCTCCACCAATACAGCGTCTGGAAGGGCATCTGGCCATAGAAGTGGGGTTAAGCCCCTCCAAAATGGCGACTGGTGCGTTGGGAAGGGCATCTAGCCGTAAAAGTGAGGTTAGGACCCAAGTGTAGTTAGGCCCTCCAACATGGCGACGGGAAGGGTATCTAACCGTAAAACAGGGCTCTAGATGGCGACTGTGTAGTTAGGCCGCTCCAAAATATCGCCCGTGAGGAGGGGAGACATATAACTGTAAAAAACTACGCCAGAGATGTCAATTGAATAGTTAAGCCCCTCCAAGATAGCGGCTGTGAGGTTAGGCTTGCTCTCTTATTCAAAATCTGCGCCTCACCGTGCTTATGTTAGTAATCAAGAGCACGTGGTCTTGTTGGTAAACAACAGCATGTGGAGTGAGGTTACGCTTCTCCAAGACGGCGTCTGTGAGGTTAGACTTGCTCTCCTATTCAAAATCCACACCTCACACGTGCTTGTGTTGGTTAATAAAAGCACGTGGTGCTAGGGGTTAATGACCTTGCCAGTGGTCAATGACCTCGTGGGAAAATGCTGACGCAGCGCTGATTCAGCACCCATTGTTTTAGGATCTCACTTGCTCCACTACTCTAGTGAATTTGGCCCTGTGTTACGACCGGATGCCCTTCCTGACGCCAACCCTATATGAAGGGAATATGAAAGTGTTGGGACAAACACAAACACCCAGTCCCCGAGACAGAGGAATTAATCACACGCGATTAAAATCCCCGACCCGGCCGGGGATAGAACCCGGGACCTTCTGAACCGAAGGCCTCAATGCCGACCATTCAGCCAGTGAGTTGGACAGCTAAGTGCTATTCTATATTGCTAAAAAACATTACAGGTCCAGAATTTATTCACAGGGGAAAACGTGCTAAGTAGGTCAGTCTTTTCTTTTCTTCTCCTTTTCTTTTTTCACGAACTGCCATGTGGTATAAAATATTCCTTCGTATTATGAACATTTTTCACCTTTATAAAGCCGTTGAATTTTAAATAACTGCTGACTTCATTTGCCATAGTGTGAATTATTATTATTATTATTATTATTATTATTATTATTATTATTATTGTTGTTGTTGTTGTTGTTATTACGGGGATATCGTGGAACGCAGAGGTGTAAGAAGGTGCGGGCTTGAATTGTTGGACAGAGAAAATATCAAATTATAGTTTAAAACTCTAAAATCAGAAATTGTATTCCTTTCATTTCTTTTTTCCTGACTTTAAACTTGGCAAATAACACCAAATAACAGCTGAATGCAGAGCTCGTCAGCTCTGGTCACGACATTGACTCATAGTCGAAACTTAGTTACAAAATTGGCTTGTAGCTTAAAGTTACACTATTTTCAAAGAGCACCTTTGCTCCTCACAGTTACCCTCTAGGAGACTGAGCTCCAAAATTTACAACATTCCAGGCTCTGCAAGGCACAATTCTCTTTTCCAAATACTAGATAAATCTAGAAAACAGAGTTCCCTGTCTTTCCTGCTCGACAGTCTGATCCACAATAGACTATGAGTAATAAAAAATATGTAAACACGGGCAAAGAGTGCCCATTCTAAATGGCCTTAGTAGTCAAAAGAAAAGGTTTGAGAAAACAATCATAAAGAAATTGCTAGGAGAAGGAAACACTTGCACTCATTTTGGAAATACACTAGAAAACTCTTAAAACCCTATCTAGGCGTATGGCCCGAAGTTACAGAGGCTAAGCCTGTACTACAGAGAGTGACTAGATGGTGAAAATATTAAGTTCCAAACGAAGAGATAGAACTTTAAAGTTTTACAAAATCGTAGTCACCCCAATACCAAGCTGAATGGGAATTAAAATAGGGTCTATCTGTTAGGTCATCAGCCCAGAGGCTGGTTGGATCCTCAAATAGCACCACCAAAGGCTATGCAGTTATAAGGAAACCGCAAAAACCAATGCCAGAGCCCAAATGAGGCGTACTAGGCAAGATGAGGAGTGAGGTAGTTTGCCATTGCTTTCCTCACTGGTCCAGAAGGTGCTACTGCAGCACGACTGATCCAATGAGCAACACCTTTCATAACACTCGACACTAGTCGTGCTCCAAATGCCATTACTCAGCACCACCCATACCCCCAGCAGCTTCCATATTGTCACAGCCATGGATGAGACTGGGACTTCGGGGGAAGCTACACTTTGCTGTGGCCTGTGTTAAGAGACGGATACAAAAATACTGCATCCATCAAGAAATTGCAACAGGCGGTAAAATAGGGTGAACACTCTTTATTCCCTACGTGACATTTTCCCCCGCAAGGATTTGAATAAATTCCTTAGACTTGCTAGAAAATGTACATTTAAAGGATGATGTTAAACTTACATTACATTAAGAACGAATGTTGCAACCTTCCCCTCAAGTCAGTTTCCAGAGACTATTACATATTTAAATGATGTCTGCCATTACCTTGAGCTGGTGGGCCTTCCAACGGCGGGCAAGGCTTTGCCCTGCCTCTACTATTTGTGCACTGTAGACCGGAGCGATGAAGAAGACCACATGGCCCAAAAGCCCTTTCCCCCCAGCTTTTATAGCGGAGGGGAAGGTTCCAGAACTCTCTACGCCGAAGCCCTATACACCCCCTTAATTCTGACTGACTAATTTAATAAATATCCAAAATTTCTGATTGGCTAATCATTTGGTGAAGAATGAAGTGACAGAAGTGCTCGTAACCTTAGAACACAAAAGACAATCTACAAACATTTCAGTTTAGAAAACCTCGAAATACAAAAATTCTTTTGAAAATTAAATGTCCATCCTCCCACCAGAGGGGGCACATAAGTCGACAGTAGAGACGTCTGAAGATAAAGTTCGAAACTTCTTATGATACACAGTTCAAGGTTCACGTTACAGTTGGCCTTCTAAAAGGCGCTATTATTATCATATATTATCCTCAATAACCAAATTAAAAATAACCTACCACTAAATGATTATGATCATTAGAGACGCAAGTGTGTTTGAAAAACCGTTCCTATGGCATTATTTTCAACACTGATCGAACACAGAAATACCATACATTTTGTGGCGAGATTATATCATGCACATTTCTTCACAATTAAATTTCAGTTAATGAATTGTTTTCCTTGATTAGAAAAAGCCAGTATAGCCAGAATGTTTAACCACAGAAACATAATCAGTTCCCTAGAACATGGAGTTGGGAGTGACCTCTGTGCGCGTAATGTCACAAGCCACACCTCGTGGAAGACGAACGCATGTGATGTTGCCTTGCCTGTTACTCCTTCATCCTCAGGGTTGGACAAAATCTACTCCCAAACGTTACCCTTTTTTCCTTATCACCCTCACGAGTGTGCGTGCGAGACTGCAACTGCTTCTCCGACAGGCAGAGCGAAGAGTTTCTCCGTCAACCAAATTGTACTGGACACGTCTGATAGACTGTTAAGTTGAGCGAAAGTTCGAGGTTGCACTGTCCAAAAAATTTGCTTCACTAGATCGATTAGATGATGCATATGCGGTAAGAAACTTCACATCAGAATCCATCCATTCTGGAATATGCTATCCCACTATGCTCAACTTCTCATCGTCGAACTCAGCCATGGTTTTCTGACGAATGTTGTGACCTTATTAAAAGACGAAAACAGATGAAGCTTGTTGACTACAAAAGTATTGAGAACTTAATAAGCAGGCTAAGAGGAAGCTGAAGGCCGAGAGGGAGGCATATTGGAACAACGTGGCATTGTATCTTGAGGAAGCGACTTCCAGACATGAGTATCGAGCACTTTACCAGACGTTGCGAAGACTGGGTGGAAAAAATGAGTCAATCAATGAAAACATCAAGAAAATGGATGTGTTGTTCTTGTGGTGAACTAGTGAACGCCTGCAACGATGTAATCAGTACTTTCAAGAGCAACAGTTATGATTGCCAAGAGACCGTGGAAGAACCATAATATTTTGACAGAAAAGGAATATTCTGCTGATGAAATCAGGTATGCCATAAAGTCGCTGAAAAATGAAAAAGCAGCAGGTTTTCTTGTTTCTGTGGTAGAGTAAATGGAGAGTCCCAGGCCGAAAACTCATCTTTTTTGGGAGAATGACTGATGAGTCGGAAAGTCACTGTTCTTTTACTCTAATGGGCGAAAAGCGATCTGACAGTGGACTAAAAAGCCCACTAGCCAGAGGAGAAACCCCCTCATCACTAATCTGGAAACTTTCAGTTAGATTTAATATGGGTAGTGGGAAACTACCTTCTTAACAAACGGGCGATTTCAGAGTTAAATTTTGATGTTCATTCAGCGATCTGTGTTCAATTATTTGTGAATTTGGAATAGACCGAAATGGTGCTGAAACCAGATCATAAGTGAGCCAAAGGCCTCTGTATTTCAGACAAGTGTGGGCTTCTTGGTCCTTATGACCTGTTTAAGAATGGGGATGCCTCGTTCGTTAGACTGGGTTGAGAGTATTCTGAACTTGGTCATCTCAGCTATCTTGCGGATCTGATATCCAATAGTAGGGATTTGAAGTTGTCTTTTTATCTCTCTATTCGATCTCAGCAACGGGGCTTTTGACATTCTGCGTAAAATTTTGTTTTGGCACGATTTAATTCTACCAAATGGAGTTTTTGGAATATAGCCCCAGGCCTCGCAACCGTATACAGAATGGGTCTGATGCACGCTAAGTATAAATTTCTCTTGACGTTATTAGAGATATTTTTAAATTATAAATTAGCGGCCTCCGACAAGCCACTCTTTACCACGCTCGTTGCAGGGCCTGTTCTATATGCCATTTCCAAGTGGGACTTTTGTCGGAAAAAAAGAGCAACAGGAGTTAACCAGATCAGTTTCTGAAGAGATCAAGGCTGGAGGAGACCTCTTGCTGGAACGATTATACAGAATCATGACGTTCGTCTGTCACTCAGAACGCCATAATTGTGCCAATCATGAAGCAAAGTTATAGCCGGGAATGTAAAAACTACCGTAGAATTTGTCTTCTTTTCATTCTTTGGAAGATGTCTATGAAAATACAACAAGCAAGGCTCACGGAACATCGAGGACAAATGGGTCTCGAGAAAGAGGCAGATTTAAGGCCAAGTCTTGCGTGTTTGACCAAATATTTTCTACCCGGCAAATAATGGAAGAAAGAATCCGATGTAGGAAAAGAATGGTAGCCGTCTTCACAGATTTCAAATTGGCGTTCGATAGCGTACACTGGCCAGCATTGTGGTGAACTCTGAAAGCTGAGCCTGTGCCACAAAAGTTTATTTATATCCTACAGGGTTCGTACAATAATTGATTTTGCAGCGCGAGATTTCGAAACGAACTATAAAATAGAGTTTGATATCGAATCAGGAGCTCATCAAGGTGATGTCTTCCCATCACTTCAGTATGATAACTGATTCCATTATGAGGAAAGGCGTTTTTATTTGACCGAGTGAGTTGGCCATGCGGTTAGGGGGTGCGCAGCTGTGAGCTTGCATTTCGGAGATAGTGTGTTCGAACCCCACTGTCGGCAGCCCTGAGGATGGTTTTCCGTAGTTTCCTATTTTCACACCAGGCAAATGCTGGGGCTGTAGGTACCTTAATGAAGGCCACGACCGCTTCCTTCCCACTCCTAGCCTTTTCGTATCCCATCGTCGTCATAAGACCTATCTGTGTCGGTGCGACGTAAAGTAACTTCTAAAAATGAAAAAGCTATTGAAGAAGTAATCCAGCTGAGGAGACTTGGGTAGTTTGGCCACGTCTGCCGTCTGGATAAGAACAGAATACCATACAGATTTCTTTGGCGGCAGCGACTAGCACAATGGAAGGTTCAAAGGGCAGCATCCAAGAATACCAGGATGAATCAAATCGAGCGTGACCTAAGAAACTTATATGGGACAGACCTAGCTTTAGAACGTTGCTGAGCAAACATCATTTTGCCGAAAACCGGAAAATAAGAACCACCCTTTCATGAACGGAAGAAAAACACAGCGAGAAAATGAAGGGATTCTGGGAGGAGAAGAAAGGAAATTCGTCTGGTAAATAAAATCAAGTGCGCTCCTTAGTTGGGCACATCGTTGTGAATAAATAATAATAATAATAATAATAATAATAATAGACATCCACGATATGGCAACTCTGATTTTAAAAAAAACACAAAATAGGAAAACGTTTTCCATGATGGTCGCCAACCTTCCGCGCCACTAGAAGAAAAATCAATAATAATGCATGGCTTCAGGTAACGTGTGCAGACACTTTTAATCTGACGCGATTTGGATTGAACTATAGTTGAAGCCAGCCTACATAAGCGGATAACGAAGGCAAACGTTTGGCCAGTTGCGTTGTACTCGGCTAAAACCTGGACGCTCAGTAAAAATAACATGTCAAGAGGCTGGAAGCATTCGAGATGATGTGTTATCGCCGAGTGCACAAATTAGACAAAGAAGATTACCAATGTTGAGGTACTGTACAAGAGATGAGGGAGCTTAGGAGTCGAATTAGGATGTGACAGCTCATTTGAATAGGCCATAGACTTCGTCGTGGCGGTTTGATGAGTAAAGTCATGGAAGGTAAAATAACAAGGCAAGCGCCTCCGAGGAAGATCAAGACAGATCTTCGCGAAGACCTTCCTTGAGAACGCCGAATAACGAAGCTATGAAGACGAGAAAAGTGATGCCCAAGACCGAGTCAATAAAATAAAAAAAAATCATAGAGGCAAACTAGTCGCAAGACTGAATACCTCGTGACGATGACGACGCGCGTCAATTTCGTGTTCCATTTTACTCTACCAGATGACAGAGAAACCGGTTCTCTGTTGGGGTATCTAGGCTGTTTAAATTTATTTTGTCGAGTGAACGCCAAACGTGTCACCAGAGATTATTTTCATGCCAACATTGTACGGCATAAGTTGCCGAAAATCCTTTTATTCGCCCTCCAAAAATACGAATAACTGTGCCGAGGTTCGAACCCACGATCTTACAATTCGAAGGTCGTTACTCTACAACTGATCCACCTGATGCAGACTCGTCTTCAACTTCTCTAACTGATCTTAGTGTTTTATAAAATATTCTAATTGATCTAATATAATAAATTAATTACAATGAATTTAGTTAGGCTACTACAGTAAACATTAGCAAGTC
The DNA here is from genome assembly GCF_040414725.1 of Anabrus simplex. Lineage (NCBI taxonomy): Eukaryota > Metazoa > Arthropoda > Insecta > Orthoptera > Tettigoniidae > Anabrus > Anabrus simplex. Next base: position 167,169,453 of record NC_090271.1, read on the forward strand.
TCAGCAAGGTAATGTTTTCACCTTAATACATGCAATACGCAATGTTTTATGTACAGGGCTTTCAAATTAAAACGCTGCCGGCCTCCGAAGCCTCATAGTGACCCCCTCCCGTGGGTGGAGTGGTAGAATGACATCCACGGTATCCCCTACCTGTCGTAAGAGGTGACTAAAAGGGGCCCCAGGGGATCTGAACTTGGGAGAGTGGGTTGGCGACCACGGGACCCTTAGCTTAGTCCTGGTATTGCTTCGACTTACTTGTGTCAGGCTCCTCACCTTCATCTATCCTATCCGACCTCCCTTGGTCAATTCTTGTTCTTTTCCTACCCCGATGGTATTAGGTTGTAAGGCCCACGGGGTCTCTCATGTTCACGCCCTTCGTGGCCCTTGTCTTTCTTTGACCGATATCTTCATTTTCGACGTGTCGGATCTCTTCAATTTTTGTTCTCCCTGATTAATGTTAGATAAAGGATGGTTGCCTAGTTGTACTTCCTCTTAAAACAATAATCACCAACCTCCACCACCTCATAGTGACCTCTCGGTCGACACAATGGCCATCGGCCACTAAGTGGCCCGAGTGCTGACTGATGGCAGATAAACTACAATATGCACCCCGAGGCCACTCACTATGTCGTCGACCGGGTGGAGCTCGCTCACTAAGAGGTCTCTGAGAGCGGCAGCGTTTTAATTTGAAACCCCTGTACTAGCGACCCACTTCGGCTTTGCACGGGAGCAATGCTTGATTCATGGTGATAAGTATAAGATTTCATTCTATACGTTTTAATAGTTGTGTTTTTCGTCATAATGTATGTAGTCATACAAATAAAGAATGAGCGTGTTGTTTTTTTGTAAGTTTATCTCGGGTGCACTTTTCTCATAAACAATTGAACCTATAGGCCTAGATACAACGTGTATTTTTATAATAGTTAAAATCAAGTCTGATAAAATATTGCGTCCGATGAGCATAAAATACTATGAGCTCATTCTTTTTTGAGTGACTATAAATAGCTCAGTGCGGCGTGTTTCCGAGGCCGCCTAGCTTATCTCTCAGCTTTCTTGTTTCTTGTTGTAAGGAACAAAAAACAGAAAAATGATTTTAGCGTTATAGGGCATGGTTTTCTGGATCGCATCACTTTAATTATTTCTAATTTTGAAGTTGATATTTTATGGCCAACTGAAGCATATAAATCCTTATTGAGTGGTACCCTTTTACAGATAAGCATATTCCGTCACGTACTTTCTCATGCAGCTGTTTATGTTCAACAATACTTCCACACATACTTGGGAAAACTTCTCTGATTATACGCTACAATGTTGATGTTGACCTTGGATCACCTGATGAATTGGCAACACTGTTTTCACGAGAATAGAGTATGGCGACAATGCTCCGTTGTATTCCTTGTTTATGTTTTTAACAACATAATAGCAGATTGAGAAATCCATCACCTTTTTACTGACGTTATCGACAAATTAAACTAATTATCAATCGTGAGGAGACTACGATCGTGGTTTGTATTCTTTTATTTTTACTATTTGAAGCTTTTGGATCTTATGCTGTGAGGTCGTTTGGTTGTTTGAAGAGTTTCACATTCGAGCCCATGCTTACTATTTGAAGACTTGTAGATTTTTAACTATAAGGCGCATAGAATCCTCTGTCTAAATTCTTTATCTGGCGAAATATCGAGTGTTGTCACATGGAAAGTACATAATAACAAAATACTGTTGTGTTTATGTAAAATACTCTGGCCAGTGAAGTTCTTTTGTCTGCCATTGTAGCGTTCATAATAATTATGTATCTTATCTTGTTTATAAGGTTGTGATAATAATAATGTTCAATAGCTAGATATCATTACTCAGAAACCTAGTAATTTGTTCAGCGAACTTTAAATAACAGATTCTTATGCTTTTGGTGCAGCATACTCCAGTTACTGTAATAGTAACACGTCAGACTCTGTAACGTATGCGGGAGATCTTATACCAAATCAATACAGAGCCAACTTGGAGATCTATCAAGAGTCCACTGTACACTTGTCTTAAATCTAGACGCAGAATTGTCTTTCCAAGACATTTTCATACCAGTAGCAATGAATCACGCAGTCTATAATAACAAATGTTCCTGGGGGAACGGGTTGGGACATCAGTCACTCATCGTCAGCATTCGTGACTTTTCAGAACTACTGTTAAATGAACTGAACCTCTAACCTTAAATGCTAGTTATGTCATTAGCTGGCCTGAAGTAATGGAAATTCTCGGCGGAGCTTTCAGACTTGTCATGGGCACTTTATCAGAATGACATTTTTCCCTCCAGTCCGTTATTGTGCCACTGCAAGCAACAATCCCCACCACTTCGCTCAAGATTGTGATTTGTTAGCTGTGCAAAATAAAGTGAAGAGTAAGAAGATGTGAACAAATGCAGTAATCAAACCTAAGAGGATTGAATGTCAGGTCGGGAATATAAAATTGGAACAGGCGGATCATTTTAAGTATTTAGGATGTATACTCTCCCACTATAGTATCATACTGAGTGAAACTGAATTAAAGTGCAGTAAAGCTAATGCAATGAGCTCGCAGTTGCCATCAACGGCATTCTATAAGAAAGAAGTCAGCTTTCGGTCGAAACTGCACAGGTCTATTTTCAGATAGACTTTGGTATCCGGTAATGAAAGCTAGGTAGACTCAGGATCTCTCATTTATAAGTTGGAAGTAACAGACATGTACAATGGTAGGAGGGTACTCGGAATAAGGAGATAGACTAAGTTAGTAATAAATTGGATGGTGAAGCTGTATACTGGCTTCGATGGTGGGATCATGTGAGGCGGACGGAGGAGTGTAGGTTACCTTGGAGAACAATGGGCTTGGCATTGGATGGAAAGAGAAGTAGAGGGAGATCAAGGCGACGATGGCTACGCTCAATTTTTAATAATAAGGGGTGTGAATTAAACGAGGCCACAGTCCTAGTTGCAAAAGGAGAATTATGGAGTTGCTTGGTTAATTAATAGAGGCTTGAACATGAACGCTCAATAGAATAAAAGTCTATAATTAAAATGGTTGTCTCGTCTAGACTGGAAATCTCCAAAGCGCTGTTATTAAAAGAACCTATAATGCTAAAGAGAGAAAAAGTAATTCATTAACAGGAAAATGAAATATTTACTTAATGTTGACATTTGCACATATTTCGTGCCTGTCGCGTGGAAGATTGTCATTTCTTTTTTTGTAAGAGGATCTGAAAAGTGGTCGTAACCTTTTCCAAGGAATTAGGCCTACAACTTGTGAGAGATGACATTGCTTCCACTGAGCTAAACACCTCCTCTTGCAACTTTCCTGTCCAATCTTTTCCTCTTTAAACGATAATCAAGTTCTGTCTGATATCTTTCAGTGAATTCTTCTTACCACCTGTGGGTGGGGGGCGGTAGAATAACATCTACGGTATAACTTTGTCTGTCGTAAGAGGTGACTAAAAGGGGCCTCAGGGTCTCAACTTGGGAGAGTGGGTTGGCGACAACGGGGCCCTGGCATAGCTTCTACTACTTGTGCCAAGCTCCTCACTTTCATCTGTTCTATCCGAACTCCCTTGGTCAACTCTTGTTTTCTTCCTATACCGACGTTGTTAGAGCATTCGAAGCCTAGGGAGTCTTTCATTTTCACGCCCTTCGTGGCCCCTGTCTTTCTGTAGCCGATACCTTCATTCTTCGAAGTGTTGGACCTCTTCCGTTTCTCCTCTGATTAGTGTTAATAGGGGATGGTTGCTCAGATGTACTTCCTCTTAAAACAATAATCACCACCACCACTCTTTCTCGCTCCATTAGTTGGGGATAGAATGTACCCTCAGTTTCCCCGGCGACTCCTAGTTCTTTACTTGAATGCTTGGGTTGGCGAGCACGGGGCTCCTAGCTGTGTATGGCATTAGTTTCACTTACGTGTGTCAGGCTCTTCAGTCTTTCCTATCCGATCTCCCTTGCTCTTTACGCCCTGTGGGTGGGGGCAGTAGAATAACACCCACGGTATCCCCTGTCTGTCGTAAAAGGCGACTAAAAGGGGCCCCAGGGGCTCTGAACTTTGGAGCGTGGGTTGGTGACCACGGAGCCCTTAGCTGAGTCCTGGCATTGCTTCCACTTACTTGTGCCAGGCTCCTCACTTTCATCTGTCCTATCCGACCTCCCTTGGTCAAATCTTGTTCTTTTCCGACCCCGACGCTATTAGGTTTGCGAGGGCTAGGGTGTCTTTCATTTTCACGCCCTTCGTGGCCCTTGTCTTCCTTTGGCCGATACCATCATTTTTCGAAGTGTCGGACCCCTTCCATTTTTTCTCTCTGATTAGTGTTATATAGAGGATGGTTGCCTAGTTGTACTTCCTCTTAAAACAATAATCACCACCACCACCACTCTCCCTTGCTCAACTCTTATCTCTTCGGACCCCGATGGAATCAGATTTGCGAGGCCTAGGAAGTCTTTCACTTGAATGCCTTTTGTGGCCCTTTCATTTCTTTTGCCAATGTCTTAATTCATCGAAGAATCAGATCTCTTCCCTTTTTCTTTTAATTTGTGTTAACAGAGGATGGTTGCCCAGTTGTGCTTCCTCTTACAATAATCACCACCGTCAACACTTGGCCAGACCCCATAAATGGCTCACATACCATGGCAACAGGATTGTCACATTTTGAAATGCCAATTCCGGGCCAACGGTTTTAATGCGTATTTTCAATGAGTTGAAAAAGAAAAAGTAATATAACATTAACGGGCAGCATTGGCCTGCGATAGGGGCTGCCTGGCCGAGGCGATAAAGGCGTGCTCGGTTCGCCCGGGAGGACGTGGGTGCGAATCCCCGTCAGGAAATCGTCAAATTTAAGAAACGAGATTTCCACTTCTAGAGGTGCATATGGCCCTGAGGTTCACTCAGCCTACACCAAAAATGAGTACCAGGTTAATTCCTGGGGGCAAAGGCGGCCGGGCGTAGAGCCAACCACTCTACCCCCATCACGTGCCGAGGTTACGAATAGTGGAAGCATTTACCTTCCACCCCTTTGCTTTTTATTGGCCTACGATACCCTGTACCTTGCACTTATCTCCGAGAGATAAATGCGAAAGTGAGAAGTTTGACTTGGGAAAAACGTACAATTTCTTATATAAAGCTATACCAAATTTGAACCATGCATCGGGTGGAAACCTGTGAAGTTCAATAAATATGGTATATACTTCTTAACAATACTAAAATCATGACAGTGTTTGGAATATTCATAGTCTGTAGGCTACTGAATTGAATTAGCTTGTGGCCCTAGCGTAGGTCTTTCGAGTTGTCACCCATGGGCGACCTGCGTGTCTATGAGGATGGGGCACAACCTACGATGAAATCTAATGTTGAAGACGGCACAAACACTAGAGGAAATAACCAATGAAGTTTAAAATCCTCGATCCGGCCGGAAGTCGAAGCCGGGACCCTATGGACCAAAGGCCAGCATGCTAACGGGTACCAATCCGAACTACCGAGCTCGATAGCTGCAGTCGCTTAAGTGTGGCCAGTATCAAGTAATCGGGAGATAGTGGGTTCGAGCCCTTAAGATGGTTTTCCGTGGTTTCCCATTTTCACACCAGGCAAATATCGAAGCTGTACCTTAATTAAGGCCACGGCCGCTTCCTTCCACTTCCTAGGCCTTTCCTATCCCATCGTCGCCGTAAGACCTATCTGTGTCGGTGCGACGTAAAGCAAATAGCAAAAAAAGAAATAGCAATCCGAACCGCAAACCGATGTTTATTTAGAAACATGAAATATGGTCAATTCTTTTATGAGATAGGCGTGAGATAACTAGGGATTTTTGAACAGTGCACACACAGAGCTTGATAAATTATGACTTTAAAAAAACACAGTTCTGAAAAGTAGTATAATTGTGATAATGTATAGGCCTGAACTCGAAAAGTTATTTTGGTATTGGAAAAACTCACTATAATGTTTTATGTACTGTATGTTTGCGAGTAGTAGAAACATGATTTTTCTTTCTTTCTTTTTCTTTTCAATAACACTAAGTATCGCACATCGCTGAGTAAAAACTATAATGCTGTGATGATATTTCCCACTCCGTGACGCAGTGTGCGTGCACTCAATATTCGATCTTTTTTGAATATATTTTATCCCATGTAGTCATAAAATACAGTAACATTGACAATGATTCTACATTTAACACTAAAATCGACACCTAGCCGAAATAAATGGCAACAGAAGGGACCCCAGTACACCTCAATTAACAACAATCAGTCAATCACCACTGACCTGCTATCGTCCATGTGGCAGACTCCCTATCAGTTGTTTGCCCGGTCTTTTCTTAAATGATTTTAAAGAAGTAGAAAAATGATCGAACATCTTCCCTGATATATTATTCCAATCCCTAATTCCTCTTCTACCGGGCGAGTTGGCCGTGCGCGTAGAGGCGCGCGGCTGTGAGCTTGCATTCGGGAGATAGTAGGTTCGAATCCCACTATCGGCAGCCCTGAAGATGGTTTTCCGTGGTTTCCCATTTTCACACCAGGCAAATGCTGGAGCTGTACCTTAATTAAGGCCGCTTCCTTCACACTCCTACCCCTTTCCTGTCCCTTCGTCGCCATAAGACCTGTGTCGGTGCGACGTAAAACAAATTGCAAGAAAAAAAGTAGGAGAGGTGATGGTATACAATTTCTAATCATTAGATTATATGCCAGAAGACCTATCTGTGTCGGTGCGACGTAAAGCCGCTAGCAAAAACGAAGATGTGCCCCAACTTGCCCTCTTGAATTCGATCTGTATCTTCGTTTTATGATATTTCCAACTTTTAACTACTCCATTCACGCTTTTTCGTGCACTAATGTAATTCCTCTTTATCAATCCACTGACAGCTCGGAACATACCGCTTACATAGTCGAACAGCTTTTCACCCTACTCCCAAGACTTCCCAGCCCAAAGATTGCAATAGTTCCGACACAACTACTCTTTTGTCGGAAATCACCCAGAATAAATCGCGCTGCTTTCCTTGGGACTTTTTCCAGTTCTCGAATCAAATAATCCTGGTGAGGATCCCATACCCTGGAACCATACACTAATTGAGGTCTTACCAGTGACTTATACGTCCTCTCTTTTACAACCTTGCTACAAATCTTAAATACCCTCATAACTAGGGGGCGGTCCTACTCGTTGGCTGAATGGTCAGCGTACAGGCCTTCGGTTCAGAGGGTCCCGGGTTCGATTCCCGGCCGGGTCGGGGATTTTAACCTTCATGGGTTAATTCCAATGGCCCGGGGGCTGGGTGTTTGTGCTGTCCCCAACATCCCTGCAACTCACACACCACACATAACACTATCCTCCACCACAATCACACGCAGTTACCTACACATGGCAGATACCGCCCACCCTCATCGGAGGGTCTGCCTTACAAGGGCTGCACTCGGCTAGAAATAGCCACACGAAATTATTATTACTAGGGGGCTGATTTTGATGACCAAAAAGTCACTGAAAGTGATCAATAAAATGTCCTTTTATTCACGGAAAAATGCTACAAAGTAAATGCAAAATGACATAAAAGTATTTGACCAAACTGAACTCTGGTGACTGGGTAACAGTGGTTTATCCCCGTTCTATTCACTGCACAGATCGTGTTTTTACAGAAATAAATTATCTGCTAATTTAGGCCTACTGCACAATAAAATACGCCACCCCGTCGTAAACACGTTTCTTCCAAATTAATTTTCTAGCTGATTTAACAATATACATTACAGCGGTTTCATTTTTGACATTTTTCTTGCCCAGTATTACAGTAAACACTTGGGAGGATAAATTCTGTACTGAAACGGAAAGTTAACTACTGTTTCCAAACCCGTCTCTTTTCGATTGTTTTCTTGGCCTTGATGTGCGCCAGACTAAATGACTGCCTGCAGGGGCGGGTGCGAAGGCTGGTGTATTTTTTGTGCTTGTGACACGTTAGGAAATAGGCTACTTTCTGCTAACTATCAGAGTTCCGTATTGTGTTCCTGCACATATATCGGCAACACAAGACTCGTATGTCTAAACACTTTCCTTACCCTTTCTTAGTTACTAACAATTGCTGGTTTGTTTGGCCATGAAACATATTTAACAACTTCAACTATATGTAAGAAAAATATATGTTGTTATGTTTTTATACATGCATGAAATAGTGAATAGGTGAAATAATGATTTATCAGCTCAAATCGTACAAAAATGCAAAACAATGCCAAATAAAAACGCGTAATTATCTTTCGTTATATCGCAAAGCGAATGTCTATACTACGGAGCAATATGAGATTTCAGTAACATCCGGCCGTACTCATAACCATATGAAGGAAGCCACAATCGTTAAGTCTATATGGTTTGGCATCGTGGATAAGCAGTTGGAGTCACGTTGTTGGGAAAAAAATTCACCATTGGAATTTTGGCCGGCAGAATAGGAGAGACTGGGCGAGTTGGCCGTGCGGTTAGGGCCGCGCAGCTGTGAGCTTGCATCCGGAAGATAGTGGGTTCGAACCCCACTGTTGGCAGCCCTGAAGATGGTTTTCCGTGGTTTCCTATTTTCACATCCGGCAAATGCTGGAGCTGTACGTTAATTAAGGCCGCTTCCTTCACACTCCTACCCCTTTCCTGTCCCTTCGTCGCCATAAGACCTGTGTCGGTGCGACGTAAAACAAATTGTAAGAAAAAAGTAGGAGAGGTGATGGTATACAATTTCTAATCATTAGATTATATGCCAGAAGCCTGGATTCAATTCCAAGCCTCCCCGCAGTGTCTGAGGGCATATGCCGCTGCTGATGGTGACTCGTCCGTCCGATGGAGACCTTAATGCCTTAGACCCTTTGGTGTTATTTGACGGAAGTAGGCTATGTACCGACAGCGGGTTTCACCCTCTGCCTTTCTCATCATTTCCATCCCACATCCCAAAGGCGCAGCTCACCCATGGGCATCAAGAATTAGAGTGGTGGCAGATAGGCTGGCTAGACAGTCAGAGAAATTAAAATGGAGTATAGTATAGGAAAGGTGGTGGTAGTGATTATTGTTTTAAGAGGAAGAACAATTGGGCATCCATCCTCTATACAACACTAATCAGAGAGAACAATGGAAGCCATCCAACATTTCGAAAAATGAATGTATCGGTCAAAGAAAAGCAAGGGCGTGAAAATAAAAGACTCTCTAGGCCTCGGATGCTCTAATACCGCCCGGATCGGAAAAGAAGAGTTGACCAAGGGAGGCCGGGTAGGCTAGATGAAAGTGAGGAGCCTGTCACAAGTAAGTGGAAGCAATGCCAGCAGTCTGTTAAGGGCCCCGTGGTAGCCAGCCCACGCTCACAAGTTCAGAGCCCCTGGGGCCTCTTTTAGTTGCCTCTTACGACAGGCAGAGGGTGCCGTGGGTGTTATTCTTTCGCTCCCACCCACGAGCGGGGAGGGGCGGGTAGGAAAGGGAGAAACAGAAATGAAGAAAAAACCACAGAGGCATGTCAGGCAATTCGGGGAATTCCAATCCACAGCTCTCGGGATCAACGATCTCACAAGCCCCCACACCAACGACAGCTGGAGGGAACAAATAAAAGACCTGCACCAGGTGAGCCAAATATCTCCTCGGACATACCGGCACTAAAAGCTGTACGATGAATAAAATAATAACGATTCGAAGATTACAGCAATGAAGATCTGCAGTGGTCCCCATGAGGAACTTTCACTTCATCAACAAAGTAATTAAAAGTGAGAGGACTTTTCCCTTAGCGAAACTTACAACCTGACTTTTCACTTCGTTTACCATCATACCTGCCTTCTGTCCATCTGACATCTTTGACGTGTCTTTTTGCAGTTGCTCACAATCCTCTGAGTTATTTATTACTCCATACAGTATAACATTCTCCGAATTCTGGAATATTTCTTTTACGGCCCGGGACACGGTCCATTAAGCTCAATTCCGAGACGTGTGGCAACTCTGCATGGCCAAAATAATTTTGAACTCATTCATTCACAGTTTAACTCTGCTGTCAGCCATGATGGTGTCTAGACTTTAATTTGTAAGGAGTAGTCCGATAGGAAAACATTCAATTCATATACTGTTTTTGGCATATGCTGTTGCTATATCCGAATAGTTCTTGACAGTTTTGTCCCTCGTTCCTTCCAGATTAATACGTAGGATACACATTCCTCACCAGTATACTTTACATCGAACCTCTGCAAAACCAGACTTACTGAGTTAACGGCGAGTAATAACAAATATAATTAATTTGCTGTGCAAACTAAGTTATTAACATGTCTAATCTAAATCAAGAACCATTTCGTAGTATAACTTAAACACTTTGGTCGTTATCCTTCATTTGTCTATAAACATTCGGATTACTTGTCACCAACTTTAACAAAAATATGTTCCCCCGAGGGTCGGAGCGATAGAATGCATCAACGATATCACCTGCCTGTCGTAAAAGGGGATCTCAACTTGGGAGCGTAGGTTGACCACTCTGAGGCCCCTAGCCGAATCTCATATTCCTTCCATTTGTGCCAGGCTCATCGCCTTCATCTTTCCAATCGGATTTCCCTTTAACTCTTCTTGTTTGATTTGCGAGGCGTAGGAAGCCTTTCATTTTCTTACCTTTCTCTCCGTGGCCCAGCGCAGGTGTTAGCTTCTATTCCGCCCCATCACCTGGCTTGCAAGCTTGACTTGCGATCAGGATTCTATCGGATACCCATTAGTCAGCATACTCGACACCCTTATGGTATTCTTTATCGGGGGCGCTGGTATCGCTAGGCCCGCTTGCCGATGGGGCATAGTCTGGCCCCATCCATCATGCAACGCTGGGCCGTTGCAGGAACTTCTGACCCAGGAGTTCGGCGTCCAGATGATCCTCTATCTGGACGACTGGCTAATCCACAGTCCCGAGCTCATTTCTGACACGATGCAGCATATCGAGCTGTATCTCACGGTGATCCTTTGTATTACCATTAATCACGCCAAGTCGGTCCTGCACCCGACTCCCATTCTCACCTACCTTGGGGTGACCATGGATATTGCCAGCCAAGAGATCACCGTGCATCATGCCACCAGGCAGCGTGCCCTCTCTCTCGTGCACGTGCTGCCAACACTCTCCCAATATCAGCTCCAACAGGCGGCTGGGTACTTCCCATGGCTCGGATGGGTCATGGGATGGCATAGTTTCCTGCCCAAGCATGTGTTAGCAGGCGAATTCTTCTGGGTCCGACGTCTGCTCACCCCTGACTTCGTTGTAACTCCACGTTCTATGCAGACTGGTCATCACCCTATGCAGATCTCCACGTATGCCACACCCTGGTCCATAGCGGCGGTGGCTCAACGGTTTAATTAGGCCTGGGCTTAGGCTTTCGCCGAGTCCACCCGGATCAACGTGGCAGAGACGGCGGCGACAATCCTTGGAGCTCATCACTTCTTAGCACACTTCTTGGTTCACAGGCAGCTCCTGGCCTGATACACTTTGAGTTCGGGCCGCGGAGCTGTGCTGCATGCTACTCCGTACATTCTTGCCATGTATATTTCTTTAATAAAGATATGCGCACGAAGAGGGACTACCCTCTCGTGGCGGCCCGTCGCCTCCGCGAAGAACCAGGCGGACGCTCCCTCCCGGGATGTGCTGACTTCAGTACACGCGAGCCTTCAAAGCCTATAAAAGGAAGGTTCGCCCCGGGAGGGACGATGGACCGTCACATTCTCTTTCCTTCGCCGATATCTTCATTCTTCGAAGTGTTGGACCTCTTACATTTTTCTTCCTATGAGGATGGTTACCAATTTGTACTTCCCTTTAAAACAATGATCACAACCACCATCACCGCCTTCCCTTCTTTTTGTTGATCTCTTATATTTTCCTTTCCGATTAGTATTAGACTCTATTTAGGTGAATTCACAAAAGGATTTCAGTTCTTCAACTCTAACACAAGAAATGTAGAAATGCTTATAAATCTTGTTTATTATACGTATATTGAACAATCGATAGAAGTCCACAGCAGTATGCACACATTATGGATCACAGGTGTAGGACAACCGATGCTAATTAAATCATTCGCCGTTTTTCTTGCTTTTCAGAAAACAAATTATTCTTTCCCTTCCTCTTCGTTCCAACAAAGTTCGTATTTGCGTTGTATGCTGATATAGCAATAACCTTCTGATGGAGATTTAACTTCTGTATATCAAAAACGTAAGAAAACAGAATTTCTGAAGTTTTACCAGCTACATTTACGAAGTCCAACACCTTCACTCTCACACTATTTTCCGGATAATAATATCTCACCACAAGAACACCCTCCCCTGTGGATGGGGTCGGTAGAATAACACATACGGTATTCCCTGCCTGCCGTAAGAGATGCTAAAAGGGGCCACAGGTGCTTTTAACTTGGGAACGTGGGTTGGCAACTACGAGGTCCTTAGGTAAGTCCTGTCATGCTTCCACTTACTTTTGCCAAACTCCTAACTTTCATCTATCTTATTGACCTCCCTTGGTCAACTCTTGTTTTTTACGACCCCGACGGTATTAGGATTGTGAGGCCTAGGAAGTCTCTTAATTTTCACGCCCTTCGTGCCCCTTTTTTTCTTTGGCCGATATCTTCATTTTTCGATATGTCAGACCCTTTCCATTTTTTACCCCTGCTTAATGTTAATAAAGGATTTTTTCCCCGTAATACTTTGTCTTAAACAATAATCACCACCACCACCTCTCACGATAAGAGGCACCAACTTTTTATCCAAATAGTTGGACGAGTAAATTAACATTGATATGAAGCGTACTTCTTTTAGCTCTTCATTGATTTGATTTGCCGAAAATAGCGCAATGACATTTGTGATTGTTGCCTTGGACTTTGAGAACATCTGAATTCATCACTGCAATTTTTTACAAGTTGTTTTACGTCGCACCGACACAGATAGGTCTTATGGCGACGATGGGATAGGAAAGGACTAGGAGTGGGAAGGAAGCCGTGAAAATGGGAAACCACGGAAAACCATCTTCAGGCCTGCCGACAGTGGGGTTCGAACCTTCTATCTCCCGAGTGTAAGCTCACAGCTGCGCACCCTTAACTGCACGGCCAACTCACTCGGTCCATGGACTTAAAGCTATACGGTAACCGAACACAGCGGAGGTTGCTTCCTGTGCTGCCAGTTATAACTGTTTTTCCATTTTACTTTCAGTTTTCGCAGTCACATAATGCTTTATCCATATGTTGGAAGCTTTATTTTGAACATCACTTTTGTGCTTTACCCCTTTGTGTCATGTCGGTATTTTCAAGTACCGGCTCATATTTAGTGCTATATAAAAACTATAGTAGGCAAGGACAGTTGTGTTATATTCTGTGTGTACTCTCCAGTATCTACAGAAGACATTAGTGTGTCTTAGGTTGTGTGATTCTTAATAATGACACCAGAGAGAAGCATTAAATTGACTTGTGTTACTCAAACTTTCATCTGGTATCCAAGCACTGACATTTTACTTCCCTTTAGTTGATGGAAGGCAGAAATATGTAAAAAATATTATATATATTATTGTGTGAGACATGGTAAATTCAACGACATTAAAAATATAGACTGCTAATCTGATGGCCATCTTTGAATCTACTTGAACCACTGACAGCCATGACACTTGTAGGCAAAACATATGCTTATTTCCTCTGAATCTGCCATAGAAAGGCTCTGCAGAAGTTGTTGTGTGATGTAGTACGGTCTTTGAGAAGGTGTGCAAGGTTAAAATAAATAAATAAATAAATAAATAAATAAATGTAGGCTACAATAATAATAATTTCGTGTGGCTATTTCTAGCCGAGTGCAGCCCTTGTAAGGCAGACCCTCCGGTGAGGGTGGGCGTCACCTGCCATATGTAGATAACTGCGTGTTATGTGTGGTGTGTGAGTTGCAGGTATGTTGGGGACAGCACAAACACCCAGCCCCCGGGCCATTGGAATTAACCAACGAAGGTTAAAATCTCCGACCCGGCCGCGAATTGAACCCGGGACCCTCTGAACCGAAGGCGAGTACGCTGACCATTCAGCCAACGTAGGCTATGAATTCAGTCGAATGAAGTCAGGCGAAGTTTGACCAAGAGAGGTCCGGTAGAAATATTAAAGTGGTAAACCTGGTAGGATACCGTACGTGGAAGGAATGCTACACTCAACCAGGGGTCAGGTGTTCTCAACTTTAGAATCTGGGGTTACTCCATATCTCTACAATATGCCGTAGAGATATTGTACACCGCAACCAACGGACGTCTGTGCTACATGTCGCACAGCAGTTCTTAGAAAGTAGCCATAAGTAGCAAAAAGCATAAAACGTAACAAACCAGACAAAGAAGCAAAATTCAAAAATTATACCAGAATGACACTGAAGGTATGTCATGAAAAGGCAGGGTATCTTTATCTACGCGTGTGAAATCCTCAGTGAACTGCTGTACGTATAACATGTCTCTCTGTAGTGAATGACTTTATTGTTAGTGCATGACGCCGAATTATCCATTCTTCTACATACGTAATTCTCGTTTTAAACAAGCAAATGCTCACCATATTCACTGCGCTTATTTCATTATAACATCAATGCAACATTAAGCATGTTCGAAAATGTCGTGTTTATTCTTAAATATATCTTTAATTTGCAATAACATATAATCTCATCAATTCATTGAACTGATAAGTGCTAACTGTCAAAACCAAGATGTGGCAGCCGCCATGACAGTTGTAGGCAAAAGTTAGTTCGCTGTGCTTCAAACAGGGGCGCTGTAACGAGATTGTTTAGCAGTCTATATATCTTTAATGTCGTTGGTTGATTAGGTATGATTGTTACAGGCTGTGTTTTATTTGTATTGCGTTAATTATACATGAACTGCAAAACAGGATATCATGAGTAAACGTAAGAACTTATCAGTGGATGATATTAGCAATTTATTGGTTGTTATAACACATACTGGAGCATTATTGATGTGAGTGATTGCAATAGTGATGAAAAGACCTTGTGCAAAACACGTGGTCTGGACAGAAAAGATGAGGACAGTGTGCTCTTAGCGTTTATTGTTCTTAATTTTATGATGGGTTAACACAGAGTACCATATTACCAAAAAATTGGTCATCTGCTAGAGACCTTGGTGTGGATTTAGTTGCAGATGCATTGACGAGGGCAAGATTTCAAGAGATCATACATATATTCATGTGAATGATAACAGTGCAGTATCGAAAAAAGAAGCCAGACAGGCTGCACAAAATAAGACCTTTCATAGTAATAAGAAGTTTTAATCTGTATATGAAGGGACTCGGGAAGTACACGTGGAGGAGTCTGTTGTTCTATTCAAAGGACGCAATTCCCTAAAGCAGTACAATCCTGCCAAGCCCATCAAGCGGGGTTACAAACTCTGGTGTGTAGCTGACCAGAAGGAATTCATTCTTGCATTTAAACGTATCAAGGGAAGAATGAGGATCCTGATGAGTTTGGAGAGCACAGGTTAGGTGGGAGGGCGGTTTTATTTCTGACAAAACTTCTGTGGTGCAAGAAGAAAATTGTATTTTTTTAATAGTTACTTTACCTCTCTTCGACTTTTAGAAAGGTTGAAACTATAAAAGACCTTGGCATGTGGCACAATAAGACCTGACAGGCAGGGTTGTCCTAACTGAGAAGAGCCTGATAAGAAGAGAGTATGATTACAGATTTTCTAATATTGGTTTGGGCTTCTTTAAGTGACAGGACAATAAATCTGTACATTTTTCACCCAAACTTACGTGCAACGAACTGGGAAAGATGGATCCAAACCGATTGCAGCATGCCCCGTAGTTGTATATGACTACATCAGTGTATGGGAGGAGTTGACCTTGCCAACCATTTCAAAGATCTGTATGATGTTGACAGGAAGTCGAAGAAATGGTGGATGAGGCTGTTCCGGGGTTTTCTTGATATATTTGTAAATGCCTACGTAATTTACTGTGAAATTTTTAGTAAAACAACAGTCAAGTTTTAAAGGATGGTGACACAAGGACTTTTGTCAATGAAAAAGCCCAAAAGCAAGACGAATTCCTTGACAACACGTGGGTCATCTCCATCCCTGCCTGGAAAAAGAAGGAAGACAGAGTAGTCTGTCCCAAAAGATGCCAGAATGGGAACTAGGGGGTATTCATCGGCCTAAATTTATGGAGGGTTGTGAGCGATGTGAGGTGTGCAGTGAGAAGAAGGTCCAGTCACGTCCAAGTTTTCAATGCAGCCACTGCAAGGTGTCAACGTGAAGATGAACTCCTTTGCGGAATATTACCAAGTAGACGTGTAGAACACTTTGAACATTCCCAATTGGCATTTTTATGAGACGGATTGTTTGCTTTCCATTTTACTTCTTCTTTATTATGTTCATATTACAATGGTTTGTGAATTTTATACTACTAGTATTTATTCACATTCATTTTGAGAATACTTTTAGAAAAATGTTTGACCTTCAGCAGTTTTGATGTACTTGAATAGAAGGGGTAACTAGAGGACTGACGGTACTTACAAGTACAACTGCTAGATTGTGTTTCCAATCACTAGTGGACTGAGGGTACTTCAGAGTACCGTACCATGAAAAAATGGGGACTTCCTACTTGTTGCATTTTGAAAACATTCCTTGTATGTCTTATTTTAATGGTATTTCAAACCTTTAAGGAGACAAAAATGCCATTTTTCATTTTCTGTACTGTTGGGACTCGAAGGGTTAACGTACTCACGTGGTTGACTACGTCTGACCGACCTCTATGTGAAATGAAACATTTAGCACTGTACTGTATAATGTAAATCCCACGTTGTCGTCTGCTAACCCTTTAATGAAGGGAAATTATCTTCTAATACTATTGTTAACTCCGCACTTACTTTTCGGCATGATACAAACTACGTGCAACACTGAGTAGCAACCGATCTGCAAAAGAGAAACGAAAAGAGCATCGGTATTAGAATTACCATCTTCTCGTCAAAGATTCGTCACCAAGAGTGCTGCATATTTAAGATGGAATAAATTCCGTAAGTCTAATGAACTTATTTTAGGAGATACTTATAAAACATAAAAAGCGGGACATTTGAAAAAAGTCGGGACACCGGGACATTCTATCAAAAAAGGGATTGTCCCAGAAAGAAACGGGACGAATGGTAATCCTAGGCTAAATTGAACTCAGTATTCTTCATTGTTTGCTTGTTATTGGACTTAATTCCTTTTAAAATGTTTTCAATCACGCCACAGCAAAACTTAAAAGGAAAACCCGAAAGAAAAATAAAATACAAAAGCACTAAAATGAAGAGAATATGATAATTTCTCTGCTGTGTTATATTTTACGAAGAACCTAGAATTAATAATGTTTTAATGTTACTTTTAAACGTCCCACTAACTAATTTTGACGAATTTCGGAGACACCGAGGTGCTGGAATGTTGTCTCACAGGTGTTCTTTTACGTGCCAGTAAATCTACCGACAATAAGCTGACGTATTTGAGCACCTTCGAATACCACCGGAGTGAGCCACGATCAAACCTGCCAAGTTGGGCTCAGAAGGCCAGCGCCTCAACCGTCTGAGCCAATTGGTAAAAAAAAAAAAAAAAAACCAACAGGAAAACTTAAAACTTAAATTTATATTTTGACTTCCGAAATCCATGTTGGTTAGATTGCATAATTGTTCTTATCACAGGACACCGGTACGCTAAAATAGCTATAAAATCAGTAGGACCCCGGAAGGAGAGGTAATGGTCGTGGGAAATTTGAGAGCCGTCTCTCAAAATGGATTACAATACTGATTTGAAATCGTATACTGGGCATCTGAGTTAAAAATATTGTACAAAGCAAAACATTCTGTGTTATGCTCGTTTTAAAAGTATAGTACAACTTCATTGAGGTCCAGGAGGCTTGGCACAAATCTCAGAGGCGCTTTATGCTCTTTCCTCAGCACGTGCTGTGGAATTAATTATGTTTTATACCCAATGTTGATCTACAAATCTTGAGTTGTTAATTAGATCTGATTCATCCAAAACTTCATAAGGAGGCACTGATTCCAGAGGTAGTTTGCTAATACTATATCCGGTTTTACATCACAACGTTCTTGAGAAGATTAAACACTTATCTGTGCAGTAGCATGACGCAAGGAAAATTGAACAATGAATCATGCACGTTCATAATCAAGAGATAAAAAACTAAACATCAAAACTGTGACGAACATTTTTCATCAAACGATCGAATGTTCTTAGGAACACTCTCTTTATGAGTGAGAATTAGAAATTCAGTAAAGATTTTATATTTTTTACTAAAGACTTAAGACTTTCAGTTTCTCTTTTATTATTATATATACCGGGCGAGTTGGCCATGCGGTTAGGGGCGCACAGCTGTGAGCTTGCATCCGGAAGATAGTGGGTTCGACCTCACTGTCGGCAGCCCTGAAGATGGTTTTCCGTGGTTTCCCATTTTCACACCAGGCAAATGCTGGGGATGTACCTTAATTAAGGCCACGGCCGCTTCCTTCCCATTCCTAAGCCTTTCGTATCCCATCGTCGCCATAAGACCCATCTGTGACGGTGCGACGTAAAGCAAATAGAAAAAAGATACTAACAATAAACGCCAAATTTGCTTTTTTTTAAAACTCTCTTTGGTATCATTCTACAAGAAAACTAGACTATTATATTTTTACCTTAAGATTTTAGATACATAATTTGTATTTCTTTAGCTTCCTTCCTTTTAATTCATATATATTTAACATATAAAATGTCTTACTTTTTTCGTGATTAAAACACAACTTTACCTTTTATGTGGATTTTATGTCGTTTGTGGAATTTACTTTTACTCATTCATTATTGTTGAAAAAGCGGCTAATAAAACAATCGTTTATGTTTTCCATCGAGTATTGTTCTTCAAAAACACCTAAAACTGCATTTTCATGTAGTTTAAATTTCGATATTATCCGGGGCCTTTCCTTTTTCGACTGTGAACTTTTACAATTTGCTTTACGCCACACCGGCGCCGATACATAGGTCTTGCGGCGACGATGGCGAAAGTGCTAGGAGTGGGGAAGGAAGCCATCGCGGCCTTACTTGAGGTACAGCCTGGTGTGAAAATGGGAAACAACGGAAAACCATCTTCAGGGCTGTCGACAGTATCTATGTCTAGCTCCTGAATGCAAGCTGATAGTTACTTGACCCAAACCGCGCAGCCACTTGGACTGTTAGAGCACCTCACTAATTTTCAAAAGCCGGCGTCCCCGGTTGTTCGAGATCGTTCTTGATATTTTCCCTTCAGGTAACTCATCAGGAAGAAGTCGCATCAGATGGGTGCGGGTGATAGAACACAGTGTATTCACGATATCCCCTGCCTGTCGTAATAGGCGACTATAGGTAATCATTCTGGGATCTCTCAACTTGGGAACGTGGATGGGTGACCATGGTTCCCCTAACTGAGTCTCACATCTCTTCCTCTTACCTGTGCCTGACTCCTTGCTTTCATCTTTACTATCTGAGTTTCCTAGGACTACTCTTGTTCTCATCCAACCTCGGCGATATTTAGTTCGCGAGGCCTATGGGATCATTCATTTTCACATCATAAAAATGCTGGAAGACCACTGACACTACTGTACCTTCCATCCTCGCGTCACCAGAAACCTATGTTTTAGTACAACGTTAAAACCCACAGAAAGAGAAGAAGCTCTTTCTGCCAGTGAACTTCAGCGATCTTCGGAATATCGCTATCCCATCGGCCAGGTGGTCAGGTCTTATTCCACTCCAACAGCAGCTTCGTCCATCTGTCGTCTTTTATTTTGTGGCTCCCAAGCCAGATGGGTGTAGAGGGAAACGAGTTAGCTGATAAGGCTGCCAAAGAGGCAGTAACACTGCCCCCCTTGCCTTTCAAGGTTCCAACAAGTGATATTCGCTCTCAGCTCAAACATCTGGTTATGTCCCATTGGGAGATGGAGTGGCAGGCCAACCCTCTTCAAAATAAGCTGAGAGCGGTTAAGGGTACTACGGAGTGGGGAGAACTTCCCATCGGGCCTCTCGGAGGGAAGCAGTGGTATTATGTCGTCTTCGGATCGGCCACGGTATCCTGACTCACTTCCATCTACTGAAAGGAGAACCCCCTCTGGTGTGTACTTGCGGTGATCATCTTACCGTGGTACACATCCTTACGGAGTGTGTGGACCTGGTCGATCTGCGCCGTAGTCTTAAGCTCCCAAGTACAATCTCCGTTATCTTGCGTGATGACGAGCAGTCAGCAGACCTCGTTATCCGCTTTATGAGGGATATTGGTCTGTTTTATCGTGTGTAATGATATCCTTTGTCCTAGAGTTTTTGTGTCAATTGCGCTTTTATCCCATTGACTTCATTTTACAGTAGTTTGTGTTGCGTATTTTAATGTGTTATTTTAACGTCTAACGTAAATTATGTACGGTATATAGGCCTACACCGACTTAGCAAAATGAAATGTCGTATGGCTTTTAGTGCCGGGATATCCCAGGCCGGGTTCGGCGACCTGCGCGTCGTGATGAGGATGAAATGATGATGAAGACACCACATATACCCAGCCCCCGTGCCATTGGAATAAACAAATTAAGGTTAAAATCCCCGACCCAGCCGGGAATAGAACCCGGGACCCTCTGAACCGAAGGCCAATACGCTGACCATTCAGCCAACGAGTCGGACACCGACTTAGCAAATGTCATAGGATAGTCACCTAGTAGCGTGTGGGGCCTCCTCTGGCCCTGCGAACTGCAGTGAGACGCCGTGGAAGTGAGTCGACAAGTCCCTGGTAGTCCTCTGGACGCAGCTGACACCAAATCGTTTGCAGAGCGGCCGCCAATGCTGGTCTGTTCGTGGGTGCAGGATCCATGGCACGGAGCCTGCGTTCCAGGACATCCCAGATATGCTAGATAGGGTTCATATCGGGGCTCCTGGGTGGCCATTGCAGTCGTTGGACCTCCGCTGCATGTTCCTGGAACCATTCCCGGGCGACGTGGGAGCGATGTGGCGGCGGGTTATCATCTTGAAACACCGCAGAACCGCCTGGGCGCTGAAAGGCCAAAAAATGGGTGGAGATGGTCTCCGAGCAGCTCAACATACGCGTACCATTCAAAGTCTCTTCCAGAACAACTAGGGGGCCCATTCCATACCAGGAAAATGCACCCCAGACCATAACAGAGACACCAGCGCCCTGGACCATACCTTCGAGGCAGGCGTGATCCATCGCTTCATGTGGTCTCCGCCATACACGGTGCCCCCCATCGGCATGGTGCAGTCGAAATCCTGATTCGTCCGACCATATCACGTTACGCCATTGTTCCAGTGTGCATGCCTGGTGACTGGCGACAAATGCACGTCGTTGTGCGCTATGACGTTGGGTTACCAGTGGCACCCGTGTGCGGCGCCGGCTCCCATACCCCATAGAACCCATGTTCCTATAGATTGTCCACTGGGAGACGTGTCTAGCACGGCCTGTGTTGAATTGAGCCGCGATTTGTTGCATGGTTGCCCGTCTGTCACTATTGACAATCCGTCTCAGATGTCGCCGGTCACGGTCATCGAGGGTGGCTGGACGGCCGGTCGTTCGTCTGTTGTGGACGGTGACACCCGCATTCAACCATTTACGATACACCCTGGACACGGTTGATCGTGTGAAGCCGAATTCCCGCACCACTTCCGAGATCGCACTTCCTATCCGTCGGGCACCGACCACCATACCCCGTTCGAACGGTGTCAGCTCACGACGACGTTCCATGTTACACCTGTCACATGCATAGCCATTGCTCACAAGGTCTGCTATACAACTGCCGCTGGCACAGGGGGCGTGTGGTGCGCAGACAACACACCTGCGCACCAGTGCTCCGCTATCCCATAACATTTGCTCAGTCAGTGTATATCTGTACTACCAGGCAATGCCTTATTCCTTTGTTTCCTGTATTTTCTCTTATTTTATTAGAAAATAAGGCATTACGAATTAGATCCACTGATTGTTTTAATCTCATACTCATTTTCTTCATCACAATTTTTTTAACTCTACTCAGTGGACTCATTTTAAAATTTTAACTATCATATATCGTGTCACCCATCTCGTTCCATTAGGGGCCGATGACCTTCGATGTTAGGCCCTTTAAAACAACAATCATCATCATCATCATCATCGTCTTTTATTCGAACGACATGACCGGCTCACTACCATTTCATCCCCCTGTGGGTGGGGGCGGTAGAATAACACCCATGGTATCCCCTGCCTGTCGTAAGAGGCGACTAAAAGGGTCCCCAGGGGCTCTGAACTTTGGAGCTTGGGTTTTCGACCACGGGGCCCTTAGCTGAGTCCTGGCATTGCTTCCACTTACTTGTGCTAGGCTCCTCACTTTCATCTATCCTATCTGACCTCCCTTGGTCAACTCTTGTTCTTTTCCGACCCCGACGCTATTAGGTTTGCGAGGGCTAGGGGGTCTTTCATTTTCACGCCCTTCGTGGCCCTTGTCTTTCTTTGGCCGATACCTTCATTTTCGAAGTGTCGGATCCCTTCTATTTTTTTCTTTCTGATTAGTGTTATATAGAGGATGGTTGCCAAGTTGTACTTCCTCTTAAAACAATAATCACCACCACCACCACTACCATTTCAAGGTAGCTGTTCTCTCTAGGACGTCCTTCAGCTGTGTGTCCAGCTGTTTTATCCAGATCTGAAGATTGCTGAGTGCCTCTTACAGTAAATGCTGGCCAGCCTAGCTTGATGTTTCGAAATATTTTCGGCGTTTGCCCAGTTGTAGGTCTACTTTCTCTGTAAACAATAATTCAACTACCACCACCAGTCATCACCACTAAGGCTGTTGCCTAGGCGGGTTAGGGGACCGCCGCGAGAAATAACATATTCCGGAAAAATTTATCTTATAGCCTGGATGGAGTTACTTGCTGTGTGGGTGGTGAGATCATCCTGTTAAAACCATATCAAACAAGTATCAGTACAACAGTGATGAAGTTCAACTTACAAAAATTCACGTAATGGGACGATCATAGATACTGTCAATAACTGACCCGAAAGATGTAGGAACTTACTGCATCAGGCACACTGTTTCCACACCATACTGTGACTTCGTCGCTACACAAAGGTCTTGGATACAAACGGCGTGGATTTTCTGCTGCCCAGTATCTGAAGTATCTACTGTTTATTCATTAACCCATTCAAGTGGACAGCCTTGTCTGTCATTAGTTCATTCAGAAACTGACTGTTCCTTCGTGTTTATCACTTCCAGCAAGGATTCACAAAATTGGACACGTCCAGTAAAACCATGAAGGTTTAATTGGTTGACCATTTGTATTTTGCAAGTTTGGATATGGACCTCGTAGCCACAATTCTCAACAGTACCGGGCGTACTCGGACCACTCTGGACTCCCTTCAAATCACATAAATCTTTCGCCTTTTACCTCGTCATCAAGAAGGCTGCTGATCGAGCCCTGGTCAATGCTAGTGAGGTTTTTGAAAAGTCATGTAGGAACTAAAGATTTAGTTTGGTGGTTGATTTATTATGTTTATTTAGCGTATGGCTTTTAATGCTGGAAGTGTCCGAGGGCATGTTCCGCTCGTCTGGTGCATGTCTTTCTATTTGATGCCAACGGGCGACCTGCGCGTCTGGGTGTGATGAGATGATGATGATCGTGAGTTAGGGAGAGGGTGACACCCGGTGTCGGCACATAGCCAACTCCTGTCGAAGAACACTAAGAGATGTGACGGGCAACATTCTGATGGTGATATTTTTTTTCCACTAACGGGACTCGAGCCGGCTAACCATGCTGTCAGATCATATAGGCTTGACGCCTTGATGATCATGGTCACCAGGCAGGCTACTTTGATGGTGATTATTGTTTTTCTTTTTGCTATGGGCTTTACGTCGCACCGACACAGATAGGTCTTATGGCGACGATGGGATAGGAAAGGCCTAGGAGTTGGAAGGAAGCGGCCGTGGCCTTAATTAAGGTACAGCCCCAGCATTCGCCTGGTGTGAAAATGGGAAACCACGGAAAACCATTTTCAGGGCTGCCGATAGTGGGATTCGAACCTACTATCTCCCGGATGCAAGCTCACAGCCGCGCGCCTCTACACGCACGGCCAACTCGCCCGGTGATTATTGTTTTAATAGGAAGTATAACTAGACACATCCTCTCTTAACGCTACTGTAAACAAAGGAAAAAAATGCAAGAGGTCCGATCCTTCGATGAATGAAGGTGTCGCAAAAGAAAGTGCCACGAAGGGCGTGAGCATGAAGGAATCCCTAGGCCTCGCAAACCTAATACCGTTGGGTTCGGAATAAAAGCAGAGTTGACTAAGGCAGGTCGGATAGGCAAGCTGAAAGTGAAGACTTGGACAAATATGTGGAAAAAATATCAGACTCAGCTAAGGGTCCATGGTCCCCAACCCAAGCTTCCTGTTTGATTATGATGGTTCCTTTAAGGGTTCTAACATCTAGGCCATCAACCCCATTCCCAATTTAGATCCCCTTGGGGTCCCCTTTTACTCGTCTCTTACAACAAGCAGGGGAATCTGTGAATGGATTCTACCGCTCCTAGCCACAGGGGGGAACAGGTTTAGTTTCAATGTAAAACTGACAAGGTTAAATAATAATAATAATAATAATAATAATAATAATAATGTATGACCTTAAGTGATTCCATCTACACGATACATTATATAATTTACCCCCTGTTTCCATTTAGTAGTGGTGGTACAAAAGGTGCATTTTCTCCGGAAGTATCAGTTCATTAAACAAGAAATTTTCAGCACGAGTTCTTTCATGGTCACGTATCAGTCTGAACTAAAAATATACAAGTAGAATAAAACGTTTCCACTCAGAAAATAAAATACCGTAAGAATCAACAAAAATATATTCTTTAAAAAATATTGATTAAGGAACAACTCATTCTGATCGATAAGATTACTTCCCGCACCCTAAGGATATAGCAAGCAAATATTTGTGATCTGTATCATGGCTGTATCATTTGTAATATACACTGACTGAGCAAATGTCATGGGATAGCGCACCACACACCCCCTGTACCAGCGGCAGTTGTACAGGAGACCTTGTGAGCAGTGGCTGTGCATGTGACAGGTGTAACATGGAACGTCGTCGTGAGCTGACACCGTTCGAACGGGGTATGGTTGTCGGTGCCCGACGGATGGGAAGTGAGATTTCGGAAGTGGTGCAGGAATTCGGCTTCACACGATCAACCGTGTCCAAGGTGTATCGTGAATGGTTGAATGCGGGTGTCACCGTCCTCAACAGACGAACGACCGGCCGTCCAGCCACCCTCGATGACCGTGACCGGCGACATCTGAGACGGATTGTCAATAGTGACAGACGGGCAACCGTGCAACAAATCACGGCTCAATTCAACACAGGCCGTGCTAGACACGTCTCTCAGTAGACAATTCTTAGGAACATGGGTTCTATGGGGTATGGGAGCCGGCGCCGCATGCGGGTGCCACTGTTAACCCTACACCATCGGGCACAACGACGCGCATTTGTCGCCAGTCACCAGGCATGGACACTGGAACAATGACGTAACGTGATGTAGTCGGACGAATCACGATTTCAACTGCACCCTGCCGATGAGAGGCACCGTGTATGGCGCAGACCACATGAAGCGATGGATCACGCCTGCCTTGAAGGTGTGGTCCAAGGCGCTGGTGTCTCTGTTATGGTCTGGGGTGCATTTTCCTGGTATGGAATGGGCCCCCTAGTTGTTCTGGAAGAGACTTTGAATGGTAGGCGTATGTTGAGCTGCTCGGAGACCATCTCCACCCATTTTTGGCCTTCCAGCGCCCAGACAGTTCTGCGGTGTTTCGAGATGATAACGCGCCGCCACATCGCTCCCACGTCGCCCGGGAATGGTTCCAGGAACATGCAGCGGAGGTCCAACGACTGTCATGGCCACCCAGGAGCCCCGATATCAACCTTACCGAGCATATCTGGGATGTCCGTGCCATGGATCCTGCACCCACGAACAGACCAGCATTGGCGGCCGCTCTGCAAACGATTTGGTGTCAGCTGCGTCCAGAGGACTACCAGGGACTTGTCGACTCACTTCCACGGCGTCTCACTGCAGTTCGCAGGGAAAGAGGAGGCCCCGCACGCTATTATGTGGCTATCCCATGACATTTTTCTAAGTCAGTGTAGTACCATAAGTCAATGTTGCGACCACGCGGAAAAAATATATTAAAGAAAGACCTTAAGATCGGCCTATAACTTTGCAAATTAAGCTTCTAATTGCCTCATAAATGCACTCTATATGGTAAACATGCAATGCAAATCAATTATAAGATTCCAGAGATATTAACTGTTTTGCCCAACAATGTCCAAATGTTGCTACGGTGGTTAGCACCCCCTTAGCACTGCAGTGATTATTGTTTTAAGGAAAATGACAACTAGGCAATCATTCTTTCTTAAAACTAAATAACATGGGAAATGGAAGAGGTCTGACCTTTGAACAACAGGGAAATACTATGAAAGGTTTGAAATTGGAAGACTCCCTAGGACTCGCTTCGTAAATGCATTCTACTCAGAGCCGACGGTAGCAACTTAGCAACGCTCTGCCTATCTGTCAAGCGGAGGCTGAGAGAAAATGGGCCGTGTCCTCTTCAGTGACTTCACCTATATTCAGGACATTCAGAGCAACACGAAGATTACGATAAATGCACACTCTTCGCAAAATGATACTAAGAATCACGCATCAGTAAATGCATTCACTGAAGTTAGAAATTCACATCATTACCGTACTGATCTGCATTTAGGGCAGTCGCCCAGTTGGCAGATTCTCTATCTGTCATTTTCCCTATAAACGAATATTCACCCCAATGTATCCTCTTGAAGTTCAAATTTACCTTCATTTTATGATATTTTTACTCATAAATCTCCGCTCAAATTCATTCGTCTACTAAATGTCATTCCAAGCCATATCTCCACTGATAGCTCGAAACGTTCAGTTTGGTCGAGCAACACGTCTCCTTACTTCCAAGTCTTCCCTGCCCACAATTTGCTATATTTTCAGCACGCAACTCTTTCGTCGGAAATCACCTAGAACAAATCGTGCTGCTTTCTTTTGGATCTTATAATAGTGATAAAGCAAGACAAATATTTAAAAGTTTTCCCTTACAGTGATAATAAATAACTATTTTCTAACTGAATCTTGTGGAAAATTTAGAAATGAAATTAGATTAGAGACAATATTGGATTAGGAAATAAATAATTTTGAGTCGTTCGAGGAACTTCGCCGCATCACACCTGCTACTTCATATTCATCCTGATTTCTTCAGATTCACCTTGAAATTATGATGTATGGATCTCGTTGGCAATATTTCTCTAAGCCATTCAACACCGACGTTATCTTTAAATCTCTCAACATAGAGAATAATGACTTCTCATTACTGACTACATTAATATTGATCACGGTGAAACAAAACACTGCGCTGGAATGTATGCCCAAAGGTGTTCATTAGTAGGGCTACATAATGACTGCTATAACGATTAGTTTGAAACTGGAGAAGATATCTTCATCTCAATCAGCTACACGTGCTGAAATAAAATATCAAGGAGTATCGTAACAGCAAAATATAAAGTGTAACGGAAAGCATTTAAAGAGAGTATTGACCCACTTAGGACATTTTGAACATATCATTTCTCGTTGCTACTAGTATTTAGTCTATGTTTCGATACGCACACATATGCATAGGCCTTCGCTGAGTGAATATTGTTGTCGGCGGCACGGTAGCTAAAAAGAGACGGTAGGTGTTCAATCGCAACCGGCCAGGAGCGTGTGACGTCAGCGGACTCTAGTCTGCCAGGCGCTGTAGCCTACTGCAAATCCGTGTGCCGAGGCCCCACTTATCACAAACACGTTTACGTTTTAATATAACATTTTCACATGAAAACCACTAAGGTATTGCATAAAACTATTATTTTTATTATTTTGTTTGTGTGCTTTAGTAAATATTGCAATCCTACTTTAAAAAATAATAATACGTTTTGCCAGTATGTTTAAAAATCGTTCTTAAATGTTCCAATATACCGCAAATTTGAGTATTTACAGTTCCCAATTACTTGAAATAATTTTTCAAAAGTACCCTGTACACGTACAGATTAAATAAATCAAAGCTTAACAATCAAGAAATAATAATTATTATTTAAGCCCACTAAGGAGCGCTGATGACTAGTTCTTCCTCGATGCTCTTCTTCGATCCCAATACCTCTTGAGCCCTGCTGATAATTTCTCCTTTCTCTCCTGTGAAAGGGGCTTCCGACTTCTAGGGACTCTAGGTGGTGGGGTCCAAGACTGTACCATAGCACAAAATTTGGAACGATCTTCTATATCAATATCTGAAATCCCAGCCGAATCCAAGTCCTTCTGTACTTCATTAAGAAGCTTCCAGTCTTGTTGCTTTTAACCAAAGAGAAGATCTTTTTGGTAAGCCTGTTGCTGTCCATTCGTTGTAGGTGTCCGTAGAACTTCTGAGGGGATAAATTCCGGCACCTTGGCGTCTCCAAAAACCGTAAAAGTAGTTAGTTGGACGTAAAGCAATTATTATTATTATTATTATTATTATTATTATTATTATTATTATTATTATTATTATTATTATTATTATTATTATTTGTACTAAAGGGAAAAAGAGTTAGACCCTACTCAAAAAGTTTCGTTTGGAACTGTGAAAGCAAATTATTTACTGTCAAGAAACTTTCAAAGTTATAACTTAGAAAGAAGGTTTAGTCAGTACTTATAGCTTATTGATTGTAACTACAATGTTACTGCAGATATTATGGGTGAATGTGTAAATGTTTCAGCATGACTTTCAACCAAACTGACCGAGCTCGATAGCTGCAGTCGCCTAAGTGCGGCCAGTATCCAGTAATCGGGAGATCGTGGGTTCGAGCCCCACTGTCGGCAGCCCTGAAGATGGTTTTCCGTGGTTTCCCATTTTCACACCAGGCAAATGCCGGGGCTGTACCTTAATTAAGGCCACGGCCGCTTCCTTCCAATTCCTAGGCCTTTCCTATCCCATTGTCGCCGTAAGACATATCTGTGTCGGTGCGACGTAAAGCAAATAGCAAAAAAAATCAACCAAACTTGATACCGGTTACACATACAACTTACAGTACTACCTGGAAAAATTACTGTAGGGGCAAGAAACCTCTAGCACCCCTAAAGGAACGGGGTGAAATGTAAAAACTTGAAAATGACCCATATGAGTGGTGATATATAATATTTGAAGTAGTTGAGAGGAACTGCAACACACTCGATGCCGTTTAAGTCAAAGTTCATTCCCAATCGATATGGGGGTTAGGAGGGGTGAAGAAAGAATATCCAAAATGACCGAGATTATGGATATACGTGTGTATGTTCCAGCATAGCTTTGAACCAAACATGATACACATATGACTCTTTGGGAAAGAAAACTATGAGGTAAGATATCCCTAATGGTGGGGGTGAAAAAGGGATGAAATAGTAAAATAATAGAAAAAGACTAATATTAAAAGAGAAAATGATGTGTTTTAATAAATATATTTTTCTTTTACTTTTTAATAAACGGTTTAGAGACATCTAACGCGGTTTAATTAGTAAACGTGGGCGAAGCGGCGGGCACATGTTAGTATGAAGATAAAGTTGGAACTCACTAGGGCAAATTGGGGCGTTAGGGGAGTTG
Organism: Anabrus simplex; assembly: GCF_040414725.1. Lineage (NCBI taxonomy): Eukaryota > Metazoa > Arthropoda > Insecta > Orthoptera > Tettigoniidae > Anabrus > Anabrus simplex. The sequence goes on from NC_090271.1 coordinate 167,199,080, forward strand.
GGGATTGGAATAACTTACCAAGGGAGATGTTCAATACATTTCCAATTTCTTTGAAATCATTGAAGAAACGGCTAGGAAAACAACAGATAGGGAATCTGCCACGTGGGCGACTGCCCTAAATGCAGATCAATAGTGACTGATTGGTTGAAATTGAGCTTTGTCTCGTCCTTGTACGACAAATCGGATATTTCGGCTATATTAGCCTATGTTAATGTGCCAAAGGGCCTAAATCTAGGGATTGGACAGGGATGTTAACATTTGTTGTAGATGGGGTTACCCGCAGGGTCCTAAAAGGTAAGTATACAAAATTTGGTTCAGATTGGCGGAACGGTACGGATTTGTATAAGTAACAGACGGTCATACAGACATTCTGCTTTAAGGAGATGGATAGATAATCTCGAGGGAAGGAAAGTGAAATTATATTACCGGTACTTTCTCATCGTGGTGATATTATATTTTCTATCGTCGTTAATCTTTTATGAATTTATATTTTCTCGAAGTGTGAAAATCACAGATTTTTGGGTTGGCATGGACCCATCCGTTGAAACCGTCGGCAGTAGGGACTCACTTTTTCCAGATAGGTAAATACCGTCGCGGACGTTTCTTTTAGAACCTTTCATGCTCAATAATCACTGCACACATACTAGGGGATAGCCATCTCTTATTTGATTTTATTTCCTATAATTACCACTACTCGATCCCTTTTGTCGTAGATTATTTTATACATCCAAACCTTCCCGACAAATTCTCTACACATCGCTGAAACCCGCGTCAGTAGCCTATCCGTTCGATGATTAGCTCGCACAAACCTGCTAATACCAACGGAGAAATGTGACATTTCCTGATTTGATCCCCTTGATATTGCTACTTTCACTCTAAACTAATCGCATTGCCTGCACACCATCTATCCCTCAGCTAAATAACGAGATTTGAGAAATTCTTTTTAGACATTTCCCCGCGATGTAACAGAGAGACGTTGAACTGAGCCTACTTTCGACTTTTGTACACCTACCGTAATTTGTATATAATATATATTTTTTGAACATAATTTTTTCTATACCGGTACCCTTCAGATTTTTATCTCATAGCACGTTTTTATCGTGGATTATATTTTCGTATTTGAGGTGTGCTTTTTTCTACTACCACTCATCACAACTAGATGACGGTACTACTGTAAATACAGAAAATAACCTGTCAACGGTGGGTACATACTGGCTAGTATAAGCTTTGTTCGTAGTACACGAGTAGTACAGGCAAATGTATGTCTAAGTATATATTTCAGACTTTCAACTAATAGGCTACTATTTAGTCATTCACGTTGTTATCTTACCGTATTCATCCATTTTTAAATTTGAAGTTACGAATAAAATCCTAATTCATTTCTAAAGCTCACAGAGTACACAGCACGTTAGATCAAAACAGCTGTCCGACTCGTTGGCTGAACGGTCAGCGTACTGGCCTTCGGTTCAGAGGGTCCCGGGTTCGATTCCCGACCGGGTCGGGGATTTTAACCTCAATTGGTTAATTCCTACGTCACGGGGGCTGGGTGTATGTGTTGTCTCCATCATCATTTCATCCCCATCACGACACGCAGGTCGCCTACGGGAGTCAAATAGAAAGACCTGCACCTGGCGAGCCGAACCCGTCCTGGGATATCCCGGCACTAAAAGCCATACGACATTTCATTTTCAAAACAGCTGACGTTTTCAACCACTTTCGTTCGTAGTAGAAATTAGCTCGTCACGTTTAAAACTATTTGCCAACCGCGTATGCGCATATGGACGATAAATCGAACTATCACGGATTCGTTCTGCGAACAAAGTATTTACATAGACCTACGGGCTTGAGGCATATTTGGTCTTTATTCTCTAGAGATCTAAAGCAAAATGTAGACATTTTAAAATCTTTTATTTTAGTGTTTATTGTTTATTAGAACAAAATATGACATCTGCAAAAATAAAAAAAAATTGAAAACTTTTAGAGGGAACAAAAGTTGGCCTGGGGGCCTATGGGGCGTTTGAGGGAAGAAATTTAGACACAGACATCATTTGTTTTGTGTATTTTAGGGAAATACAGGCTTTTTTGGGTGGGAGGTCGGGTGTTTATCTCATACGGTACTAGTGAAAGTGCCCATTCTTTGCAAGGATTAGTGGTTAATGATGCGAAATGAAATATCCCAGACAATATATCCCTCAGTTCATTTCCTTTTTGCAAATAAGTTATTTTATTTTTCCTTTTCTTTTCATTTTTTCCGTAAATAATGGCTAAGGAGTACAAGTGTAGGAACTGTGGGTGTGGCAAGGCATTGAGGGGTATGAGGGAGGAGTTGGAGAGTTTGAGGGAGATAATTAGGATTCTCACAGAAGACAGGAAGGAAGATAGGTAAAAAGGTAGGAAAGGGAAATGTAGAGTAGAGAATAGGAGGTGGAACAGGGTCATGGGAAGGAGAAAAGGGAGGAGGAAATAGCTTCTGCAGTTGTCAGGAAAGATAGGGCTGACCGGGGGGGAGGGAATCAAATGAGGTGAGTAGGGTTGAGCCTCTGGTCATGGGGGATACCATCATTAGACATGTGGGGAAAGTGTGTGGATAGGGGCCGATGACCTTCGATGTTAGGCCCCTTAAAACAACACGCATCATCATCATCAAAGTGTGTGGAGGAAAGGGAACCAGGGTAGAGTATTATCCAGGAATTAGGTTGAGGCAGATGTTGAAGAAAGTAGAAAAAAGGGAGGACGGGAAGGAGAAGTGATAGTGTTTCACGTTGGTACCAACAACATAAGGCAAGCTGATATAAGTATCAACATAGTTGGAGATGTGTGGGGTCTGCAAAATGCAACATGGGTAAAGATTAAGGAAGCGGAGATTGTTATTAGTGGAATACTGTGCAGGAGGGATACTGACTGGAGGGTGATTGGGAATTTAAATGAGACTATGGAGTGGGTATGTGGGAAACTGGGAGTGAAATTTCTAGATCCTAATGGTTGGGTAGGAGAAAGGGATCTGCACTCAGATGGCCTTCACTTAAACCACAGTGGTATGTATAAGTTAGGAAATTTGTTTGGAAGGGTAATAGGGAAGTACATTCAGGGAAACGGGTTGGCCTAGGGAGCAGTGATAAGAGAACAGGGAACTGGAAATCAAGTAGGGATGACATAAAAATGTTAGTGTTAAACTGTAGAAGTATTGTAAAGAAAGGAATAGAATTAATTTAATAGATATACATTTACCAGATATTGTGAAAGGAGTTGAATCTTGGCTGAGAAATGATATAATGGACGCAGAAATTTTCTCACGGAACTGGAGTGTGTATCATAGGGGTAGAATAGGAATGGTGGGAGGGGGAGTATTCATTCTGATGAAAGAAGAATTTGTAAGCTACGAAAAAGTTAAAGATGACACACATGAAATTCTAGGTGTGAGGCTCATTTCTAAAGATAATAGGCAACTTGATATATTTGGAGTGTTCAGACCGGGAGAGGGTAGCGCTGACATGGATTCAGAATTATATGATAAGATAATCAGCTATGTGGGAAATGACATGGAAAGGAATGTGATTGTAGCGGGAGATCTGAATTTAGCAGATGTCAATTGGGAAATAAATGCGAACGACAGGAATCATGACCAACAAATGGCAAATAAGTTATTATGGGAAGGACAGCTGCTTCAGAAAGTGATGGAACCAACAAGAGGGAAAAATTTCCTGTTTGTGGTGCTGGTGAAACCACATGAGTTCTATAGAGAAACTGAAGTACCGTAATAGATGGTATTAGTGATCATGAAGCTGTTTTTGTTGTAGTTAAAAATAAATGTGATAGAAAGGAAGGTCTTAAAAGTAGGACTATTAGGCAGTACCGTATGGCTGATAAAGCAGGCATAAGGCACTTTCTAAAAAGTATCTATGATCGGTCGAAAACGGTAAATAAAAATGTAAACAGACTCTGGGATGGGTTTAAAGCAATTGTTGAGGAATGTGAAAACAGGTTTGTACCTTTAAAGGCAGTAAGAAATGGTAAAGACCCACCTTATTATAAAAGAGAAATAAAGAGACTAAGAAGGAGGTGCAGACTGGAAAGAAATAGAGTTAGAAATGGCTGTGGAAGTAAAGAGAAATTGAAGGAACTTACTAGGAAATTGAATCTAGCAAAGATGGCAGCTAAGGATAACATGATGGCAAGCATAATTGGCAGTCATACAAATTTTAGTGAAAAATGGAAGGGTATGTATAGGTATTTTAAGGCAGAAACAGGTTCCAAGGAGGACATTCCAGGAATAATTAATGAACAAGGGGAGTGTGCATGTGAGGATCTTCAAAAGGCAGAAGAATTCAGTCAGCAGTATGTAAAGCTTGTTGGTTACAAGGATAATATCCAGAGAGAGGAGGAAATTAATGCTGAAGAAGTATTAACATTTACATATGATAACAATGACATTTACAATAAGATACAAAATTTGAAAACTAGAAAAGCAGCTGGAATTGATAAGATTTCTGAGGATATACTAAAGACTATGGGTTGGGATATAGTACAATATCTGAAGTACTGTACTTACTTGATTATTGTTTGGTTGAAGGAGCTATACCATATGAATGGAGAGTCGCTAGAGTAGCCCCTGTGTATAAAGCAAAGGGTGATAGACATAAAGCTGAAAGTTACAGACCAGTAAGTTAGTCATGCATTGTATGTGAGTTTTGGGAAGGCATTCTTTCTGATTATATAAGACATGTTTGCGAAATTAATAACAGTTTCGATAGAAGGCAGTTCGGTTTTAGGAAAGGTTATTCCACTGAAGCTCAACTTGTAGGATTCCAGCAAGATACAGCAGATATCTTGGATTCAGGAGGTCAAATGGACTGCATTGCGATTGACCTGTCTAAAGCATTTGATAGGGTGGATCATGGGAGACTACTGGCAAAAATGAGTGCAATTGGACTAGACAAAAGAGTGACTGAATGGGTTTCTATATTTCTAGAAAATAGATCTCAGAGAATTAGAGTAGGTGAAGCTTTATCTGACCCTGTAATAATTAAGAGGGGAATTTCTCAAGGCAGTATTATTGGACCTTTATGTTTTCTTATATATATCAATGATATGAGTAAACAAGTGGAATCAGAGGTAAGGCTTTTCGCGGTTGATGTTATTCTGAATAGAGTCATAAATTACAAGATTGTAAGCAACTGCAACATGACCTCGATAATGTTTTGAGGTGGACAGCAGGCAATGGTATGTTGATAAATGGGGTTAAAAGTCAGGTTGTGAGTTTCACAAATAGGAAAAGGCCTCTGAGTTTTAATTACTGCATTGATGGGGTGAAAGCTCCTTTTGGGGCTCATTGTAAGTATCTAGGTGTTAATATAAGGAAAGATCTTCATTGGGGTAATCACATAAATGGGAATGTAAATAAAGGGTACAGATCTCTGCACATGGTTATGTGGGTGTTTAGGGGTTGTAGTAAGGATGTAAAGGAGAGGGCATATAAATCTCTGGTAAGATCCCGACTAAAATATGGTTCTAGTGTATGGGACCCTTACCAGGATTATCTAATTCAAGAACTGGAAAAAATCCAAAGAAAAGCAGCTCGATTTGTTCTGGGTGATTTCCGACAAAAGAGTAGCGTTACAAAAATGTTGCAAAGCTTGGGTTGGGAAGAATTGGGAGAAAGAAGACGAGCTGCTCGACTAAGTGGTATGTTCTGAGCTGTCAGTGGAGAGATGGGATGGAATGGCATTAGTAGACGAATAAGTTTGAGTGGCGTTTATAAAAGTAGGAAAGATCACAATATGAAGATAAATTTGGAATTCAAGAGGACAAACTGGGGCAAATATTCTTTTATAGGAAGGGGATTAGGGATTGGAATAACCAAGGGAGATGTTCAATAAATTTCCAATTTCTTTGAAATCATTTAAGAAAAGGCTAGGAAAACAACAGATAGGGAATCTGCCACATGGGCAACTGCACTAAATGCAGATCAGTATTGATTGATTGAATGTGAATTATAAACTCACTGGCAAATGGCTGAATAAACAAATTACTGCTCACAGCAGTTCTCAAATATGGTAAGCCCGCTTGGCACTCTCAACCATACAAAACCCATTGTCGGCAGCCCTAAAGATGGTTTTTCATAGTTTGCTATTTTCACACCAGGCAAATGCTGGGGCTGTACCTTAATAAAGGCCACAGCCGCTTCTTTCCCACTCCTACCCCTTTCCTATCCCATCATTGCCATAAGACCTATCTACGTTGGTGCGACGTAAAGCACCTTGTAAAAAAAAAAAAAACCTTTCTGCAGAATGGTGCATTCATTCTTCAGCTGGCCTGTTAACAAACGAACAACGACTTAACACGGTTGATAACAAACGTGGCTTCACATGACCCCTGCTTATGCACAAAATGAATTTTCTTGAAAACTGTTAGAGTTATGAAGATGTTTCTTGTACAACTACTTTTTTCTTTTTGTTGCTATTTGTTTAACGTCGCAGTAACACATAGAAGGTTTTCGGCGATGGAAGGATGGGAAAGGGCTAGGATTGGGAAGATAGCAGCTGTGGCCTTAATTAAGGTACAGCCCCAGCATTTGCCTAGTGTGAGAATGGGAAATGACGGAAAACCATCTTCTTGGTTGCCGACGGTGGGATTCGAACCCACTATCTCCCGAATGCAAGCTCACAACTGCACGACCCTAACCGCACGGCCAACTCACTCGGTACTTCATTATTCGATAGGGCCAACCGTTTACCCGTTATTTTAGTTGATGTAGAGCAATAATTGCCTAAATTTAGGACACACCCCTGTAAAATCCCTAATTCAAAACAGTTAAATATATCGAAGTATCCCTTGCGTGACTCAGGATTTCAAGCTATATTCTTACGAAATTTTAGTGCTATTGGTCCAGTAGTTTGCAAGCCTATCTGAAACAAACAGACATCCCCTAATTTTTATTAATAGTATAGATATACATTGATACGCCAGGATTATACCGAGTTTTTACATTTAAATAGTGTTGCAACCTGTACTTTTGAATGGAAAACAGAAAAAAGTTTACAAATACAAAGCGCAGAGTGTACGGTATCAAATATGATACAACAGGTCACCGCAAGTTAGACTTATTGTCTGGGCCAGATAAAACACCTGATGTATCAGAGCCCCTGGGGAGTCCCTTTTAGTCACCTCTTGTGACAAGTAGGGGATTCTACACCCTTTTGATTCTTTAGAATTATTTTATAGAATACTTTATTGATATCTCAGTCTGACTTCTTGGCTGAGTCTGGCTCCATGGCTAAATGGTTAGCGTTCTGGCCTTTGGTCACAGGGGTTCCAGGTTTGATTCAAATCAAATCAGATCAAAATCAAAATCTCTTTATTTGCAAATGAGGTGTCTACCTCGGTGGCAAATGGTACACTAAAATACATTATTGTCAAGCACTAAAGAAAATTTTCCTAGAATACAATATTATACAATTTACGCTAATAATTTTTTCTATTAAACACACACATCATCCTTAATAAATTTATATTGTTTACAAAATTCTACTTATAATATCTTACAAACATAGTCAACTCATATACAGTATGGTATGTGAAATTACTTCTAATAATACTATACAACTGGTATAAGATTAAAATTAACACTGAATTTATTTACATATTTATATTTTACCCATTTTGGAACCTAAGTAGCATAACGACCTGCTGCGTCTTAACCAGAGCCCCTTTTGCCACCACTTTTCAGAGTTCCTGAAGGGCCTTCACAGCTACCGTAGCGGTCCCAGGGCCCTCGAAGTCCCCACTGTACTTCACCCCTACAGGCAGTCCCCTACTTGGGCTGTCCAAACTCCTTAGACCAGGGGATGGAATTAATTTAATCACACACATTTATTATTTACAATATCCTGCACTGGTCGAATGCCCTCTAACATTTAATTTATTATCTCTGTTGGTGTTTATTCTCTTCTTGAATATCTGTACAGATTTTGGAAAAGGATCAAACACTACCCTTGGTAAACTGTTCCACTCCTTCACGCCCTTCCCAATGAAAGAAAATTTACCCCAATCGCTTCTGCTAAAATTCCTTCTAATTTTGTACTTGTGGTCAGTTCTACCAATATAATTATTTTCCAACCGAAGCCTCTCACGGATATCTCCCCATGCTTCTTCTCCTGTATAGGCTCTATATAATCCTATAAGTCTAGTTTTCTCCCTTCTCTTACTTAAAGTTTCCCACCCAAGTTCCTTTAACATTTCTGATACACTACTCTTTCTCCTGAAATCCCCTGTTACAAACCTTGCTGCTTTCCTCTGCACACCATCTAGTTCTTTTATTAGGTATTCTTGGTGAGGATCCCAAACACTGTTTGCATATTCCAATAATGGACGAACCATACTTAAGTAACTTTTTCTTTTAATTCTTTGTTGCATCCTTTAAGTAGCCTCATTATGACATGTAACGATCTGTATGCTTTCCCAACAATGTCATCAACATGACCCTTCCAGTGCAAATTACTTTCAAATCTCACACCTAAGTATTTGCACTTGCCATCTTTTGGGATAACTACCTCATCCAAAGTATATTCAAATTCAGTTTTAAAGCTCCTGTTTGTAAATGTTGTAACAGTTGATTTGCCTCCATTAATCTTCATATTATTTTCTTCAACCCATTCTTGGATACTGTCAAGGTCCCTTTGTAATTCTGAACAATCCTCAATGTTATTTATTTCCCTATAAACAATTATGTCATCTGCATACAATCTTATTTTCGATGTTATATTGTTCCCTAAATCATTTGCATATATTAAGAAAAGTAACGGACAGATTATACTACCCTGTGCAATTCCCTTCCAGACTTTCTCTTCCTGTGATATATTATTTCCTACTTTGACTTTCTGAACCCTTGAATTTAGAAATGTTCTTATCCAACGTATAACCCTTACATCCAATCCTATTCCCTCCAATTTCTTTAATAATATTCCATGTTCCACTCTATCAAAGGCTTTGGAAAGATCTATGGCTATGCAATCTAACTGGCCTCCTGAATCTAACTGATCTGATATGTCCTGCTGAAATCCCACCAGTTGTGCCTTGCAAGAAAATTTCTTTCTAAATCCATACTGGCTCCTCATGAACCAATTTTTATCATCACATATCCCTCTGATGTACTTTGCTATTAAACTCTCCAGTATTTTACAAACTATACTGGTCAGGCTGATTGGTCTGTAGTTCTCTGGTTTCCTTTTATCACCCTTTCCTTTATAAATTGGTATTATTATAGTTTCCTTCCATTCCTTTGGTATCACACTATTATTTATGACATAGTCAAAGAGAAATTTTAAATAAGGCACTATATACCACCCCATTGTCTTTAATACCTCCCCAGTAATTTGATCACTTCCTGCTGCTTTTCCTTGCTGAAGCAGTTGGATTTCTCTGAAAATATCTTCATTTGTGAATGAGAAGCTTCTTGTTTCCCTCTGTGTCTCTCCCTCTCTATCTTCTGTTACGGTTTCCAAGTCCTGACAATCTTCTACTGAATCTCGGAATTCCCTACTAAAGAGGTTTGCTTTCTCAGTATCTGTTAAATAGTGTTCACCCCCTTCTCCCACCATTGTAGGAATTTGGATTCCTTTTCCTTTTTGATTCCTAATATATGAATACAGGTTTTTCCATTTCCCTTTGTGGTCGTTACCCTTTTGAAGTATGCCATTCATATACTTCTCTTTTGCTTCCTCTTTCACTCTATTCAGTTCCCTCATTAGCTTTTTTCTAGTTTCTCTACTCTCCCTACCTTCTTTGATTTTCCTGTTTATTATTCTACATTTTCTTTTTAATTTTCTTATTTACCTTGTGTAATAAACAGGGTCTGAGGTCATTTTACCCTTCTTAACAGGTACAAATCTCTTCTCTCCTTCCCAAATGATTCCTTTAAATTTAGCCCAAAGTGTATCCACATTATTCCCTTCACTTATCCAACGACTGAATTGTGATTTAAGGTAAGTCCCAAATTCATCAACTTTAGTTTTTCTGTGTAATTTCTTGTCTTTTGTGACCCTCTTATTAAGCATTTTTGGTACAAGTCCAAATCCATTATTACAGCCTTATGGTCTCCTATTCCTTCAATTACCTCAGTTTTATCAACAATTTCCCATGGTTTAACCAAGAATACATCTAGCAAGTTATTGAGGCGAGTTGGTTCTTGTACTACTTGTGTAAATCCTCCCTCCCAAATTAACTTATTTGCCAATTTCTGTTCATGGGCTTCACTTGCAGCTCCATTCCATTCAACTTCAGGCAAGTTTAGATCTCCCCCAATTATTACCGTATCATTATTGTTTTTATGAGTATAATCTATTATTTTCTCAAATATTTCCATGTCTCTTTCCTCTCTTCCAGGCCTATATGTTCCTCCTCCTTTATATTATCACAAACTAATTTTATCCCTAATATTTCATCCCTTTCATCAGTAAACCATTCATGCGAACAATAAGTTTCCTTCACCAGAATAAATACCCCTCCTCCCTTTTTATCTCCTCGGTCTCTACGATAGACTGTATACCCTTCTGGAAATACTTCTGTATTACCCACCCCTTCTCTCAACCACGATTCCACTCCTATCACCACATCCGTCTCATAAGATTCCATCAATGTACCGAATTTTAATTGTTTATTTACTACACTCTGACAGTTTACCAAGAGCAATCTCAGACCTCCTTCCTCCCTAAAACTTGACTGTTGCAATTGGGTAACGTTTGACTCATGAGTTGAGAACTTCCCTGGAACCCAGATCCTTGTACATAGATCTTGATTTAAGGGTCTGGGTTTTCTGGCAAGTTTCCCTGTATGTGCCAGTTTAGTGGTATGGGTTTTCTTAAGTACAGATTAGTTTGCAAATCTCTGTTGATAATTGTAGCAATTTGTCTACAGAGAGTTGCTTTTCCATTACCATTTAGATGTAACCCAAGTCTAGTGAACATTTGCCTGCCAAGATCTAAAGTATCTACTACATAGACTTTTCTAAAACTCTTACTTAATCTCTTGATTTTTATATTTACATCATGTACAGCTTTGTTCACACATGAGTCCTCTAAGAGGTCAAACCTGGGTGGCACATTTACTACAATTACTTTTGAGTCAGGTAGTTTGGAAATCTTACCTCTGAGAGTCGTAATTAATTCCTCACCTTCATTTGCAGCAATGTCATTTGTACCACTCACAATCACCACATAATTGTCCTTCTCTAACACAGGATCACAACTTGAAAGGACGTCTTCAGTTTTGGCACCTGGTTTTATTAGTCCTAAAACCTCAGTCTCTGGATTCTGCAGCTCATCCTTGATGCCTTCTGCCATACCCCGCCCTTGACTGTCTGCGTAGAGATGAATCTTTGGCGATCTTGAATTTCGGTTGGTTTTCTTCTTCTGTAGCTTACCTTCACTGGATTTAAAATTATTTGGAAAACTTGGTGTGTCTTCTTCTGGAACTTGCTGCAATAACTGAAATCTATTTTGGCACTGCAAAGAGTTTTTTCCCGGTTTTAAGTTGTACGTAGTTTCTCCCATATGTTTAACATTAGGCCTAAAATGGCCACGCGTCACTTCCGTCCACGGCGATCTTTCTTCTCCAATGTCTTCTTTATCTTCCAGTTTCTTTATTCTGTCCTTTAAGCTTTCATTTTCATGTTTCAGAGCGCATAAGTCCTCTTGTAGCACTCCTAAAATCTTAATTATAGTTTCGTAAGTCTCTCTTTCTTGTTGTTCTGCCTCACTCTCAGTTTGTTTACACTCGGGACACAGCCACTCACTTTCTTCAAATTCAGTCCTATTTACAATATTTGCACAACGAAAATGGTACCATTCATCACACTTACGACACAGAATCCCATTTTCAACTACTCTTCTGCATTTGCCACATTTTTCACTGCATCTTACACCATTATCTACTACGGATATCACAGACTCACACACAGTAGTCGCCATCTTGAACTCTTCCCAGCAGGGTTGGTTAATTTTGCTGACACGGGGGCTGGGAGTATGTGCCATCTTCATCATCATTTCATGCTCATCACGAAACGCAGGTCGCCTACGGGAGTCGAATCAAAAAGATCTGCATCTGGCGAGCCGAACTTGTCCTCGGACACTCCTGGCACTAAAAGCCATACACCATTTCATTTCTTGGCTGAATGGTCAGCATTGAGGCCTTCGGTTCAGAGTGTCCCGGTTCAATTCCCGGCCGGGATTTTATTTGCACCTGATTAATTCTTCTGGCTCAGTGACTGGGTGGTTGTGTTTGTCCCAATTATACTCTCATCTTCATATTCAGACAACACACCACACTACCTACCACCACAGAAACTTGGGATAGTGATTACGTCCCTCCACATAGGGTTTGCATGAGAGCTAAATCCACATGTGTGATACAGGAGCACGCACAACCCCACAGGTGTGAAAAAAGTGGTAGAAGAAGAAGACTACTTCACCAGAAGTAGGATCATTAATTTTGTTAAGTGATGTTTCAAATAGATGGGCTTAAAGCAACTAGTTGTCCAAAGAAAGGTAGATGGAAAGCAGAGCAGAAGTAGAACAGCAATTAGATGGTTGGACCAGATTAAATGCTTCACCAGAATAACTCTACAGACTTCTATCAGGGAAGCAGAAGATTCACTGAAATGGAGAGGGATAGTCAGGAGATGCAACTAAGTCATAGGACCACAATTCTTCAGGTATGAGGATAATGAGTCAGAAGAGGAAGAAGTAAGCAACTGAGATAAGAAATGAAACCCATTTCAAAACAAATGTTATCCACATAATCTCTTGCTTTTTCCAACTTTATGTGGTTAACTCCCTCAACTTCCAAAACCACACAAAGAGATTATATTGATTAGACTCATTCTCACAAGCAGTGAAACTAATGTAGGTATTTTGTAAACATAAGAAGGAATGGAATTCATGATCTTAAATTAACTTTCACTTCTTTCAGCTGAGGTCAGCCACACAGCAAGTGGCACTCCACTGTGATAATTAATTTACTGTCACACAAGTAGAAAAAGTTGGTTTCAGTCTGCAAAGCATTAATATTATGTCCACACTGAAGAAGAGGAAAAGATGAGTCTGGCGGCAGAATGGCATATAATAGATGAAATGCTAACTTGGTGCTCTACTGATAACGTTAAATAGCGCTGAAAAGAACTTAGAGATTTTAAGGCAGTGAGGTATATTTTAAAACTAGATTTTTAAATCCATAGTAAACACTACATTGTTATTGTTAAAAGCTCTAGGTTATAATTTACCTCAGAGATGATTGAGAAGGTTAAAGTGAATGTTTCCTTTTTGTTTGACCAGGTGGAGATGTGAAGTGTAAGAGAGTTAGGAATCTTAAAGAATACCAAGGTAAGTAGTATAATGTTTAAAATGATGTGGTCCTTAAAAGTGAGATGGATGACATAGATATTGTAAATCAGTAAAAGTAATTAAATACCTATTTTTGTAATTTTTACTTGTAATTGTAATCTTACCAAATGTAACTTTTACTTATAATTTATTTCTTGAAATTAAATTGTAGTCATTACATTCTATTAATTGATACTGATATTGAGAATTTTGTAATGCTGGACCCCGAGCACTTGTAAGGTGTCATGCCAATGTATAAACTATAAAACCAAGGATACATAGCAGTACCACATTCGATATGATATTTTGGTACCGGTATTGAACCCTTTGTCACCCCAAATGATAGAAAATTACTTGTTGCCTGAAGGACTATCGCTTAACAAAACCACTTCCAACACTAACAGTACATCAACAACAATCTGGAAGCATTAATATTCGGTTCGGTAAACAACTGCAGGTTATGCTCCAATTCCTGGAATGCCTAAACATCACGAGCTGATTTCCAGACATTCTCCTAAGTTAAGGCTGTCCACTAGCAGACGATCACATAGGACAAGCGACATGGACAGTTAATTAAACTGAGTAACCTTCAGTTACCACCAGGAACTGATCATCGACACCCTTTAATGTGAAATTAAAGTTCCTTCACCAGAAATACAACACTTCTAGCTTCATCCACAGAATCACTTCACAAAAGAACAACACTATGTCTCACAGTCTCACACACATGAATCAACTTCGAACAATTACGAACTTCTCTCCATTTCTGCTTTTGAAATGACGGTACTCCAGGCATAAATATGACATTTTCCTTCCAACACAAAATCTCAAGTCTTATCAGATTAAACTCTAGTACTTTGCCTCCCCACTGAAATTTTCTAGATGACTTCTTCCTGACTTAAAAAATTCATACATGGACCTAAATTGTGACATGCCTCATTCCCCAGTAGAATAAATATTACTACAGCCATTATTAATATTATTCATTTAACCCCAAATCTTGACTGACACACGCAGATGCCTGATTCTTCATCCAAACATGAAATACTGGGTGAGTTGGCCATGCTGTGAGCTTGCATCCGGGAGATAGTGGGTTCGAATCCCACTGTTGGCAACCCTGAAGATGGTTTTCCATGGTTTTCCATTTTCACACCAGGCAAATGATGGGGCTGTACCTTAATTAAGGTCACGGCCACTTCCTTCCAACTTCTAGGCCTTTTCTATCCCATCATCGCCATAAGACCTATCTGTGTCTGTGCGACGTAAAGCCACTAGCAAAAAACAAAAAAAAACATGAAATACCTTGCTCTGACACGTTCACATCTCTCTTATACATGACATACACAAAAAACCCTTACTTCCACAATATGTCCGCGAATCTGTGCTCTGCGGCACCTAACTGAATAACACAAGAATGACATAGAAAAATGAATGGACTTCACTATCTCCCACGAACATTTCATATATAACACACAGAAAATGATTACAGCTCCCAGTGACATCTCAACACACGTCCTAAACAAAAATCTGCCCGTGAGTTGTTCATGATGTACAAAATTAACTACATCCCATGGTAAAAATTCCACATGTAAATATGAATCGGACATAATTTTGCCCCCGCACGGACAAAATGAAGGCAAGCTTTATCACAGGACTACTTTAAAGAACAGGAGGAACACTGATGCCAGCTTTCATTTTGTACACGTAGCTGCCTCTGAATTATTTAACAAGCCATTTCAAACACAACACAATCATCCTTTCATTGATAAAATCCGGGAAAATCAGGGGCTTCAAACACCTCATTTTTCATGTGATTTTCTTCCTTATGGCTTGTACTTAAAGACCTGTAGGAGAACATTAACAAAAAAATATCCTTGAACACACGCCATATATATATCACACATGACAGCCAAAAGTCTGATCTTTCGCCTGCACATGACATATGAATAGTAACACAGCAAAGGTTTCCACCTATTCAATACTAATATGTATTTGCAATATTATAAATTACATGGAACTAGTTTCGACCCACCTAGGGGTCATCATCAGCCATATTAAAGCATACATAAGTTTTGTCAAATCCTAAAACATGTTATTTTTAACTGTAATAATTTATAAAGTGAAGTGTGGTAATGAGATGAGAAATGTTAGTATGGTACAGGTGAGTAGTAATTAATAATAATACGAGGAATATATATACAAAGAAGTTTGGAACAAAGTACAAGTGGGGTGCTTAGTGTTGTAAAAATATAAACTCATGGATATCAGTAGTCCTCGTACTAAAGAATACAATGTAAAATAACACATATAAACATATATACAAGTATGTACAAAGTCTGGAGAGTAAAAAGTGATACTCTTTTAATGCCGAGTCGGCTTGACACTGATCAGCTTAAGCAGAGAAATTAAGCATTTGGTGTATTAAAGCTGTGTTGACTGGCTGCGTTGTTGATTGTAGGACGTGAAGTTACTTTTGAATTTCTGGTTAAGAAGAAGGTGGATACTGCGCGTGGATGTATTAATTCTCAGTTCTTAGCGGAAACCAAATTGGACCTCGCGCTGCGGTGTGTGTAGTATAGCTGATGGTCTGCGATTACAGCTATACTATACTACAGGTATCTTGTGAGAAAGCTACGGCCAGTTTGGCCAACATATGAGCATTTACATTCTACACATGTTAATCTATAGATGCCAAAACTTAGATAAGGGTTATTGTTAGAATTTATACTATTGTGGTTGAAAAAAATGTTTCTGTTTGTATTTTGTGTCTTGTATGCTATATTAACATCTCGTTTTTTGATAGGATTAGTTATTTGAAAAATGGCTGGATTGGTGAATGTAAATGTTGCGAATTTGGACTGCTTAGTTAGATTAGTTACTAATTTTTGTTTTACTTTATTGATGATCCGATTGACCATATTTATTTTATATCCATTAATTGAGGCCAGATCTTTTATAAAATTGAGTTTATTTCTTAAGTTACTATCTGAAAGGGGGATTTTGAAAGCTCTATACACTAAACTGTAAAAAGCTGCCTGTTTATGTGATTTTGGGTGAAGAGAATCATTTTTTATCGTCAGAGGAGCATATGATGGTTTTCTAAATATTTGAAATTCGAATCTATCTCCTATTCGTGTTACATTAATATCCAGGAAGTTTATTGAGTTGTTAGTTTCATCTTATTTTGTGAATTTTATATTTGGGTCAATATTATTTAAGAACTTTAGGATTTTTTCGCTATCATTTTTTTGGCTATCTATTATGACAAAGGTGTCGTCTACATACCTGATCCAAAGACAAAGTTCATTTATTTTGGTATTTATTTTGTTTTGCTCCAAAAGATCCACATATACGTCTGCCAGTATGCCCGAGATTAGTCATGAGATTAGTCACTTGCAATGCATGTAAGTTCCCGCTTATTTGCTTTTTGCGGTTATTTACACCGTGTGTGACCTCGAAAGCGACAGGTTTTATTGACAGGAGAAGATAACATACAAAAATTGTTGGACAGTGTTGAAAAATAGCTGCAGGAGAGTGAGCATCTGCATATTGAACAGGATTTGTTTAGAAAACCCTTTCGTGAAGAGGGCTTTGAAGATGATGTTAATTTATCTGAAGAAACAAATTATGAGACTTATAATATAGAGATTCGTGATCATGATAGTGCTTCTGAACAGTCCACAGAATCTGATGATGAAGTTTCTCAAGTAAATTTCAAATAAGATCAATCGTTACTGGTGTATATTGGTGAAAATGGTGAAACAAGATGGACTTGTTTTCCAAATCCTAGTGCTGGTAGGGGAAGGGCTAGAAGGAGGAACATTGTAATGCATCTGCCAGGACCAACAGGCCAAGCTTGACATGCCACTACTCTACTGAAATTTTGAGAGCTATTTTTCCATAACAGCATCTTGGAGGAAATTGTTAACTTCCCAGATATTTTGATAAGAAAAACCAGCAAAATTTATTCTAGGGAGAGAGATGCTAGTGATGCAACACTGGTAGAAATAAAAGTTGTGATTGGTCTCTTATACTTGGTTGGAACAATGAAGTGTTCTCATACAAACCTCAAGGACTTGTGCTCAAACAATGGAACAGGAATTGAATATTTCAGAATTACAATTAATATTATGAAAGTTTCAGTTTCTACTATGAGCATTAAGGTTCGATAATATTGATGATCGTAGTGGAAGAAAATTGGTTGAAAAAATGGCACCTATCAGAGACATTTTTGAGGGTTTTGTTATTCAGTGCAGAAATAATTACTCCCTTAGTGAGTATGTAACTATCGATGAGATGCTTAAGGCATTCTGGGGTAAATGTTCCTTCCACCAATTTATCCTCAGTAAGCCCACGAACTATGGACTAAAAATCTTCAGTCTAGCCAATGCACATACTTTTTATACCTAAACAGGGAGGTATATACGCGAAAAGAGAATCCCAAACCTTTCCAAGTGAACAATAGTGCAAAGAATATTGTTAAACATTTGATTCAGCCGATTTCAAACAGTGGGCTTAATATTACTACCGATAATTCAGGTGTTCAGAAGTCATGACAACTAACTCCATCAAATGCAAATGTTCAGTACAAACAGTTGAATATTTTTACATGAAAAAGGCACTAGTATTATTGTAAGTAATTTTACTTAAAAAGCAAAAAAGTGCCTAAAATACAAATAAAACATTATTTGTTGCCTCTATTCTGCATACGTGATGCAGTCGTCATCACTGACAGGTTCATCTCTTGCAGTCTGCAAGTTTTATAATAGTGGTGATGAATAGGAGGTATAAACTTCAAGAAGTTGCCATGGAGATCGTTCTGGATGTGCTATATCTGTATCGAACTCAATTTCTTTTTCAGCATACTTACATTACACACATTTATATTCTTACAATTAAGGTTATGTTTTCAGCACTTAATAAATATATAAAAGCATTTCAGTGTCTCTGTCCCCCCTAAAGAAGCCACTTTCTATGGAGTTAGTCACATTGCCAACTGAAAGGTATTGACACAGTATTCTGAGTGGTTTGTATACAAGTCATTTTATTAAACAAATATGCACAAACAAAACCTTTTACATGAAAAAGGCACTAGTATTATTGTAAGTAATTTTACTTAAAAAGCAAAAAAGTGCCTAAAATACAAATAAAACATTATTTGTTGCCTCTATTCTGCATACGTGATGCAGTCGTCATCACTGACAGGTTCATCTCTTGCAGTCTGCAAGTTTTATAATAGTGGTGATGAATAGGAGGTATAAACTTCAAGAAGTTGCCATGGAGATCGTTCTGGATGTGCTATAAAGAAGATCTTGTGGAACATTAGCTAGGCTTTCTAAAGGACGTCCGTTTCCATTTTTCTTCTGGATATTAATTTTTCCAAAAGGCATTTCTGGTGATACACTTTTCTAAGTTTTCCATTGAATACAAGTTTTCATGGTTCGTTTCTGTGAGGATATATTTGTTTGTTTTCCTGCAACCAAGGATGATATCATACCAATCCCTTAGATAATAGATGTTGCTATTAGCTTTTGCTCTTTATTCAATAAAAGAAAAATCTGTATCATTCGGAAGACAACTATGTTCTGGCATAAGGAACTTTAAGTCAATAGTTTCAGTGTTACCGCCCTGGTTTTTAAGAGGGAGAACAACTTTGATGTTGTGGTTTCGACCTTCGCATGAGTCAGAGTACATGACAATATGTTTGGCATTCTTGCCATGGACAGTCAGATGTTTTGTTAGACAAGAGCTTATTTCCTGCAAAACTCTCGAACCCTCAGTTTCGGGCCATACATACATTTTTTATCATTAAAAACATGAACACCGAAATTGTAGACATACATGTTACGTTTGTAATAAGCTACAGATGTTAACAGTTTTGGGAAAGCTAAAGCCTTCTGTAGATCAAACGTTAACACATAGTAATCCGTAGTGCACCTGCCCTGGTCTTCTTTTAAACATTCTCTGGCCTTATTTATTTATTTATTTATTTATTTATTTATTTATTTATTTATTTATTTATTTATTTATTTATTTATTTATTTATTGGTGACAAAAGGTCCCATGAGCCTCTGGCTCGTGATAGGGACAATACAGTACATACTTTTTTAAGGCAACACAATAATTACATTTCATATACAATGGCTTTTCTGTAAAGTGACAAGTACTTTTTTTTTTACATGTTAGGATCATAATTTTTCAGAAGTATATTCAGATATTGCATGGCTGTAATATACTAAATATGGACAATATATATATTATTGTATTAATTAAAGCAAGTTATATAGAGATTATATTAAGATATCTGTAAAAGAGTAATATTCCTTCAGTTTTTTCTTAAAACATATAACCGATTTACAGTTCTTTATAACAGGAGGCAACACATTATATTCCCTAAACATTGATGATTCTATGCCTTTCACTCCGTACTTTACTGAATTAGAATGAGAGGGATATATCCTTAATGATCCTCTAGTTTCATATCCATGAATTTCACTAAAATGGGAGAAGTTAACAGTAGAATGGGTTAATTTCCTGTCTAGCTTATACATAAAGACTGCTGATGAAAATGCAATTTGTTTATGGAATGGCAGAATATTTGACTCTGAAAAAACTTCATGTGATGGTTTGATGAAGGGGAATCCATACATGATTTTGATGGCTCTTTTTTGTAGGATTTCCAAATTATTAATGTAATCTTTCCTACATCTTCCCCAAATAAAGCTTGCGTATGTTAGATGTGGGTGGATCATTGCATAATATATACACTTCAATTGTTGATGAGAAAAATTACTGTATCTTAATCTGTGCATTATTCCTATCAAAGGGGTAATTTTGCTGATTACATAATCAATATGGCTTTTCCAGGAAAGTGTTGAGTCTAATATTATACCAAGATACTTAGCTGAGTTGACTCGCTCTATTACTTGGTCCTTTAGGATAACAGTGTTAGCCGCTGTTATCTTATGGGCTGTTTTATGAAAGATTAGGTATTTTGTTTTAGTCACATTTATGATCATTTTTTTAGATAAAGCCCAGTCCGATAACTTGTCCAAGTCACAATTTATGTCTTCCATAATTCGCGTTTCACATAGTCCTTTGTAAGTTATTAAGATATCATCAGCAAATACTTTACATTTCCCCTTTAGTGTTAGAGATTTTGCGCCTTTTGCGCCTTTCTTAGATGCAGCTCCTTTTCAGTTTCTATGAACTTCCTCTCATCTTCATTTATCAGTAAAAGTCTATTTTGGAAACTGTCGCACACTTGGCATGTGTCTTTAAGCAGCGGCTTAAAATGCAGATTGAAGTTAGTAAAAAATACATGGTAGTACATTTTTTTCTTTAACAGGAGCTTTTTGGTTTTCACCACACCACAACACATATAAATTGTACGTTTTCTTTATAGTAAGGTCAGGATTCAAATATTTTCTATTAGGGTTATGTGCTCTCGTGTAGTGGCTGAAGTAAGCAGGAAATGAGTTTATGTGGTTTACAACATCAGAAATGCCAACTTTATTTCCTGGGGTTGACTTTCCCCTTCTGACTATCATACAGCTTACAGCATCCTTAATGGTGCACTTGTGAATTCGGCCATCAGACACTTGAAAGGTTTGCCAAAAGTATGTATTACACACCTGAATATCATTGTTCTTGATTCGAAGAAAAAATGAAAAAGTGTGGTTTCTTGGACGTCTAGACTGATCAGTAGGTCGACGTCTCATAATACTTCTTGATTTGATACACCCATTGAGAAATATGTTTTGCTCAGTCTGATTAGTTAAACTGTAAAATGATTTAAAAAGGGTTTCCTTCTCATCTGCTGATATTTTGTTGTTACATTTTCTTGCACACTTACACTGTTTATCACTAAAGACTTTTGCGGTAACTGTGTTGCCAGATCTAGTTTTATACTCTACACCAGAAAGTCTCTTTTTTCTTCTGAAGTGCCCTCTTCCAATTACCAGGGTTTCTTGTACGTTTACCTAGGCCTAGGCCTAATATCAACATCTGAAAGAGCAGAGTCACTGTGTTGCTCAACTAAAACATCATTATTATTCAGTTGATGAACTTCATTAGAGCCTAAATTATTTAAACCGTCTTGTTTTTGACCTAATTGGCATGAAGAATTATCAGAATTTACATCAAAATCTGAACTGGGTACAAAGTCTGGATCAGAGTCTGAGTTATTACAAAAAATGTCACTTTCACTGCTGTGGTCATACATTGTAGGCTGTTTCTTGACTGAAACCAAAAAGTGGTCACCTTAAGTCAGTCAAGAACATTTCTTGTGTCAGTTAAACATCGCCTGTCGTGCACTGGTTCACCCGTCGTGGAGCTGTGGAGTTAATCACTTTGGCCACTGAAACTACTGGTAAAATGTTCCATTGCCAGGGCAGATAGCACATTCTGATGGTGAAACATTTAACTGTGGAGTTAGTCATTTTGGCTACTGACAAATATTCATTGATGCCACCTAACCATGTTATTACTCACACTTGTAAAAGAAATTGGAGTTAGTCGGCTTGGCTTCTGAATGCCTCAATTAGTACACTTCCATCTCCCTTGCAAAAACTCCCTTGAGAGATCACAGATTAACTATTTGAAAAAATAAATCAGAAATTCCTCAGTTCTTCAAGGAAGTAAGAGGGAAGCTGGTTTCGTATGTTCCTACAAGGAACAAAGTTGTGTTGCTTCTTCCCAAATGCACGAAATAGATAGAATCAACGCAGACTCAGATGATGTTCACAAACCTGAAATTCTCACGTTCTACAACCTAACCACAGGCAGTGTCGATGTAGTTGATGAAATGAAACAATTATACAATGTTGTGAGAGTGAGCAATTGATGGAGTCTCACTTTATTGTACACTCTAGTGAACATTACAGGTATCAATGCCTACATCATTTTGAAAATCAATATGGAGCTAGGTACCAGAAGAAAGTATTTTAAAGATATACACATGAAACTATACAGGATCATAGAGATTCGCCTGACAATAATGCATTCGTGGTGCAGCTTCTGTTACCGCCAAAAAAATAAATCAGAAAATGCAGATCATCTGTGCACAGTGTGGAACATTTGTCTGCTGAGAGCACACTGTTTGTTAATGTGTTTGCTGTGATGGTCTCAGGGAAAGCTCAAGTAATGTAGATGATGCAGAATGAAGCAATCCTGTAGTGAGTGCAGTGGCAGAGTGAACATGAAAGATATAGGAGTGAATTAAAATTCACACACAAAAAAACAAAAACAAACAGATATTGCTAAAAGTTTTGATAATCAATCTGTAATCTTTATGTATGCTATAAAAGTAGGGTAATGTTTATAATATGTGTGTTAATGTATTGAGTTTATTAAGTGAAGTGCTAACTTTTCAAAATTATTAACATGAAAGATGGTTTTTTTTTACACATATAAGTTTGTATTTTATTTAATAATAAGAACAAAGTAAACAAGAAACAAAGTCATGAAAGTCAATGCTAAGGAATGCAAAAAATGAAGTGACATGGAGTTAGCTGAGATCAATATAGGTGCGGTCTTTTCAACTGCGTGCGAGTTGTGGCATACCAAATGTAATGTGACTTCTCCCGGGCTACGCAGCTTTCTTTTCATCTTACACTTCCCACATCGAGACTGAAAATTTCTTATGATGGTCTCTCTGGCCTCTCGGAGAGTGCTGAAGTCCGCTCTCAGTGAAGCTGAGAAGCAGAAACAAGTTCATCATGGGCAAAAAAAATGGATTTAGGAAACAGGAACTGATGAGAAGGGACGGCAGTGGATGAAGTTGAGAGATTGTCCTTGCCATGTGTTTTCATGCTTGTCCTTGTCTCTTCTTTCTATCGCTGCCGCTTTGCGCTTTGACCAAGATAGAGCGACCAGAGGAAAAGAAGTTGAGACCAAACAAGAAAGCACGAAGGGATAAGGACAGATTTTACATCTGCTACCATCTTTGTAGAGGAGTCGCTTGGCCAAGGTGGTAAAGGCGTGCTCGGTTCACCCGGAAGGATGTGGGTTCAGGAAGTCGAAAAATAAAAAAAAAAACGAGATTTCCACTTTCAGAGGTACATATGGCCCTGAGGTTCACTCAGCCTACACCAAAAATGAGTACCAGCTTAATTCCTGGGGACAAAGGTGGCCGGGCGTAGAGCTGACCACTCTACCCCACCAAGAGTTGAGGTTACGGATAGTGGAAGCCTTTACCTTCCACCCCTCCCAGGGCCTTCATTGATTGCATGGAGATGACTTTGCTTTGCTTTACCATCTTCGAGATAAGCTCTCATGTCATCTATTCCCCTTCTTCCCAATCTACTTTTCTACTGTAATAAATTCATTTTCACTTTCCAGCTTCATCAGTGAGGTAGGCATCCATACTCATTTAATAAAGCTTTATTCTTGATATAGGAGGTGTAAGATAGATAAATAGACAATACCATAAATAAATACCATATATGTAATTAGTAGGCAACTATCTTACAAAGAATTCTTCTTCTGGAGCTGTCTCCTCACAGATGGCTGGCAACCATCATGGAGTAACTTTTTTTTTTTCCTATTTTGTGTTTTCCATATCAGAATTGCCAAACCTGTTGAAGATTCTGTGCCCGAGATAATTCTCTCCACCCAAATCCATGTTTCCCTCTATTAATGAGTTGTATCAGGTTGTATTTGTAATTTCGGAAGCTTTTCGTAACGGTTATGACTTTACATGATTTCCTAGCACGAAGGAGTACATCCTCATTGGTGATGTAGTCTATGCATAGGGTCTTGTACATCCTATGATACATCCATAGGTCAAAGGCCTGCAGTCGGTTCCCTGACAAAGCCTTTGGTGTCTATCCTTCGACATCATACAACAGTACTGGTAACTCACAACACTTCATGACATGCCAATGAGTTTGGAATCAGAGGTCAAAACTGCACTGAAGATGTTTGAATTTCAGAAACAAATTTCTTGCATTGATGATTCTGGTTTTGATTCCAACATTCCTGTGTACTTAAAATGTGACACCTATTCAATGATGTTTCTGTCCAGGGTGATAATAGCATTAATGGTTTTCTGCTTTCTCATTACCGTTAACTTTGTTTTCTTCAGTGTTTCTTTTAAGCTCAGACTCTTTACCTCCACCACTGATGCTGTACAAAAGGAGCTGAAACTCTTTCAAAAGGATTTTTTAACAGGGAAAAATTATAATAAATAAGTACTGTGTAGTTTATAGACAACCCTCTTTAAAAAAAAATCAGTTCTCTTCTTCTTCTTCTGCAGCTGTCTCCTCACATAAAGTTGGCAACCATCAAAAAGGAAGAATTATAATTTTAAAAATTTCATGTAGTTAGTAGACAAATATTTTACAAAGTAAATTCTTTTTAATCACACCCAGGCGACTGGAGTGGGACATTGATGATGATGAAATTATTCTTATAGTTATTCTTCTGGAGCTGTCTTCTCACAGAAGGTTGCCTGTTCTACCTTGTTCACCTTAAGACATTAGCCAGTAAAATCAATCTGATGATAGTGGTAGCCTACTTTGTTACACAAATTTGTGATAGTTTTGAATTTACTCAGTATAATACAAGGAATAAAATAAAGATGAAAAATAAACAACACATTAATCACCATCATGAAAAAAAGATTATTGTCAAAGTTTATAATAGTATTTCAGACCACTGTCCTTATCTATTTCAGTTCACACTTATATGTAAAGAGGAGCAAATTCAACATTAAAGTGCACATAGGGTAGTACATCCATCTCACTTGTAGCCTGTCTCTAAACATAAGTATGCTGCTTGTTACTCTTCTCTAGTACTTGTGTATATTTCTAGGCACTCAAACCATCATCCTGGCTCTTACGGAGGCAGTCAAATAGTGAATGGCAACTTCTGTGTCGGAGGCTAACTCACGGCGATCCTCGGCTAGAAACAGGTGTTATCGAGAAGGATCTGCAACTCCGGCATTAGGTGAGGGAACCATCCAGAATCATCGTAGCGGTGTTCCCAGGTCTCCAGGCAAGCGGTACAATTCCTTGCCGAACATATTCGCGCAACCCCTGGGAGCCTGTCAGCGTCTTCCGTCATTTCCGGCTATGAGTCAGGTATTACTACCATCTCCACCACCACCACCAGCCATTTCAACACCGATAACACCCGTGGTTCCCCCGCAGCCTCAACCCAACATGGTGTACAGGCCCATATCCGAGTCCAGTGGCTATCGTCTCATGATGTCACTACCGGTAGGCCACCGTGAAGATGGCACCTATGGCCTCCTGACCTGCGGAGTACGTCCAGATCAAGAGTATCGCCTGTCTACATACTATGTAAACAGCGTCACTTATTATAATGTGCCAATGGAGGCACTGTCCTCATGCGAAACACCCACCAGCGTGCCTGCAAGCATGTAACATGAGTGGCACTAGAAGGAATATGAATCATCTTCAGTCTTACCTGGATGTTTCTTTCCTTTATCTTTTACTTCATTCATGATAAGTCTAGCATAAGATCAGCTTATTTCAGATTTTATTTTATGCCACACATGAGCTATTTCATGTAATATGTTGGTAAAAGTTAGTCTTATAATAAAATATTACTTTATTGTCTGACATGGTGCTGTTTCATATTCCTCCCTTTACTGTTGGTTTCAAGTAACTGTCATTATTTCACAGAATGAGGAAAGCACCATATGTAATTTATAATTTCTCTTAAGATTGTAGTATTACGTTAGGTACTATACTTTCATTTGTTTTATTTTATGTAATGCATATAATAGCATATTCTTTTAAAATATAATATTAGTAGAAAATATTTGTATTACTACAAAGAAAATAATGTTGGGAATTTGTTACTGTTAAAATGAGTTCCAATAACTTTCATATACTAACAATTTGTCTCAAGTAATTGGAAAGACAGAGAGTGTAACAATGCCCTCAGTATTATAAAGAGACTTGTTCAAACGAAATGTTCTTTAGGATGACTGCATTAAATTCCCAATATTTTTATTGATTTTCTAGTTTGATTCCATGTTTGTTTCATTCAAATAACAATTTATAGTTGATAATGTTAATCAAGTCCTGGAGTTAAAATTAAATTAATATTGTGTGTGTGGATATTGCTATAAGTAATTAACATATCATCATCATAATAATCAGTTAATGTATGGTATAGTATGTTCCCTTATTATTGTGTAACTGTTGCATATTAAGAATCAAGTAAGTTAAACCTTTTCCTCTAATTTTACTTAAATCTGTTATGTAGTAGGTACTTTACTTAATTATGTTCATGCAAAAGTAAAATAAAATTCTGCTTTTTCTGGTTCTGACAACATTTCTGTGATGTTTAACAATACAAAATATTAACTTCCATGTACAGGACCAACATACTTAGGCTACCTACTGCTAAAAGTTGCCTATTTCACCACAATCTAAGACATTGCTGATACTTTGCCCATTCTTACATATTTTATTGATTTTTTATTGTAAAAAAGAGTAGATATGGTAACAGTCTCACTGCATTAATTATTTAGCCCTGAAAATATATTGCTCTTTTATGTATGGTATGTTATTTTTCAGGCTTATATCTAGAAACGCTGGCCAATATTAGCATCAAGGCATTGTAAAGGGAACTATTATTGTTAATAATAATAATAATAGTCCGCATAGTGGCGATAATCATTAAGGTGTCAAGTATATAGGGTCTAACATCATGGTTAGCCGGTTCGAGTCCTGTTCGTGTAAAAGAAATTGTCACTGTCGGGAAGAAACCTCCCATGTGTAAAACATAAAATTTTACAGGAGAGACAAAAAAACTCTTTCATTTTTAAGAGATGAAGTTAATGACCAAGATTATGAACAATTCTTCATTTGTTTTATTTTATGTAATGCATATAATAGCATGTAAACATAAGTATAAGTATTTGAAGTTTAAACATCTGCAGAATGTAGACATTCATTAAAAAATTAACATAATGTTTTACATGTTGCACATAGGAGTTTTCGGTTTTTGTAAAATGTTACATAGGAGATTTTTTTCATTAGATTACATAGTTCATTTATTATTTTAAAATTTTTACCAAATTAATAGTTCAAATTACAATAATTGCTGGAATAATGGTACAAAAACACACACGCACACACTCAGCATGTTACTTGCACAATACCAGTAGCGTGCATTGTGGGTATGCAGGGTAAGCCGGGCTTACCCGTTGGACTTGAGAAGCAAAGTAAGCTCTAATGCAACTATAAGTGCAACAATTCATTTTATCTTGTCAGTTAGCAATACTGTTTTTTTAAATAACACATTTGCTGCAGTGTAGTTTACTGCAGTATGTAGAAACAAATTCTGCAGTGCAAATTTCTGCAGTAGTGAGGGTGCACGACTCACCTACCACTTGGCTCACCCAGCGTAGAATTCAAAGTGACACATGCGTAGTAACTGCGCCAGTAAGCGAGCTTGGTAAGCCGACAACTCAACGCTGTCCAGCTAGATCGCACGGTGTAACAGTGTGAAGCAGCTTTGTGAGTTTATGATACGTTCATTTACTATGATTTGGCTTATTGCTGAAACAGCTGTTGCGAGTGACAACTGACAACAGTGAACAGCTTTTTAAAATTACGAGTATCCAGTCCCTTTTAGAATTGAAAATTATTTTTTTCTTAAATGTAGGCCGTACAGTGTGAGAAAAACTTGCCTACTAGTAGGTACCAGCGTTGTAGTGGACCATGTGGCATGTTTGTAGGAGCGTACGTTCTAATGATTTTCATATTAATAACATGCAACGTGGGCAGTGCTTATAATTAGCCTGTGTCGTGAGTGCGTAATTGTGTATCTGTGTAGAAGTATTTAGTAAAATATAATTTCTTCTTGTTTCAACTATCGTAATATTTGCGATGGTAGACTAAATTTGTGCGATTGATCAACTGTTGGACAAACCATTTCGTTTTAGGAGCTTATGTGAGAAACTAGAAATTTTCCAATCCGGAAAACATTCTTCAGATATGTCCAACTTTAAAGGGATGCATAAAACAAAATTCAAGAATACGATCGTCATTTCAAACTTCACAATACAATAAAACAGAATGGATTGCTGGACGTTCCAAATTTAATAAACTGTTTTGCTGGCCATGTTTACTCTTTGCAAAAGAACGAACTGTTTGGTCCTGAGTAACTTGCACAATGCCAGCTTGAGAATGGCATGAGAAATCGCAGAGACACATTTCTGCACTGTTAGAGCTGAGAACGTTTGGGAAATCTAGAATTGATATTCAGCTTAATGCTCAATTGCATGCAAGCACTGTACAATATAATGATACCGTTCGGAAAAACAGAGTGGTGCTCAAGTGATTGATTGATTGATTGATTGATCGATTGATTGATTGAATTTATACCTACCTCTGTCCAGAAGTGGCTTTGGTCTCAGTTGTAGAGCCATTTCAACTATTTTTTTTTTCCCCACTGCTGAACATGATCCTCCACTTGATACGAAGTACATACAAATAAAAGCAATTTTACCTTAAGTGAAATTGTAATTCCCTTAAAGCCACATGGAAACACTAATAATCCATGTACAGTACACACATAATGAAAACTGTGATACAATAACAGACTGTTAATGCACTAAAGCAACAATTTAGAATCAGAAACCCCACTTGCTGATATCCCATGTAAACAATTACCGTGGTGTGTATTGCCGCCTAAAACTTCATGAATATATGTATCTGTTGTTATAGTTACTTACCTTTTCACTGTTAGCTCATACCAATAAAGATATAACCAACAAAAGATTATAAATGCTTCTGTATCCCCTAGTCCTCACGGTAGTTTGCTTTGTTATTCGTGCATTTCCCGACCCAATTTCACTTGCCACATATTTTTTGTGGTAAATTTCTGCAATTTTATTCGATACAAAGCACCTAAGTGCATTTTAATAGACTGTCGTATATACCCAATATCTCCTATGTGAATAGCAAGAACACATAGGAGCTTTTGTACTTGCAACTTTAATGAGTTGCAGTTGTGGTAAAGCTCCTATGTATGCTGCGATGCACATAGGAGATTTCACTGGTATTCCAAAGGCAGTGTCACAAAGGAGGTCATATTTTCTGGAATAGCAGCTATAATTTTGAAATGTCACATAGGATGTTTTGGTCAGATTGTAGAGCATGGTCTGGGCTTTCCACTAGTAGCAAAATCTCATTTTCACCCATTGCTGCACATAATGTAGGAGGTTTTGTCCCAGCAGCGACGAAATTCAATATCAGAATATTTGCCGACAGGCTACGAGAGGGGGTGGTATATGGTTTCTAATCACTACATTGTGTGACAAAAGCTAGATTCAATTCCAAACCTCTCCATTGAGT
The DNA here is from genome assembly GCF_040414725.1 of Anabrus simplex. Lineage (NCBI taxonomy): Eukaryota > Metazoa > Arthropoda > Insecta > Orthoptera > Tettigoniidae > Anabrus > Anabrus simplex. The sequence continues at coordinate 167,228,793 of NC_090271.1, forward strand.
GAGGACATATGAGGCTGTTGATGGAGATCTTAAGCCTTGAGCAGACTGCTTGGTATTATTAGACAGGAGTAGGCTATGTGCCGACACTGAGTTTCTCTCTCTCTCTCTCTCCTTACCTCATTTTCATCATAATCCCACATCCAGGCATGCACGTCACCCATGGGCGTCAAATATAAAAACCAGCACCAGGCGAGCCGAACATATCCTTCGACACTCCTGGCACTAAAAGTTATAGGAAAAATAATAAACAATAATAACAGACACAAAAGAGCACCTTCTGGCTCGATTAGGGAAACAATGAGAAATTAAATCACTCCTCATTTCCATAGCATCCTTTCTGGTTATGACTAGGCTGATGGTCAGTCTGTTGAGTCTGTATGCCTACAGCTCATAAAACAAGGCATAGGCTAAGTGTTGTAGTAAGTAATCATGCATGAAACAAGAGTTGGAATTTTAGACATATTCTCTGTCATGACCCCGCAGTGCTCAGAAAGCATCAGCTTCATAATTCACCATTGTTGCCTAAACCCAAACCTGTAGAGTACAACTCGGCAACTATCGACTCTTAACTCATTGCAGACCGTGGACGGTGTAAGACGTTTAAGCTTGCTCCTATGCTGTGGGCTGTGGACAGCGTAAGACGTTTAATGTTCCGCGCAAAGCAATGCTGTTTATATTCATCATCTATGCATTCTTGCACCTTAGTCAGCGTTATTAGTGGTAACAGGAAGTTGGTTGACCTTGTTGAGATAACCCTCACGTTGAGTGGGCTCATGTTTATCTCAGCTGTTTTAGCAGAAAAATCTCAGCACTTCCTCGCACCTCAAGTTCGTACTTAAGATTCCGATGCAGTGCGTGTCGTTCTTACCGAGTGTAGTATAATGGGTTATAAAACAAAGTTTCTTACAGAAGAAGAACTGTTAGATATTGTTCACAATGATGATTCTGGTGATGAACTTATTCCTGAAATAGATTCAGATAATGAGAGTGACGAGGAAATTCCGATTCCCGAATCCGATAGGATTATAGTGGAAAGTTAAGTGCCTGATACATACATATCATCCTAGTTATTGTCCACCTGTTCCACCATCTATAGGGAATTCAGGTCTAAATGTTCAAATAAAAAATGAGCAGGATATTATGAGTTACGCGAGTATTTTCATGAATGACAAATTTTATCAGTATGTGTGTGAGCAGACGAATCTATACATGAGTCAACTGATAAGTGCGGCGCCCCGGCCTTTCACAAAGAACTCGATCATGTGATCCTGGAAACCGGTTGATGTCTCCGAGTTGAAATTTTTTTGGGTTGATGTCCATCACAGGTATAGTCTAAAAGCCTGATATAAAAATGTACTGGACCGAAAAGCTTCACTTCAGTGACAGTAACCATTGTGCTGATAGTACAGACAGGCTGTATGAAGTTAGACCTACTGTATTTTGGAAATATTGAGCAATAAATTTTCAACCGTATACACTCCAGGCAAAAGGATTGCATTGGATGAGGGGATGTTAGTTTGACGAGGGCATTTGAAATTTCAGACTACACTCCTGGAAAACTTGCTAAGTATGGAATTTTAGTCAGGATGGTTTGCGAGTCTAGTTCAGGATATATTTGCACTCTCAAAATTTATGATGGAAGTGGAATTTCACTCAGAGGCACAGTGTTGGAATTACTGAATCCCTACCTTGACCAGGGGTATGTGGTATATATGGATAATTTCTATAACAGTGAAGGTTTGGCTAAGGAGTTGCGTGAGTGCAACACTACTGTTTGTGGAACAATATGGCAAAACAGGGGGGTCCCTAAAGAAGTCAGGGAACGACAGAAAAGTCTGAAGAGGGGAGAAATAACTTTTATTAGAGATGGTGAGATTCTTCTTCTTTGATGGATGAACAAGAGGATCATAACAACGATTTCAACAACGCATTCAGCAGAAATGGCGGAAGTACCAAAAGGTACCTAGATTTGGAAAGCCTGCAATGAAGCTGGAATATACTGTTGATTATAACCCACACATGTATGGAGTGGATACTGCTGATCAGTATCTTTCAATGTATCCATTCATGAGGAAAACAGTTGAATGGCCCAAAAAGGTTTTCATTTTAATTTTACAATGTGCCCCCTTCAATGCATTTAGGCTTCATCAAAATAACACTAGAAACATATCCCTCTCATTTCTGTTGTTCATGCAAACAGCCTGTAGATATCTGATACAAGATACGCAAATAATTAGGTCAGTATCTCCACTTCCTTCTGATGCATCTTCATCAAGTATGAACACCTCTAAATCCCCACCCCCATGATGAACACTAACAAAGGACCCAATTTTCTGGCTTGATGGAAAAAGGAAGCAGCATATTCTTGTTAAATTTCCTCCTGTCAAAAGTAAGATGACCCCCTCAAGAAAGTGTAGAGAGTGCATAAAAAGCAAAGTTAGAAGTGAAACAATATGGTACTGCAATAAGTGTGGTGTTCCTCACCACCCATGAACCTGTGACACCAGATATCACACCCTCAATATCTATTAGAGATAAGCACAAAGTATCATGTTTCTAACATTTATAACTCAGGAGTAATGGTAAATTTTATTAAGTGATGCATGTTAAGAGGGCCAGGCATGAAAATGGCTGGTCCAGGCATTCAAGTGTCCTACGGAGAAGCAGGTACTGAACACGTTAACACTAATAAGAGTAAAAAAAAGGAAGTGATCTGACTCTCAAAAAACTGGAAAAAGAAAGAAAGGACCCACGAAGGGTGTGAAAATGAAAGACTTCCTAGGCCCCACAAACCACCGTCTGGGTTGGAGGAACAAGAGTTGTCCGAGGAAGGTATCACATGGAAGACAACAGTGAGGAGCCAGGAACGAGTAAGTAGAGGCAGTCCCAGTCTCAGCTAGAGGTCCCGTGGTTGCCAACCCAAGTTTCCAAGTCGAGATCCTGTGGGATCTCCTTTAAATCACTTCTTACGAAAGGCAGGAGATAATGTGGATTTTTTCTACAGTTCCCAATCACAGAGGGTTGAGTAAAGGTAACATCTTGCTGTATAAATATTCACTGAAAGCATTTATATTCTTAGCAAGCCTTCAACTTACAGAAATGACATAGTTACACTTCCATATGACAATTTGATGAAGATAATGGAATTTGATTGAAAGCTGCACATTGTGATGAGGATGAAATTATGAAGACGACACATACACCCAGCCCCCATGCCAGAGAAATTAACCAATGATGGTTAAAATTCCCAACTCCACCAGGAATCGAACCCAGGACCGCTGTGACCAAAGGCCAGCATGCTAACCATTTAGCCATGGAACCGGACCCTGGAAGGGATAAACCATGTAAATGGAATAAAATATGTGCTGGTGTGACCACAAAAATAAAACAACAGAATATTGTAAAATTATTTCCTGGGCCTAAACCTATTGCCAGAGGGGCCACAAGTGAAAGAGAGGCTTTCTGGACAATACTTAACCTGGAAATGATTGACAAAATACGTAGTAAGGTACACAAACTTATGTATTCAGTACAAGAAAGAAAATGTAAGGGATGCTAAAGAAACCATAAGGTGTGAAATAATGGCATTGTTAGTATTGCTGTATCTCATCGGGACTAAGAAAGCAAACCACGCTAATGTCATTGAACTATGGACACCAAATGGCACAGGTATGGAGATCATGAGAACTGCGATGAGCTCGAAAAGATTTCTGTTTCTTTTACGTATCCCCTTCAACAACAAGAGCACAAGACCAGAAAGAAGAGTAAGTGATAAACTAGCTGCAATAAGGCAAATATTAGATGACTTTGTGGTAAACTGCAAGAACACCTACAGTATGGGTGAATTTGTGGCAGTAGACAAAAAGTTGTAAGCTTTCCGGGTCGCTGTTCATCTTCAGTATATCCCAAACAAACCAGTGAAGTATGGGATAAATATTTTTGTTTTAGTAGATGTTAAAATATTCTTAGCCAGGCTGAGTGGCTCAGACAGTTGAGGCGCTGACCTCAACTTGGCAGGTTCGATCCTGGCACATTCTGGTGGTATTTGAAGGTGCTCAAATACGTCAGCCTCATGTCGGTAGATTTCCTGGCATGTAAAAGAACTCCTGTGGGACTAAATTCTGGCACCTCAGCAGTTCCGAAAACTGTAAAAGTAGTTAGTGGGACGTAAAGCAAATAACAGTATTAAAACATTCTTCACAGGTAATACTGAAATGTACTGTGGGAAACAACTTACAGGACCATATGATGCTTCCTATTCTCACAGTGATGTTGCAGGAAGGCTTGTTAGTCATATTGAGGCTCTGAAAGAAATGTTACGATGGGTAACTGATATACCAGCTATTCCTTAGCCACCTCTGTGTTGAAAAAAATGGCTAACATGCATCGGTACTTTGAATAAAAACAAATACAAGATCCCACAAGAATTTTTGCTTCAGAAAGGTAGGGGCTCTCACTCCTCTGTATTTGGTTTCCAGAATATGACGTTAGTTTTGTATGTACTGGGAAGAAAAAAGAAGCAGAAGAAAACAAGGCAGTTTTACTACTTTCAACTATGCACGATACTGGAACAGTTGATAAAGCTACAGATGCTCAAATCATTTTCATCCAAATGAGGCAAATCCATAAAATAAAAAAATAAAAAAGAGAAGGATTTTCTTGAAAAACTTCATATTTTCTCTTATGAAGGCACAGTTGGTGGAAAGAGCTAAAATTCCTTCACTTCCTACCAACATAGCAACATTCCTCGAGAAATGCAAAGAACTGTGGGTTAAAAGAATTGAGGAGTCTGTTGCCAAGAAGAGAGGACAGTGTGTGACATGTGAATGAGCAAAAAATACCTCTAGCACTCACTAAACAATGTACACAAGTGTCAAGTAGTTCTTGAAAATGTGCAAGACAATTACCTGTGCAAATCAAAGAAATTGTCAATAACTAATACTACCTCAATATAGATAGCCTAAGTCATTTTATATTGTTGTTGTATAGAGTGTGCTTGCAAAAAGTGTTGGGCCAGAAAACATGTCAGCCACAGCAGCAGAGTGATACAATCAGAGTTTATTTTATTATTGGTTAATTAAACAATAATTTAGCTCATATAATGTAAGATTTTTCATTGCTTAATGAAAGTGTGATTTAGCTCATAAATGTTTATCTTGGTAGCATAAAAACAGCTATTCTTAAATGTGTAAAGTGTGCCACACACCCGCTCAAGGGTTAATGGAGTGGAAATACCTCAGGGGGTCACTGTAAGTACTTTCGTGTTAATGTAAGGGAAAATCTTCATTGAGGTAATCACATAACATGATTGTAATTAAAGCTTACAGATCTCTTGATATGGTTATATTTAGGGGTTGTAGTAATAATAATAATAATAATGTTATTTGCTTTACATCGCACTAACTACTTTGACGGTTTTCAGAGACACCGAGGTGCCAGAATTTAGTCCTGCAGGAGTTCTTTTACGTACCAGTAAATCTACCAACACAAGGCTGACATATTTGAGCACGTTCAAATACCATCGGAATGAGCCAGGATCGAACCTGCCAAGTTGGGGCCAGAAGGCCAGAGCCTCAACCGTCTGAGCCACACAGCCCAGCTGAGGGGTTGTAGTAAGGATATGAAGAAGGGGTGTGTAAGTTGCTGGTTAGACCCCAATTAGAAAATAGTTCCAATATATGGAACCTCACCAGGATTACTTGGTTCAAGAACTGGAAAATTTGTTCTGGGTGATTTCTGGCAAAAGAGTAGTATTATGAAATGTTGCAAACTTTACCCTGGGAAGACTTGGGAGTAAAGAGATTAACTGCTCGACGAAGCGGTATGTTCTGAGCTGTCAGTGGAGAGATGGTGTGGAATGATGTTAGTAGATTAATAAGCATGAATGGACTTTTTAAAATTATGAAAGAATATGAAGATAAAGTTGGAATCATTTATATTAGGGATTGGAATAATTTACCATGGGAGATGTTCACATTTTCCCCATGGCCCTTTCCTTTCTTCCTCATATACCTCACTTTGAAGGTTAAGAACTCTTCCCCTTCTCCTCTGATTAATGTTAAGAGAGTATGGTTGCCCAGTTATATAATCTCCACCACCACCATCAGTACTGGCAGAACAAACAGTACTGAAATTACAAACATTCTCTGGACATCAAGATATGTCATTATGACATGCAAGGTGACAATGGCAACATGTACCTAAGTGTGTCAGTATAGCATGAGTTTAAAATGCACTCTCATATTTCACGCATTGTTCATAACGGTCCTGTATTTATTGAACATGTTGATGAACACAGGTTGCCACAAGGACACAAGAAAGTATTGTATCTTCCCTCGTAATCTGGAAACATTCCTAGGTGGGTTATTAAATGGAAAGTGGATTCTTTCAGCATACCCCAATTGGGAACTTGCAAGAATTAGGACCAGAATTCTTGCAATATACTCACCACATGATGGAGCAGATGAGGATGAAGTAGACAAAGTTCTGCTAGCCACTCAGTGACAAAATAGTCATGACAGCAACAAAGAGAAAATAGTACTAATGGGTGATATTTACAAAATTGGAAAGAGCTGAATGATAATTATAAGGTCATGAGTAAATTTGGAGGAGTTGGAAACTAACAGGAATGGAGAACTATTCTTGGACATCTGAGCTAGTTTAAGATGAGCAGTTGCTACGTCATTCTATTCCCTGCAACACTTGGGAGGGTACGGATACTAGATCCGTAATAAACTACACCATAACTACAGTAAGCGTGAATTTAGGAAATCTATCAGGAATGTCTGGGTGTTCAAAGCATGTTTTGAGGATATCAGTCAGCTCTATAGTGAACTAGATAATGCTTAGCCTCAAACACTGAAAATGAAGTCTGTCTGCAGAAGGATAAGTGTAGAAGAGCTTCAGTATAATGACAAGAGAAAGGATTACTTACGCACAATCAGCCAAACATCCCAAAGAATAGTAAGATTAGGAGATAATAGAGTTACTCTAGTATAAACATATCTTGAAACAAAACTGTGTAAAGATGGAAAAAACAGCTTGCCATAAGGGAGTGTTGCAGTTAGGGCAGCTTGCAAACATAACATACAATCAAGAACTGCTGAAGAAATGTAACATGTTCTTGTCAGCCAGTTAAAGTGCCAAATGATCAAGTTCTAAAGTTGATGAATGTAAACATTTGTTTTATCAAGACATCTCTATCAAAACTTAATAGGGATGTTAATGTATTTGTCCATGCCTATACATCCTAATAGAACATATGTAAGCCAATGGTATGCATATTTTAACTATAAACATTGGAAAGCAGCAAGAGGACTCTTGATATCCGTTGATGAGACGATTGGATGATTGCATGAGGACATGTAAATTATTACTAAAATTAGTTTGTGTCACAAAGTTTGAATAAATCTGTAAGTATACGTTTCCGGACCCATGTTGTCATAACCCTTTCTCGCTATGTGAGTAATCAAGTAAACACTGACATGCTAACCGAGCTTCTTATTCTGTGGCCCACCAATCATATACTGTAAGAGATCCTCCCCATGGCACTACAGCCCTGATGGGCCTTGATCTACTAAGCGATCACTGTTCAGCCCGAAGGCCTGCAGATTACAAGGTGACACAGGGTCAGCTGTTACTCTTGGTTTTCTAGACCAGGGTTGCCATCTCACCTTCAGATAACTCCTTAATTGTAATAACACAGGCTGACTGGACCTCGAAAATCCCTAACCTGACCAGGAATTGAATCTGGGCCCTCTGGGTGAGAGGCAGACATGCTACCCCTCGACAATGGTTCTGGCACATTAACGGATTAATGCTAGAGGTACTGATACTTTGTAATCTAGAAAGAAAAATAAAACCTCTAAATATTTCAGCAGCTGAGACAGAATGCATAACAGTAACAGAGGCAACAAAGAAGCAATACATTTAATGCAATTAATGAATTATGAGTGTGTCCAGCTCCATGGCTGAGTGGTCAGTGTCCTGGCGTTTGTGCACCAAATTTGGTTCCGGGCTGGATCATGTGATTTTAACTGTAACTTTAGTTTGTTTGGGGACTGGGTGTTTGTGTTGTCCCTAGCATTCTTGCCATTTATCCTCTTGTAGGTGGGGGTCACAGAATACATCCACAGTATCCCCTGCCTGGCCCCCTGTGGGTAGGGGCAGTTGAATACATCCATGTCATAAGAAGCGACTAAAAGGGGCCCCAGGGATGCTTAACTTGGGAAGCATGGGTTGGCAACCACAGGGACCTTAGCTGAATCCTAGCATTGCTTCCACTTACTTATGCCAGGCTCCCCACTTTCAACTATCCTATCAAACCTACCAGGTCAACTCTTGTTCTTTTCCAACTCTGATGGTATTAGAACATTCAAGGCCTAGGGAGTCTTTAATTTTTTTGCCCTTCATGTCCTTGTCTCTCTTTGGCCGATAGCTTCATTTCTTGAAGTTTCAGATCCCTTCCTTTGTTTTCCCTCTGATTAGCATTAAGAAAGGATGGTTCCCCAGTTGTCTCTTCTTCTTCTTCTTCTTCTTCTTCTTCTTCTTCTTCTTCTTCTTCTTCTTCTTCTTCTTCTTCTTCTTCTTCTTCTTCTTCTTCTTCTTCTTCTTCTTCTTCTTCTTCTTCTTCTTCTTCTATGGCTCTACAGTTCATTGTGAACCTTGGCCTCTTCACCAATCTTCCGCCTTTTATCTCAATCCAACACTAAAACTTTCCAATTCCTATAGCCCATTTCCCAAAGATCTTCAGTAACTCCATCCATCCATCTGGTTCTCGGTCGACCTCGTCCTCTCTGTCCCCCTGGATTTCCATTTAATATCTTTTTAGGTACTTCCGTATCATTCATCCATGCTACATGCCCTGCCCACTTCAATCTGGCTGATTTCACTATTCTTCTAATAGGTGGGTCTTTATAAATGTTGTCAATTCATGATTGTACCACCTCCTCCATGTTCCTAGTTTCACAGGTGTTGGAATGTGTTTAATTCGATGGAAGGACTCGAAAGTGGTGGCCATGGCCTCAAATTTTCATGGAGAAACCCCACTTCATGAAGTAGAGAGATGGGACAAAAAGAAAAGAAGTACATTAAAGTACCAATTCCAAACGTACCCAGAAAATACAATGAAAAGATGGGCGGTGACGATACCCGCGATCAGCTGTTGGAAGAGTACTGAACCTTCTTTAACCCCTCAGTGTCGCAGCCGTTTAAAGAGCTTCCTACCCCGCGGCCGGATGAGATTTCAACTACGCGCGACCGAAATACATTGATTCACTTAAAGCGGTTACTACTAGTATAACAGTAGCCCGATATTCATGAAATTTGGAATTCCTTATGGTAGAACTATGTACATGAAGATAATTACATAATTGTTTCACATTTCCTTAGTAATTTAGTTCCGTGTGATAGAGTTCGAAGCACTCTTCGAGACAGAGACCCAAGGCACACTCCTGGCAGCAGTACACCGATGTCTTCTTTTCACCGTGTTTTGAACACGCGATACAACGTCTCTGAGGTTTGGATTTCTCACTCTTGGGTGCTAATTTCCTGATAAAACGTATTTCCTGCAACCTTGGAACTGTATTATCTGATGCGCGCCGGCCTTGAATATTTCGTTTCCCGCCCGAGAAGCGTATTTTGTAAACAAACCTTTCATCAGCTGAAACTGATAAGATAACTGCTCAGTGTTTTTCCCTGTGACTTGTCTGGATATTATTAGAGAATTTAGGAATCATAATTCACTGTTGAAAACTTCCCTTTGACCTGTATGCGTATCTATAGTCTCCTACACGAAATTTCCAAGTACTGGTTCCTCTTCATCGTCACTCTCATCATTTACCACTGCATCGGCCACAGCCACATCATCTATTTCATTATCACTGCTGCTAATACTGCCACTACTACTTCCGACTAAACTTTCATTTGAATTATACAATATTTCAAGCACGTTACTCTCAGCAGGAGCTAGCCATTGAGCACGGTGCATCACACAAGCTGATGAAGCTGCAGCGGGACCAAAAGCGGCAGGACAAAACTGAATGAGGGGAATAACATTTATGACGAATCAAACCAACTCGATACATATTTCAGATTAAAAGGTCGATAAATCGTCTTTCAAACAAGATATATACCATGTACAACTGCTTCTCGTGTCGTATGACAGAAAGCAGCACTAACTGATGCCTACACAGAGCACTCGTGGAGAGTTACGAAAAGACTACAAGCTGAGAAATAAAGACAAATATAATAAATAAACCGCACTCTTAAAACAAAATTAGAGCAAAGAACATCACATGAAAAGACAAACTTCTCAGATCATCATTTCTTTATTTTATTCTGTGGGAAAGAATGAAGCAAACGGACTATTAAAAAGCAGGGATTGGTGCTCAGACATAATTGACAAATACTTATCCTTGCAAAAGCAACTAGACTTTTAACGATTTTTCAATTCTTATTTAGAACACTGATAAACCCAAAAATGTCTTCTTGGAAACAAAACAATTTGCATATCCATAACACCAAAACTCTTCGTGCTATAGCCGTAAATGCGAAACCATGCATGGGTCTATACCACGTATAGAGGTCGGCACTGAGGGGTTAAAACAAAGAAGTGGACACTGAAAACCGCTATTCACCTTATTGATCTGGCGACCGTTAATGCATGGATGGAGTACAGGAGAGATGGTGCATACAATGGAGTTGCGAAGAAAGACATTCTTGATCTAATGAAATTTTAATTAGCCTTAGCTGAAATACTTATTGCATCAACCAACTTAGTGCCCTTTCAAGAGGAGGAAGAACAAGAGAGAGATCCACCAACAAGAAGATCTGTGCACCACATCCATGTGTGAACAAAAGGCTCGAAGGTTTTGAGCACTGGCCAGCTGTTGATGAACTGCCGACGGCGCGCATGGGCCGCATGACCAGCTGATCCAGCCGAACCAGAGTGCGATGTAGTAAGTGTAATATTTACCTATGCCTAACAAGTAAGAATAAGTGTTTCAGGGAATTCCACTAGAAACAATGTAGTATGCGTAAGCATTTTTCATGATTATTTATTATTTTCTTCAAAATTTGGGACAATTTCTCACTGCTTTTATTGTGTATATCAGATAAATAAATAAACAAATTTGATGTGGTAGAACATGTATATTATATCTACCTTCAATCTCCTTCAATAAACAAATTTGATGTGGTAGAACATGTATATTATATCTACCTTCAATCTCCTTCTAGAAAAAAATATTTTATTGCTATATTAATATTAATAAATATGAAGTGAACTTTACAAACTTCACTAGTTCTCCACTAAAACTACTGAGTATAGACCCAGCCCACACAAATGTGTGGGTCATAAAAAACAACAATGGAATAAGATTTTCTTTTGCTGCAAGAACTTTATTAGGTTTTTGTGATCAATTGAGGTATTAAACAATGAAAATTGCAAAAACAAATTCTCTCCACTTAGTCTTGGGTCTGAAAGGGATAAAATACTAAGCATTTAACAAAGTGTTCATGGTTCTAGGTGCAATTCTCCAAAAGATATTAATTATTGACTGTTACTATTGAGAAAACTGCATTTTGAGAAAAATGCAATTAGAGCTTTCAGTAATTTTCTTATCACTTGTACAAAGTTTTCATGATATTGAGTAGCAAAGATTCGAACTGCTGTGTAACTTGTGTTTGTTACGAAGACCCACAGGTACGGTAAGAAGTCAAAACAAAGAAATGAAATTTTATCACCCCAGATGCTTTTGTTCAACTCTGCAGTAAATTTTCCATTGCTGACTTTGCCGCAATGGGTCACAATTTAGATGATCCAAATGTTGCACATACAACACCTAACATTTTTCTTAGTGACTCTGCAAATTAAATAACACTGCAGTTGTGGCCCATGCAACAAACTGCAATACACGTGTGATGTTCATTTTCAACTGATCAATAGATCATGAGCCACTGAATCATGGTAGGCATGCATTCCATATAAATAAGCATCTGGTAGGGTGAGGAGATCAGGCAAGTTGGCAGGGTATGGGAAATTATTTCCTTTGAGATAACTGATGCTGCAGAAACTGTAAGGATTCTCTAGTAGTGTCACATCATCCCGCTGAAACTATTGTGTGTTAAAATACAGATTTTGAGCCTGTTAAAAATGCTTCACACACAAACTTGGAGACAACTAGTTATCTGTACCTCTCTTGAATAATGGTAAATTAATTTCCTTGATCATTCTTGATAAAGTGGGAACCAATTATGCCATCACAAGAGATGGCGCACCACATAGCAACCTTTCATTCTTGTCCACATCATTTAACTTATGACACACCTGCATAAGATATGAAAAAGCTCTCAGTTCATGGATAAGTGCCTGCACAGATGTACTCTTCATTCCCTGTTCTTTAGCAATACATCACTGACTTTTCCTTGGTGATCGCAGAATCCCCTCAAATATTAACCCTGAATGCTTGTGGCTGATCGTTTTCTCCCAGATAGATTTTGACAACACTGATTCCAACTGAAGAAATGTTGCCACTAGCAACAAAAGGACACGCTTTGTTGGAAGAGATACCTAGAACTCTCGAATAAGATCAGCATGTATTTCACACTAGAACCCCCCCCGTAGAGTGACTTTCATATGAATGGAAATAATGCTCAACAACAAAGGTCTTCTCTCGAATACTCAAAGACCATTATGACTCACCTTCCACCATGCCTGTTCTCTACAAGAAGCAGCGTTCACCTAAATCTTTATTGCCCTGCATCTCCACTGTTATTGAACTGTATGAAATGTTGCCAAATTTCAGTATACGTTTGTTTCCACCAAGCTGTGTGTAGGCCTAGGTCTATAAACTAAATGTTCCTTGACAGTGAATTTCTGTCTGAGAAGCACTTCAGATTGACTCTTGTTATGGTCAGTTCTATGCAGTTCTTATACTTCAAGTTAACTGGTAATATTGGACAAGTGTTCTTATATTGTCAGATACAATATTATATCATATTATTAAACAAACTCCTTCATATTCTCAAGAAGTTTGGGATATTTTATTTCTACTATTTTCATATCTTCCTTGTATAATTTACTATATAATATTTGGTTTAGCTGATGTGAATTAGAACAGAAGACAGTCTTAAGGTTTGGAAACAAACTCAATGGATTTCAGTAACAATCTGTAAGATTTTTAAACAGTCACCAATAACAGAACTAAATACATCACAGGGAATTAATACATCTTGTACAAAGTATATCACAACTAAGACTTATTTTGGATAACATATAGCCTACCAGTATTCATTAATTTAAAGAAAGTTACAAGCAGTATAAATATAAAACATTACATTATAATTGATGTAAGAAAACCAGCTTATGTCATTGATTAATGATCAATACTCTCCTATTCACTAATAATACAATACAACCAGGCTATTTAGAGCAATAATATAATACTAGCAAATAATCATTCTTTATTTTTTATAACACCTTTATAATTGTTATAAATACAAAAATGTTGACAATGTTGCTTTCATTGTTCAACTGAATGGTCCACAAACCAAAACCTGTTAATTAATATACCCCACAACCTCATCTAAAGCTGTTAACTGGTATAAGAAAAGACAACAGCAACTACCAGTGAGAAGTCATCCTGAAAAAAAAAAAAGGGGGGCACATTAATAATAATAATAATAATAATAATAATAATAATAATAATAATAATAACAACAATAATAATATTTTAGCAATATTTAATTTAATGTTTAAATTTTATTTAATATGAAGGGTACCCTCCTGTGAACCATGTGACCGCACTGGGGAAGCTTGCACATTCCAATGAAGCAGATAGCTGAGCTGAGCTGCAGGTGCAACCATATCAAATGAGTATCTATCAAGAGACCTGACTAACGAATGGTTCATCGAAAGGGGAGTAGCAGCCTTTAGGAATTTGCAAGGTCGTCAGTCTAGATGATTGATATGGCCAAGTAATAATACTTAACATGGCTTAGCTGTGTTGATACTGCTACACGGCTGAAAGCTGTAACTCATTCCTGAGGACATACAGCTCTCTGTATGAATGTTATACTGATGATGGCTTCCTCCCGAGTAAGATATACCAAGGTAAAATAGTCTCCCATTCGGATCTCTTGGTGGGGAGTACACGAGAGGGGGCAATCATCAGAAAGATGGATACTGACATTCTGCGAGTCGGAACATGGAATGTTAGAAGTTTCAATCGTTGTGGTAGGTTAGAGAATCTGAAAAAAGGAGATGGATAGACTAAAGTTAGATGTAGTTGGTATAAGTAAAGTACACTGTCAGGAAGAGCAGGATTTTTGGTCAGGTGACTACAGAATTATCAACGCAAAATCAAACAGGAGAAATGCAGGAGTCGGTTTAGTAATGAATAAGAAAGGCAGCGGGTAAGTTACTACAACCAGCATAGTGAAAGAATTATTGTTGTCAAGATAGCCACCAAGCCAGTGCCCACCACAATAGTGTAGGTCCATATGCCTCTCCATTGAGATCTCCTGGAATTTATGACATTCCCTCAGAATTTCTGACTGCCTTAAGAGAAATCAGCACAGCGAGGTTATGGTATTCCATTTACTGTGTAAGATGTATGGTACAGGAGAAGTGCCATCCAATTTTCGGCAGAATGTTGTTATACCTATTCCCAAGAAAGCCAGTGCTGAGAAGTGTGAAAATTATCGCACCATTAGTTTAGTATCTCGCGCCTGCAAAAATTTTAACACATATCATTTACAGAAAAATTATCTACAATCTGTATAAAGATCAATCTGCAGTGATAAGAATCGAGGACTTTGAAAAAGAAGCAGCAATCCAGAAAGGAGTGAGGCAAGGCTGCAGTCTGCCTTCCCAACCCCTCTTTTTAAATGTTTATATAGAACAGGTGGTAAAGGAAATCAAAGAGGAATTTGCAAAGGGAATCACAATCCAAGAAGAGGAAGTCAAAACCCTGAGATTTGCCAATGACATTGTTATTTTATCTGAGATTGCAGAAGATCTGGAGAAATTGCTGAATGGTATGGACAAAGTCTTGGGGAAGGAGTACACGATGAAAGTAAATACCGATAAGTCCAAAACAAAAGTAATGGAATGCAACTGAATGGTCAGGTAATGCAGGAAAATCAGATTATGAAATGAAGTCTTAAAGGAAATAGATGAATATTGTTACTTGGGTAGTAAAATAACTAACGATGGCAGAAGTAAGGAGAACATAAAATGTAGACTAGCACAAGCAAGGAAGGCCTTTCTTAAGAAAAGAAATTTGTCCACTTCGAACATTGATATAGGAATTAGAAAGATTTTTTTTGAAGACTTTCGTATGGAATGTGGCAGTAAACGGAAGTGAAGCAAGAACGATAACCTGCTCAGAAAGAAAGAGAATAGAAGCTTTTTGAAATGTGGTTTTACAGATTTTGCTAATATTTCTCTCAATAATCAGATAAAATGTCCGACTCGTTGGCTGAACGGTCAGCGTACTGGCCTTCGGTTCAGAGGGTCCCGGGTTCGATTCCCGGCCGGGTAGGGGATTTTAACCTTAACTGATTAACTCCAATGGCACGGGGGCTGGGTGTATGTGTTGTCTTCATCGTCATTTCATCCTCATCATGACGCGCAGGTCACCTACGACGTCAAATAGAAAGACCTGCACCTGGCGAGCCAAACCCGTCCTGGGATATCCCGGCACTAAAAGCCATACGACACTTACTTACATCAGATAAAATACTGACTTCAATCCCATGGACTAACTTTATTATTGTCTAAATACTATATGACCGGGCGAGTTGGCCGTGCGGTCAAGGGCACGCGGTTGTGAGTTTGCATCCGGGAGATAGTGGGTTCGAATCCCACTGTCGGCAATCCTGAAGATGGTTTTCCATGGTTTCCCATTTTCACACCAGGCAAATGCTGGGGCTGTACCTTTATGAAGGCCATGGCTGCTTCCTTCCAACTCCTAGTCCTTTCCTATCCCATTGTCACCATAAGACCGATCTGTGTCGGTGCGACGTAAAGCAACTAGCAAAAAAAATAAAAAAAACACTATATGTATGTATGTCTACCCCGTTAATCCCCTTTCCTGATACGGGTTGGGGGATAAGGTGGGATGAAATTATATTGCATTGTTTTACAGCCAGGTACCCTTCCTGATGCCAACCTCATTTGAGGAGCTAATGAAGATGAAATGAATGATCATGAATGAAACTGGATAAGGAGGTGGAAGGAAACGGCTGTGGCCCATAGATAGGAACTGTTCTGGCATTTGCCTGGAACTAAAAAATGGAAAACCACAGAAAAATTTTCTAAGGATGGCCAACGGTGGGGTTCGAACACACTTGACTCCAGAATGCAGAGCTTGGCTCCATAGCCATAGCACATTAACACATGCGACCACCCCACTTGGTTATTGTCTAAATACTAGTTGGTGTTATTTTACTTTCCTAAGGGCTTTGTAAAGGTAGCCCTGGACATTAAGTTAGTAGTTGCCAGCAATTGATCAGGGATAGCTGGCGAGAAAACCATTCTGGGGATTATCACTAACAGTGACCAGATTTTATCTTTAGAACTCTATGAGTGGAATTTCCCCAGTTACATGATTGTGTTTGTTTTTTTTTTCTGTACCAAACATACATATTATGTATCTGCATGTTTGCAATATTGTGCTGTAAATTTAATGTCAGAGATGATCAAAGGAGCCTTAACCGGAAACACTACCCAGAAGGCTATTGTTAAAATGACCGAATCTAATCCTGAAAGCAGCAATGGGCTTCAGATGCAGGTTATTACTGGTACAGTTCGTTCTGTAAGTGAATTCTTACCAGGATCATCCGAACCATGGGAGACATATGCAGAACAACTAGAATTCTATTTTGGAGCAAATGGTATTACTTCCAAGGTAAAGAAGAAAGCAATTCTTTTCTCAGCTTGCAGTAAAACTACATATGCAACACTCCGCTCATTAGCAGCTCCTAACAAGGTAAGTGATTTATCGTACAGTGATGCTCTTATGTTGTTATCAAATCATTACAACCTGAGACCGAGCAAATATATACAAAGATTTAAATTTAATAGACGTGATCAGTTACCTAATGTATCACTAGCAGATTATTTAATGGAGTTGCGACAATTAAGCGAGCACTGTGAGTTCTGTTATATTGAAGAAATGTTGCTCGACAGATTAATTTGCAGTATGTCTGACGAACGGCTCCAGCGCCATCTCCTCGCGGACTCTCATTAAACGTATAAAAAGGTTTATGAGGAAGCTTTGCCGGATGAATCTGCCTCAAAAACTTTAACGGAGTTAAAAGATAAGCATACCCCTGCTCCTCGAGTCGAATCAAAAGACAACAAATGTTCTGAACCGTTAAATGAACATAGATCATGTTTTTGGTGTGGAAATAATCATCCTGTTGCAATGTACCATCATGAAAAATCAATTTGCAAATAATGAAACATAATGGGGCAACTTGAAAGGGTGTGCCTGATGAAGAAAAATATAGAAAGCAGAAATTATCATGATAATAAGAAGGTTACTTCTTCTTTCTGGAAATCAAAGGCATGTCACATTACAGAAGAACTGAACATTGTGGAAAATCCTACTTACCTTTTCAATATACAGTCATCTACAAACTCAAATAAGAGGAGAGTGCAGATGAATGGGCACTGAATAGAAATGGAAATTGATTCAGGGGCTGGACACTCGATAATAAGAGGAACAATTTTTCGACGTTTATGGAATGGGAAGAAAGTTCTGAATCCGTCTGATGTTATTCTCCAAACATGGTCAAAGGAAAACTTAGACATTTAGGTGTTTGTGATGTTCTGGTTAGTATCAAAGGAAAAAAAATGTAAATTTACCACTACTATTCATGGCCCTCTGGGTAGTGTTTCCGGTTAAGGCTCCTGTGATCATCTCTGACATTTCCTCCCCCTTTCTTCATCTCGCAGCCAACTAGAAGGTTTACTCTGCCACTTCTATCATCGGAGACTTGCCTCTCCAGCAGAGTCATCTCCGGTTTCACTGTGAGGTACTGGGACGGTGACAGCCACCTCAACACCACTTATTGCCTGCTCTTCTAGTTGTGATGCTGTAGCTATGGCCACCTCATTTTCATCTTTTCTTGTAACATAGTTTCTTGAAATAGCTCGAATTTGCTCTGGCATAATCTCTTCCAACTCAGTCTCATCCACAGTATTTGTTGTTACTTTCTTGCTCCAGAGTTGGTCCGTATGTCGACAAACTTCAGTTCCTTCCTTCATACAAATTGTATAATGATGTTTACCGTGTATTATGACAACCGTACCTGGTAATTATTTATTTCCTTTGCCATATTTGCGGAAATATACTGAATCTCCTATTTCAAAGCGTCTCAGTTCTCGATTTATCTTTTCATTTGCTGATATCTGCTTTTCCACTTCAGCAATTGTTGTTGAGTCTGGGTGAAGTTTATTCAACATCATCCTCAAACAATGACCCATCAGAATCTCAGCAGATGAGAGACCAGTTGCTGCAGATGGTGTAGTTCTCAGGGCCAGTAATATATTTGCCAATTTCCATTTCCAGTTAGATGACTTGAATTTTTTTTAACTGGCTCTTCACTGTTTGTACCATTCTTTCCACCAGACCATTACTTGCTGGGTGATATGGGCAGTGTAACAATATTTTATTCCATGCTTTTCAAGGAATGTTTGTAATTCCTGTGATTTAAATGTTGTTCCAATATCTGACACTAAAACAAGTGGAAAATGTATTTCATAAGAAATTTATTACTGTGAAGCTGTCATCATGCCTCCAATTTTACAAACCTCCGACCACTTCGAGTAAGAATCCACTAAGATCAAAAATATATGCTTATTTGTTGGTTCACAGAAGTCTATGTGTACAGTAATCTGGACCAAGGCCTTGACGTTCTTTCCCAAGGAATAACTTCGGCCATTGGAGGTTCATTCCATCCTTCCACACACTGCAGACAACTCAATATCCTGATGCATACCAAGCCACCAAATGTAGCTGCATGCAATGACTTTGGTTTTAGAAATCCCTTGGTAAACCTTATGAAGAAGTTGAAGTACCTAAGTTCTGTATTTCTTTGGAACTACTGCTCGATTACCCCACAGGAGACATCCTCAATGAATTGATAGGGCTGCCTGTTGAGATTTTAGCACCGTAATTTCCAATGACTGATTGACAGGCAGATCTTCTAACATTCCTAGAAGTACTGCCCTAGTAACTCTTGAAAGGAGCAAGTCATTCTTTATAGCTTTCGCTATGTGTTTGGCTGTTAGTGGGGAGTCTGGTGGAGCTTCCTCCAACAGCAAGACATATGCTGTTTCAGGGTAAGCTTCTCCTAAATCCCAAGATGATGCTCCATCTGATAGCCATAGTTCCCTAAAGTCAAACTCCATCGTAGCATTCTTGGAGATAATAAACAATAGAGAGGTTCCACTACCGTTTCTTTATTTGGCAAGAATCTATCATAGTTTTTTTTCTAGTGGCTTTACGTCGCACCGACACAGATAGGTCTTATGGCGACGATGGGATAGGAAAGCACTAGGAGTTGGAAGGCAGTGGCCGTGGCCTTAATTAAGGCACAGCCTGGTGTGAAAATGGGAAACCATGGAAAACCATTTTCAGGGCTGCCGACAGTGGGATTCGAACACTATCTCCTAGTCATAGAAGTTCAGTAGTCCTAGAAAAGACTCTAATTCTGAATAATTTTGTGGTGTAGCCACTTCTTTGATGCCTTTTACCTTTTCTTCTGTGAGGTGTGCACCATTTTGATCTATTCTGAAACTGAAATATTCAATCAATTTCATTGCAAATTCACATTTCTTCAGATTTACCTGTAGGCCCTTACTTGCTAGCTTCTCAACCACCAGATATACGCGATGCCAATGTTCTTCTTCTGAAGCTCCCTTGATAAGAATATCATCCAAATACACAACTAATCCTTGAATACCATTAAGTGAAGCTTCCATCAACCGTTGGAAATACACTGGTGCTGATGATACACTGAAAGATAATCTCATTACCCTAAAAAGCCCTTTCGTTGTATTCAAGGTCAAAATCTTCTACAAGTCGTCATCTACTGGTATATGTAGATAGGCCTTGTCAAGATCAATCTTATCATAGGATATAAAATTCATGGTTTTGATCCTTATTGAATTGTGATTACAATAATAATTATTAAATTAATGTTGTATGGTCCACCTTTTTCAATACTATATTATGCAATATTATTGAATTACATTACTAAACTAGGGATTGTCCGGCCCCACGGTATAGGGGGCAACGCGTCCGCCTGTCACCCAGTGGCCCCGCGTTCGATTCCCAGCCGGGTCAGGGGTTTTTCAAAGTAATTATTAATATCCATGGCCTGGGGACTGGGTGTTTGTGATTTCCTTAATGTTCCTTTCCTCACACACAACATTCCACACTACCGCCATTCCAATAACATGCAGGTTCATACAACATGGTGCCAGTAGGGGCAAAAGATCCACATAAGTCGACGCCCCAAACAAAAAACATTACAAAAAGAACTAGGGACTAGGTTTGGCCTTGGCTGGCCATCTTCAACCTTAATGTAATACATCTAATAACTAAACAGATGTAAAAACACACAACTGTCATGAAAACTAATGCACAAACACACAATTAACAATAGAATCTGGGATGAACTAAGTGTAAAATTTGAAAAATAAATTAGGCTCTAAATTCTTAGCATCTGGATAATGAGCATGAGGACGAGGTGGTTATAACTACAGCACCACAACTAGAAGAGCAGGCAATAAGTGATGATGAGGTGGCCATCACTGCCCCAGTACCTCACAGTGGAACATCGGATGACTATGCTGGAGAGGGAAGTCTCCGACGATACAAGCGGCAGAGTAAACCTTCTAGTTGGCCAAGAGACTATGAGATAACCACAATGAAGAAAGGGGGAGGAAATGTCAGAGATGATCATAGGAGCCTTAACTGGAAACACTACCCAGAGGGCCATGACAATGGACTCCAAGGGAAGGATTAAAAAAACAATATATAGATTCTATGCTTGTTGAACAAACCAAATTGTATGTATGATTTGGGTCAATAAATGTACCTATTGCTGAGTTGCAACACTTAATTTCTTTGTGAAACTTTGAAAATTACAGAGTAAAGCATTTTTAATTAAGTCCAGGTTACCTCAATAAGTATGTCCATTCAAGAGTATTTCCCATGTTGCAAGGGCTTGTGGACCTTTGGTAGAACCTCCCTTCAAGCTAGAGCTTGAAGGGATGGCTTTGGGAGTGGCAACAGCAGTCCTGGAATAACAACAAATTCATCAGTAGACTTATAGTGAAGAAATAAACTGGAGATTGTCTTCATAACATGAGCATTCATTATACACTTGTCTAGACATCAGCTCAGTGTTGGAAGTTTTATGCCCACGGGTAAATTCCTGGCTAGTATTTAGTTGTTAATATGCTGCTATAGGATGATTCACTTAAAATAAAACACTGACATTTTTGATGATGATGCTTGTTGTTTCAAGGGGACTAACATCAAAGGTCATCGGCCCCACCCACTAACATTTTTAGTTCTCTTAAAATTGTAACTCTGTTTTACCTGTGCCAAGCCTGAGGGTCCCATCTTGCAACTAATGAAATAAGAGGAGGCAGAGGAATAACACTCCATTATAAAAGCTTGGTTCTACCTGATCCTGTTTACTGGCAACTTGGCTGGGTTACAGGCAAAAACCTCAAATGACAGAGAAGGCAAAGAAGAAGGACTTTGATATGGCAGACTTGATGGAGGAGGCAACCTTTCTGTATAAGGTAATTAAAATAGGACCTGTTGACTTGTGGGATAAAGAAGGATCTTCAAATGCACAGGAAGAAACCCCAATAGAAAAATGGAAGGTCGAGGAGGCAGTCCTTCAATCAGCAAGCTCAATAGGCAAAATTTTGTATTCTCACACATAACTGGACAAATCAACAGGAACAGACCTGGGAAGGAAAGGAAAACTTGAGATGTGATGCCTTGCTCAGGACAGAAACATACATGCAAGATGGCTAAAGGACTCTGAAGTCTTAACAGCATAAGGAATTTTGAGGAAGAAGAAATTTTCATTAAGAAAATTTATACAGTATACATAGTTACTGCTACCATTCTGCAAATTCACAGTTGAAAACTTCCCTCATCAAACTCAAATACATTGCTAGAACACTGTGAATGGCCAAAAATGATGGTATAATGTTTCATTGTACTGGACTCAAACTGACTATACATCAGGGTTGGTGCATTCGTTCCTCTGAGTTAGTGCTGTCTTAATGAATAAAATATCCCAAGTGACACAATTTGCTTTCTCTACAGGAGTATAAATAATCACTCTTTTGTTTATTTAATAGATTTACTTTTATTAATTATCCATCAATCTAACCCAGGATGAAATGAGTCTGAACTATGCTATGACTGGATATGTTTAATACTTATACACTGTATGAAGTGAGAAATAATATGCATACTTTGGACAAAAAAAGCAAAATGATATGTATGGAACATAGAAAGATTTACCTATTTAGATGATTGACTATGAGACATGCTTCACCAAGTATTAAAAAACATTTCAACAAATAGCCTTTGTTTTCTGTGGGTGTTTTCAATTGCAAATTGAAACAAGTTATTATTTTTCTCCCATAGGGAAGGTTCCTGTCTGATTTGTTGTTATTCTGTTATAGGGCAATTCAGTCATAATAGAAATGTTTGAAATGATCAGAAAATTGCAAAGTCACATTTGAATAATATCAATAAAACATATTAGTCTATTCCAATGGGTATGTTTCTTAGAAGATGTTTGGAGGAGCTCACTGCCAGTGTCAAACACATAGTCCCCATACTGGTGAATGGACAGTGTAGCATAACAATGTTGATGGCAGTAATTTGTTGTCTAATGTTATCTTTCAGCTTGTCTCTTCACTTTGTTTTGTTGTTTGCCTAATAGAAACCTCAGAGAAAGAAATTGTGCAAGTAAATGATGTAATATAGCTTAATCTTTGCCTATGTGACTGCTGTTTGAAGGGTCACATATATTTGGCTAGTCTCCTGGAGTAACCTTCAAAGAGAATTCTGTAGACACACCATTAACCACCGTATCATTCCTATTCTGGTCCTACATCATTTAGGACCATCTGCTCAAATGTGAGTTCACGAAGATTTATCTTCAAGTTGTTCCACAAGCAAGACTGGTGGCTCTGGTGGGTGATGTGCAACTGCTGAATTTCTTCAAAAATTATGTCTGAAATTGTTTAAAGGAACTGTTCCCCAGAAATGATATACAATGAACACATGCTCTTCAATTAAATCTTCCACTGTACTTGCTTATGCTATCCATGAAGGGACACAGGTATTGTCCCACTGGAGATCTTTTGCCCCTGTTGTAAGAGGGTAACTAAAAGTGGACCCCACGGGCTCTCCTCTCAACTTGAAAGCATGAGTTGGAAACCACTAACTTCCTAGCTGAGTCTGGCATTTTCCCACTTACTTGTGCCAGTCTACTCGATTTCATCATTTTTCCCTTGTTCTCTTCTAACCCAAATGGTATTAGGTTTGCAACACCTATAGATCAGCTTCATACCCTCTTTGGGCCTCCTCTTTCCTTTTTCCAATACCTCCATTCTTCAAAGTATCAGTCCCCGTTTTCATCTCTGATTAGTGTTCTTGGAGAATGGTTGCCCAGTTGTACTTCCTCCACCACCACCACCACCACCACCACCACCACCACCACCACCACCACCACCACCACCACCACCACCACCACTACCACAAGAGTTCTTTTGCATGCCAGTAGATCTACTGATATGAGGTAGATGTGTTTGAACACCTTCAAATACCACCGTCCTCAGTCGGAATCAAACATGCCAACTTGGGCTCTACCACCTGAGCCATTCAGCCTGGCAAGTTATACACAATATCTACTGAGATTTCAAAGCCATCTTGGCTGTCAATCAATCTGAATGTGTATTACGGCCACTTAGAGAAATTATACTAAAACGTTCAAGTGCCAAGTTCAAAATTACCAAACAGCGAGGGTGTTAAGTTCCATGAAGACCATAACAGTCTTTCATCACCTAGGCTTATACAAAGTTACACAAGAATTGTTGAGATGACTTCCCACACTTTCCTCATTGCACCACCTGGCACATGTATTTGCTCCAGAATTCTTTAAATGGAAAATCATGTGATGATTTCAGTGCTGGATGTCTACTTTGTCTTCAGTCTAGCCCAATTCTATGTATTGAACCCGACAGGGGTATGATCCAAGGACCTTTGGTTGATATTGATCTTCGTAATTACGCACGCAATGCTATTTAGGGAAAACAATACTGAAATTGATTAATATTCATATCATTAATACAGGTAATACCGAAACTAATTAATATTCATACCATTAAGATAGATAAATTGAGTCTTTTAAAAGTTATTCTACGAGATTTCTTTGTCTGCGACCTATTGCGCAGTATTGTCCTTTGTGTAGCGGGGGCCCGCAGCGGAAGCCAAGCCAACTTAGACCCGGGAGGGGTTATGAATGAGGATTCCCCATGACATCACCCGAGAGAAGACATCCCTTCCTCAAGACTCAGAGAATGAGGGGAAACCAACTTTTTCGAAACGAAATATAGGAGCTATCTTGAATTCGGACTAGCCAACCTAATTAGCTACGATCTAGAAATTAATGAAACTCGGATTCTGGAGTTGTCTCCCGATTTAAAAGGGATAAATGTCACTGGGACATTTATTTAAAGTGTCTAACGTCCCCTTTCTTGATAACTTTCAGAAGAAGAAAGAATATTGTGTTGCTTCTGTGTGGAAAAGTACCGGGGCCATCTGTTTATTCTCATGACACCTCCTCGAAGAAGGGAGTTCACCCCGCAGGGTAGGGGGAGCCGGAGAGACTTTAATTAATTACAGAAGATTCTACGAAGAATAATCATACGGATATGTCTCAGTCACATTAAACAAATATTAGTCATCTGATCGTTGTACTATTCGACCTCTAATTGGCCGGAGATAGGCCGTATGCAGATTAGGGGTGGGAGAAACATTCCCCTAGTAAAAGCACTTCCGAGGGCGAAAAGCGTCAGTCGGGACTCGTGGCTTACAGACGGCGAAGCTATGTGCAGTCGAGCTTCCAGCAATCCTTTGTTTGAGTGAATTTAAATTTAATTTACAAGTGAAATCGTGTACTGTGCGTAAATATTGCAGAGATTGGATAGACGCGACGCTAGTGTCTAAACTTTAAAGATCAGGGACGTGTTGCGAACATTTAATATAATTTGTAATAATATTATTATTATTATTATTATTATTATTATTATTACTACGGCGCTACTGTGTCGAGTAGTAACAAAGGTACGCGGAATCCGATACTGAACCGCGGATTGCGGAGTGAGGTCCGATATCGTGGCTGGACGTTCATACTGAATGTAACTAAACAAATTTTGAAATAAATAGTGACGTATTGTGTGCCTCAGGAATACTGCCAGCGGTTTCGTCAACCTAGAATAATGGACTCCCGGTTGGAAAGAAGAATGGTGCCTCCAGTAACTGCTTTGGTGCCTATGGGTCAGCACTAAACCAATAATGGACTTCCCAAGCCGACAACGGGTCATCTAGTGATGGAGATGAGTATTAATCATATTTAATATGACATGATCAGATTGGGCGGGGAACAGTTATCATTACCTGACGCTGTAATGTTAGAGATTGTAACTTCAGTAATGTAGATGTGCTACCATGATGCACGTAGCTTCTATTTGCTTTATTTAATTAGTAACACGTCTGAGCAATCAATTGTAAATAAAGGTGTAAAACGATAAGTTTGCATGCAGTAGTAGATTGACTTATTCATTTTATTTGGGGAAACTTGTAATTATTGATGCGTCAGGAAACCAATTTTTAGTAATTCAGAGTAATTCATGTTAGGTTGTAGTTAGTCCAGCGTTGATAATGCATGGCTGGTAAATAGTGTAATTTGATTCCGTGTGCACCCAGAACTACGAGATATGACTTCGGAACTGACACCACAGGCCTCCACTGATATATATTTAGATAGGAATTGTACAATTTTAATTGGCAGGCTTATCACAATTTAAGTGCAATTTGAGGAATATTTAGTACATAATTGTATTACCGTGTGACGATTTTATCAGAAATCACAATTTAGTTATGGATTAATTACACCGTTATTACGAGGAAGTTAATTATGATCACACAGTATGGTCTAATTTCCAGGTAAGTCGTCTAGAGAGATAGTGTAATGATGAACCCAATAATAATAATAATAATAATAATAATAATAATAATAATAATAATAATAATAATAATAATAATAATAAATTGTAATTAAGGTAATCATGCAAGTATTGGTATCATAGAAGCCGGTGTCGCGTCGCGGGATCATGATAATGTAAACGAATATGTGTGTTGAATTGAAGTGAAGTATTGAGAGCCGATGTAATTTGCTTAATGAGCAACGGAGCTCAGTTTATTAGTGAACGATCCCCGAGATGGGGTGTTTTGTTAAGAAAGGGCGTTATGCCTGTGTAGGCCGAGGCCATTGACCACCCGCCGTGCAGAGGATGGGGCAGTTGACCTAGTGAGGAGAAGTGTTTTTTTTTTTTTTTTGTATGCTCGTCCGTTCGTATAAGAGGGGAGCCTTGAGTTAAAGAGAACGAGGCCCGTAGGAATCGCCTAATAATGGAAATATTCAACACGCCAGAATGATGTAATGTTCAAAATTAAATAATTGAAAAAGAGGTTCAACCTATTCAATACATAAAAGAAAGAAATGTAGTGATTACATTCTTATTTAATAGTAACTATAAATGGGACCGGTTTCGACCCTAGTCCAGGTCATCGTCAGCCGTAAAAACATGTAAAACAATGCATATGAAAAAGAAAAAGAAAAAGATTAAGTGAACTCTAGATCGGTATAAGATGAAACATAAATTAACGATGGGGGTAGAAATTGTGAGTCACTTAAAAGATGTAGTCGCTAATATATGACACGGCGATTGGTACCAGTACTTGTCAGTTTACTGTCATTACTCATTTGAGTATAATGTAGCTTAGGGTTTCCAGAGTCCCACTTCCATCCAAAGGGGTGTCAGTTCAGTTCCCGAGGTACCCCAATGCTCAAACGAAGGCTGGATGTCTCACGTGTTTACTGTATATAATCTGTGTTTCTCTAAGTTGTTTATGTATCGTGTTGTGATTATAATTGAGTTGCCGATGGTGCTGACCATCGGGGTGGTGAATTGTATCCAAGTGAGAGTCGGTTCAAACCCGGGCGTTTGTTCCACATTTTTATGAGTTCCTTCTTGGTACTTCGTTGGGGAATAATTGTGTATTTAGTATAGGGATTGCTCAGACTCGTTGCATGCATGTTACTCCTATTAGTCAATGATATCACATAGCCTCAGTGTCTATGATAAGTGTTTTCCCGTTCGAATCTCGTCATAACGGATCGCTCTGCGATAGATAATACTCGGATCCATCACACACGACTAAAAGTCAATAACAAACCACAAAAATTGATAATAATCCATGTAATTCATTTGTATATAAATGCGTCATTGCCATCATCATCATCAAGGCCTAATAAACCACTTGATTAATCTAAACTTTAACCCGAATGTGTTCTCATTGTAATTAGGTATGATCCGTCTCCTACCCTATATGCCTTTAAGCTAAGTCTAGTTAAGCGCCTATTTCGTTTTATTCCAACCCGTTAACACCCTGTAGATATCATGCCGGAGCCATTATGGGTAGGGATGGGTGCAGTATATAGACTTCAATAATTACCAAGAAGATGAAATTAAGTAGCCGAAAAAGGACGAGAATATATTAATAAATACTCCTAAACATATTTATCTTAAACCCAGGGGCGTATTCTCCTTGAATGCAAGGCATGCATTGCATGCGTTACGATAACGCAAAGAACTGTTTGTCTGTCCTTCATTGAAATGCTTGATTGTAAGAAATTTTCATTTTTTCTGGCAATTTTCCTGAAGAGCAATTCAGTAAATTGATTGAAGTTTATGGAAAATATTTTGATATAGTACGACTTAAATCCAAATTGAGGGCAATGCTCACTTCTGAACACTTCAAAGATAAGACTGTGGCTCAAATCCAGAAATTCCTATTGACCAGTGGTCTCAACAACGGTCTTCCCGAGCTTTATAAGTTCTGCACATTGATTACTACTATTCCCTCTATATCATCATCTGTAGAACGCTCTTTCTCGGCCCTAAAGCGAATAAAATCTTTCGTCCACAATTCTGGAAGTCAAAGTCGTCTCTCTGCGTTAGGAATGATGTCTATAGAGAAAGATCTTCTTGTTAAGATGAAAACACGTGAGGACTTATACAGTGACGTCACCGAGGAATTTCACAAAAAGAATCGCAGGGTTGAGTTCACCTACATGTAATTAGGGTGAGTAGAATTGAAATTTACTTAATATGTTGTGTTACTAGTTGCATGCATCAGTGGAGATTCCAGGATACGCCACTGCTTAAACCATAAAATTTATTTCATTTCCAACTAAACATATTTACAGTATCTTAAACCATAACATTTATTTCATTTTCAACTAAGTAGTGGTGGTTCCCTTTTCAGGAGCAGAGAGGAGCACATGAAAGTTTAAACAAATGATATCAGATTTGGTGCATAATTCAAAAATGTTTTTCTTTTAATCACTAGAGGAGCACAGTCAAAGACTATCCAGCATGTCAGCAGTCTGGCATCGTAATAAGGAACACAACAATATTTGTGTTCCAAAACTTACTGTTGTACCCATGCACAAGTTGTAATGATGTCATTGATTCATTCACTGAAACTAGAGGCAGGAGCACACTGGAAAAGGTGCCAGATATCTCATCTATCTCAAGAATGTATGAATAGTAGTATATTTGTTGGCCATAAGGTGCTTGTAGCTGATGAGTACTAGACCAAACTGGGCCTACTAACTGGTTCACTAATTAGCCACAAAATTGCAACAAATTTGTAAAAAATTATTTCAAATCTCCAATCTTATTCTTAATGTGCTAGAGAACTTTCTCTTTCCAGGCTATTGTCCTTCTGTGTTACGTATTTTTGAAAATGAATTCAGTTCAATATATCCTGGGAAGTGACAAACTATCGTCATCATTCTCATTTCCCCTTGTCCAAAATAAAACAAATTATCATATCAGGATAAATTAGAAATTAGGACACTTGTTCCCAATAAGCCAATACCTTGATGTATCTAGGATAAAACAAACTCAGGCATTATAAACTTCCTAAAGTGTAGCACTAAGTGAGCTGTTTAGGCTTTTAAAGATAAAAATTTCATTGTTCCGTATTGAAATTATTAACATTAAAAATTAAATAATTGAAGTTCAACCAATTCAATACATAAAAGAAAGAAATGTAGTAATTACATTCTTATTTAAATGGGACCAGTTTTGACCCTAGTCCAGGTCATCGTCAGCCGTAAAAACAAGTAGGCGAAATCACACAATGTTTATGAATATTGGAGAAATGGGTCAGTTTCACACTCTGTCAGGCACAAAGTCACAACACTATCAAATAATATATGAAGATTATAAATAAACTTGAAGTCGCAGACGAATAGATTTGTAGAAGCAAACCGCCAGTTCCCGGTGATCAGCGCGGCACATTCAAGGTCATGTAAACTATTTTTAATTCAATTAAACATATACAAGAGTAACATTTACTACGAGGACAATTTTTTTCAACCTTCGACAAGTTGCGAAATTAAAACCACAGTGAGAATCCAATGAAGTGTTGCACAGATCTGTTGCACAGTGTTTCTAGTATGCCTGTCACCCATGTCACATCACACTTGTCAGTTCTGAGCGTGCAGTGAGCACGTAAACATGCCTAGGAAAATAGAGTCCCCTGGCAAGTGTGAAATGCATGCTGTCATTTAATATCTTCATGCGGAGGGGTGCAATGCAGAGAAAATTCATAGACGAATAAGTTAAGTGTACGGTGAAACTTTCATGAATGACAGCAAAGTGTGGTTATGGTGCAGGAACTTTGAAGCAAGACGTACAGACATTCTGATGTAGATGGTCAGGGAAGGAAGCGAGCATCAACCGATGATCTTGTTCAACAAGTGGCTATTTGAGAAAAGTGCATTGCACCCCACAGCATGAAGAAATCGAACGACAGCATGCACTTCACTCTTGGCGGGAAACTTTTTGTCCTAGGCATGTTTCCGCGCTCACTGCGCTCAGAACTGACAAGTGTGACGTGATGTGGTCGACAGGCATACTAGAGACACTGCGCAACGCTTCATCGGATTTTCAATGTGGTTTTAATTTTGCAACTGATCATAGGTTGAAAAAACTTAACCCTCGTATTATGAACATTTCTGCAAAAGAACCATACAAGCAGCTAATTTGGTACAAAAATAACTCAGCACACAATAAAAAGTCAACTATGTTTGTATGAGACAAAAATATTATCTGATATGAGGTGATAACTCATTTAATCTACTTTAATTGTGAACAGCTATTTGCCACCAAGCAATCATTTGGAACTTTACAGACATCTTAGGATATCATATATCAGGGGCTTTAATTTATGGAAGGTAAAAAGTTAAAGACTAAAGCCTAGAATATAACTAAGAGCAAGTCATTGTACTTACTGCTGCTGCACTCCCAAACCGAGCTCCTCATCTCCATCGGTGATCTTTTTCAAGTTGTGTACTGAGTACCGATTATAGAGTCCCCAGATGCTATTCATCATCTTACTGTTGTACTTGGCTGGATGGTGGTCCAGCACTGAGGAACAAACAATGCTAATTTCAAAAGAAACCCTGTGAAAAATATAGCAACAGCACAGGAAAGACAACTTTAATATAGTGGGTAAAATCCACAATTTTACAGATATTTACTAGGTACTTTAAGCAGATTTAGATTTGTCAAATAAAACTAAGGAGTTCAAAATTCAAAATAATAAATCCATTGCCCTTATAGTCCCTGAAGGAACTTCGGTTTGCTAATACAAAGGTTGCCTAGTCAGATTGCTTGCAGGAACTTTGAAGCAGGACGTACCGACGTTCATGATGCAAGTGGTGATGGTGATGATAAGAAGGAGAAGAAGAACGATGACAACAACAACAACAACAACAACAACTGTATGGTCTTGGCTACTGTGTTGCATTTGTGCCATCTAGGTGGTCTGCCTACCAATTTTGACATTCCAATTGTGTGCTATCTAGCAGTGAAAGTGGAATTCTACTGGAACGGATATTATGGATTGGTTAATTTGGTTTTATCAGGTTACAACGAGTGCAGCACTAGAGATCTTTAATATGCTAACAAGGACATGGAATTACAAAATTTTGGACCGTCCTTCAAAAAATGGCTATGAACCGTTTTATTAGGCTAGATAGCACACAATTGGAATGTCAAAATTGGTAGGCAGACCACCTAGATGGCACAAATGCAACACAGTAGCCAAGACCATACAGTTGTTGTTGATGTCGTCATCGTTCTTCTTCTTTTATTCTTTCTTTTATTCTCAGAGTAGAAAGACCATAAGCAATGTTTTAAAATTCTATAAAGAACAGAAGAATGGTCACCAAAGCTGTAGACAGAAGTGAGAAAACGGTGCGTAACATTTCTTAGCAATGTGGAAAAGCATATACAGATGAGAGTAAAATTATAACTCTTGGTAAGCATCGACCACATTCTTTAAAAAAAAAAAGAAAAAAAAAAGAAAAAGAACTTGCAATTTTGATAAAAGTGTTGTATGCTTAACTTTCTTGAAGTATTATTAAGTATAGAAAGAAATTGCTGCTGGTGCTGTGACACATTAGTGGAGCAGGAACTTGATGGGATTGTGACAGATATTGGTTTAGAAAGCAGTGATCAAGAGAAAACTAACATTGTGGATGCAACAGTTAGTGATTCTGATGGTAGTTCGACAGACATGCTTCATGAGTTAATCGGTATGACAGATGAAGATTTTGAAGCTAGATATTCTACTTCAGATGCTAAACATTAATGAATTACTCCACCGTGAGTCTGCATGAAGTTTTACATTCAAATAGATATTAATATCAGTAGCTGAAGAGCACATGAGCTGTATTCTGCATTCCCAGACTGCTAACTATTACTAGTAGTACTGAGAAGTGTGTGTACAAGCTGGCTCTCTTGCTTTGCATGCCAGTCCTGCACCTGTTGCAAAGTTTGGAGTTTGGGTTGGAAAGACTTGGGAGAAAGGAGACGAGCTGCTCGACTAAGTGGTATGTTCCCAGCTGTCAGTGGAGAGATGGCATGGGAGGACATCAGTAGATGAATAAGTTTGAGTGGTGTCTTTAAAGGTAGGAAAGATCACAATATGAAGATAAATTTGGAATTCAAGTGGACAAATTGAAGCAAATATTTGTTTATAGGAAGGGGAGTTAGGGATTGGAATAACTACCAAGGGAGATGTTCAATAAATTTCCAATTTCTTTGCAATCATTTAAGAAAAGGCTAGGAAAACAACAGATAGGGAATCTGCCACCTGGGCGACTGCCCTAAATGCAGATCAGTAGTGATTGATTGAACTGACCTGTGCAACACATAACAACAGATGTCAGCACACTCACTTGCAAGTGGTAATGACTTAGCACACAAGTAGTACAATGCATCAGTATTAAAATTCATAGGGCTGTGTGATCAGCTCAGTGGTTTAGCCGTTGGCTTCCCACCCGAAAGGCTGAGACTTGAATCCTGATCAACCCTGAGTTGAGATTTTTATCTTAAAAATCCCTTGGTATCAGGAAGGGTATGTAGACATAAAACATCTGGTCAAAACTATAAGTGATCCTGGGTGGCTCCAGTGACCCCAGAAAGAACTGGGATAAGCCAAAGAAAGTGAAAGTGCCTATTATTAATCTGGTTTTTTGGCTTAATGGTCAGTGTAGTGCCCGGATCAGGGATTTAAATGCAAATTGTTAATTCCTCGGGGATTGGATATTTGTGTTCATCTTAGTGCACTTCTCTCCATATAAACACAACACGTCACACTATCAACCACCACAAAAGTATGCAATAGTGAATACTGTCATTGCACCTGCACAAACGGCTACATATTGATGTTGTTGGAGAAATACTAACCCACTGTCCAAATACCGTAAGAACAAGAATCCTCTGAAACAATTCACATAACTTTGAACCAAAGATGACAGAATCTTACTGGCCACAGGCCTAAGCTGAAATACTTCACATAGCTGTTTTTGCAGGCACAATGATGATACATCCTTCCACTTCAGGTTAACATCAGGAAGGGTATCCATCAGTAAAACCGGGTCAAATCCACATCAAGTGCCGACCCCCATACAGTTGGGAAAAGGCCAAGAAGAAGAAGGAATAGTGAAAGAATTAAACAGTGACACTGAGATTGGCCGTAAGGTAAAAGTCTGAAAAAAGGGAACATGTAAGAGAGCTCTTTATATGTTCTATGTCACTTAAAAACAACATTTATGTGAAGGCTATGATTCCCCATTTGGCCAAGGAAGAACATAAAGAATATTATTTACAGATTTGTGAATAATTATAATGTAACATAGCACATCTATATAAATAAAATCGCAATGACCGTATGTCTGTACATTGACTATTTTGGCAAAATTCAGTAGTTATCCATTTCAGGTGTAATAATGACCATCTGCGTACATTTTAGCTTTGGTGTCTGTTTGTCTGAGTTCTTATAACTTGAAAACTACTGGATATATTTCTACCAAACTTAATATTTAGAATCCATCTGTCCATGGGTAGGTTTTCGGGCCAATATTATTTCTGAATACCAAAATTTACTGGGGGTTTATCCAAAACCATGATTTAGCACTCCCACACAATATGCACATCCAAAATTAATGGAAGTCTACCATCCTTAATGGAAATGAATTTCTAAAACTTTTTTCTCATGTGCATCATTTTGATAGGAGGATTAATAAGGGAGATATCATTAATAGACTTTTTTTATGACAAGTCCCAATGGACTTAACTCAAAAGCGGGTGCATGTAAAGCGTATTTCTTATAACTTGAAAACTACTGAAGATATTTCAACCTAACTTTATATTCAGCATCCACCTGTCCAAAGGTAGGTTTTAAGGTCCATAGCATTTAAAATTCCTGGAATGGACTGGGAGTTTATAGGGAACCGAAACAATGATTTTACTCTTGCACAATATATACAAGACCAACCTGACTGGAAATAGACCAACCTTGATGGATATCCATTTCTAAAACTTTTCTCATGTGCATTTTTTGACAGGAGGATTAATGAGGGAGATATCATGAACGGTCGGTTTTTCAGGCTAAGTCCAGCAGACATAGCCCAAAAGGTGTTGTATGTGGAGCAGATTCCTTATCTATCTATATAAATAAAATTGTAATAATCGTGTGTCTGTACATTGACTATTTTGGTGAAATTTTTGTACAACTATCCATTTAAGGGGTAATAATGATCATCTGCATATTTTTTCACTTTATTTTCCTGAAAGTCCTAATTTTTACCCTCTCTACCAAAATGAAGATTGTGGCACAATCTGCCAGATGAGCTAGAAAATTGAAATTTGGCAAAATTATATGTTTTTAGCCTGTAACCGATGGAAAATTTCCAAAATCTTTAA
The DNA here is from genome assembly GCF_040414725.1 of Anabrus simplex. NCBI lineage: Eukaryota > Metazoa > Arthropoda > Insecta > Orthoptera > Tettigoniidae > Anabrus > Anabrus simplex. Next base: position 167,263,486 of record NC_090271.1, read on the forward strand.
ATTTTTCACTTTTTATCCCCGAAGAATATTGAAATATGGAGGTAATTTTAATGACGGTGCCGACCTTGGTTTCAAGGTATTTCGTGGCTGAATGGTAAGTCCTATCACAAAATGGATGCCACAATCTCTGTTCAATTTGGAGTGATCTACAACTTTGGTCCTATGACTTTTTGTCGTACCTGTATCCCTTATACATTAGATTTGTCTCTATTTCTCGACTGTAAGTAAATTTTGCACTTTTTACATGCATAATTCATACCTTGAATCACTTATAGGAAAGATAGAATCATCAAATTCTATATGAACATTGATTCCCCCCCCAAGTAGCCATATAGGAGCCAAATGCTATGTTTGTAGCTGTCACATAATTATCTGTAAAGTAATGCACTGTGAGGCAATCTTACCAGAATTTCACCCTATTCAACGTTTCTAACTCAATCTGACCCTTGAATGAATGAGATACAAGAAAATATTGTAGAACAAGCCATTTAGACCGCTAAATACGGTGTCTTATGGTACAATCCGTTTGTCGATATTACATACTGTTTAGCAGCAGTTAATCTGTAAATGAAGGTCTGCAATATTGTAAACATGCATATACTTTTGTATGTATTGCAATAAGCTTGCTGGCAGTAGGAAAAGGGGCCTGACATTATAATGATAACAGCACAACTCAATTTTGATTGGCAGTAGGAAAGTTGTCTGCCATTATAATAAAAACTCCTCAACTGTAATCTGTCTGGAAGTAGGAACAGGGGCCTACCATTGTAACAAAAACTCCCCAAATCGATTGTGACCATGGAGTAGGGAATGTGGCCTGCCATTATAATGTAAACTTCCCAACTCGATTGTGAATGGCAGCAGGCAAGTGAGCCTGCCATTATCATCACAACTCCACTACTCACACTTTGCACTGGAAACAACGTATGGGGACCTCTCCATGCTGTTTCTCGGATAAGAGATGCAAAAATCGTATTCATTACATGTACAGTAATTTACTTCGATATCCGTATACAATGTAGAATACCATGGCAAAGCATGGGCACATTTGCTAGTATGAAATATTTGCAGAAATTGGCACCTTCCAGTTTATTTCTCAGTATGGTTTTAACTTCATCATCAGTCTCTTGTTAAAGATTGATCCAATGTTGTCAGTTGTTCTTTGGATTTAATTATGAAAACTAAATCTATTAAATAGTTTGTCAGAGATAATTTTTATCAGCAATGTACTGATCCAATTCATATTCTTCTTCCTTTTCTTTAAAAACTAAACCATAGAACTTGTTTAATTTCACTACCTATAATGAAAAGTCTGAAGCTTTGGTCCTAGTTCTGGCTTACTCAACATCATAAAAAGTGACTCTCACTCTAGAGAGTCAGATATTTCCAATACATTATGTGATCAAAAGTATCTAGACACCCGTCTATATGTGTAAACTAGAGCCTAGATGTCACTACGACAACTGCCACTTCTATAAAAGGCGGCTGAAGGCTTCATGTTGTTCAGTGCAATGAGGTACCTGCAGAATAGGTGGAATAAGGGAGCTTAGTGACTTTGAACGCAGAATGGCTCTTAGTTGTCTCAGCAGTCAGTTAGGGCTATTTCTGCCCTTCTCAGGTTGCCCAAGTTGATTGGCAGAGATGTGAATGTTAAGCGAAAATGCAAAGACACAATTACAACAAAACCACAGCTGGGTAGGCTACATATGTTGACTGGCAAGGAGTGTCTGTCACGCATTGAAACTGGTGGTACAGAAAAATTGTATGACATCATGTGATACTATCACCTGAGAATTGAAGCGATGCGCCGAATAGGGGTCTAACTACCAAAATCTCTATTATGAGTTAATTGCGAAAAACGCCATCTTGGACTGGAATTAGATCACTTTTCCGTGCAAGACAGAGGTTCTCCACCCTCTAGCATAACAACAAGTTCCAAATTCTTCCACATGACTACGCCACTATGCAGGAATATCCATACCGATCCTTATTCCGATAAAACCTCCCTTTCAGAAAAAATGTTGGTTAGAACCCTTTTTGGCGCATCGTTTCAATTCTGTAGTGCTGCTAATTATGCAGCTAGCACCATGACTGCACACGAGGAGATATGAGAACTCGAGTTCAAGGTTCAGGCATCTGCCCATAAAAAGTACATTTTGTAAGTGAATGCCAAGCGCTGCATTTGGTGGTGTTGAGAATGGCAAAACTGCTCCAGGGTCAATTAGAAAAGCATGATTTGGAAAGATGAATCACGCTATATCATGTGGCAGTCAAATGAGAGGGTTTGGATGTCGCGAAATGTATATGCCAGACTGCACAGTGCCCATAGTGAAAATTGGCAAGGTTGGGGTGCCAGCATGGGGATATTTTCCATCGAAGGGATTGAACCTCTTATAATACTACAGACCATGAAAAAGATGAAAGTATATTAGGACGTTTTGACCAGCTGCATGTTGTCTATGGTAGAAGACGAGTTGGAGATAATCTTTGTGCATTTCAACACGGTTTTGCTCCCTGTCATAAACAGGATCTGTTTGTGAGTGGTTCTGGACAATAAAATTCTAGAAATGAACAGAAAAGCCCACAACCCCTACCTAAATCCTATCGAACACCTCTAGGATGAACTGGAATAGCGACTTCCTTCCAGACCCCAAAGACCCACATCATCAACTATGCTTGCTGCAGTGCTGCAGGAAGAATGGTCTGCCATTTCCCTGGAGACATTCTGTCTCCAGGTAGACTTCACTGCAGAGTTTGAGCTATAATAAATGTCAGGGCGGGCCTACCCTATATTAATATCCACTACTCGGCATTACATCGGAGAAGTTTGTAGAGGACAGTTTCAAGTGTTTGGATACTCTTGATCAGCTAATGTATATCTCTGACCATCTGTACTAAATTTTATATTCAATATTATTCAATAATCAATTCATTATATTGAAATAAGAAAGATAAACTCTGCTTACATATCTTGTTCCTTTGTGGAAAGTGGTACTGGGATGGGATGGACTTCTCCGAGTCATTCTTCTTCCCCATGATTGGACAATCTTCACTAAGATCTTTCATCATGTTCCTATGCACTTTCCAAGCTGCATAGGCACCTTGGGGAATTGAGGCCATCCACAGTCTATGACAACCTGCAATAACATTTAACTTTCCTCAAATAGCATTTCAAACCAAGCAAAGTCCTGACATGAAACCTTCATGCAGTACATGGTTTATGACAATTTGCATTCACAGTAAAATACTTCTAGGCTACTATTTTATATTCCTTCCAAAATGTTATAGTTCTACTCTTTCAAGCAGTTTACTTAACCCTAGAACACTAACCCTTTGTAAATTTTACGACGGTAGGTAGCAGAACGGTATAGTTTATTGCCTTCCGTGCATGCATGCCTGCCATCATTTTGTGTAGCTGATTTTTTCGAGAAGTTATTGACTGTGGCATGCACGATTGTTGATATCTTTGCTCATTCTTGTAATAATTGGGTGGGTGTCATCATATTGATGAACGGTTAGTGATAGTGTGAACTTATAAGTATAATGTGTCTTCATGCCTTTTTTATATTTATACTTATTTTATTTATTTTCTGGTAGTTTTGGTTTCTTTGCAATGTAAATAACCCACATTCATAATTTTAAGGGGTTATTTGAATATGTGGTGTTATAAAATTCATTTCTTATAAAACGTGTTCATTTAATATTTTTTGTGTCAAGTTTTCTATGTTTAATAAATAATCACATAAAATTATTTAATATCTAGGTATTTTGATTCATGTTAAGTTTACAACACTATAGGAACCCTAAATAACCAAAATCTTGCCAAATATAAGCTGTTACATAGAAAATATAACAATTATAAATTGGAGTAGTCAAATTTACGAAGGGTTAGTAATAATGTGTGGCAAACTATGGTTAGTGTTCTAGGGTTAAACAACATTCTAATATGAATATATGAAAATATTAGGATTTGAATAAATCTGTATTTTTTTAATGGAATAAAATTTAGTATATGAAGCCTAGAATGAAATCTTGGGTCATCTTAGTAATTTAATAAGAATGTAGTGTCTATCTGTACATTCATTTTTTTATGGTCACTATTTTAAGAGAGGTGATAGAAGGCCTACACACAATACGGAGATGATATCCATACTTTATGGAAGTTTTGCTGTGTGTTGTTCTATTTGAATTGAATAAACCTAAAAACTACTAACTAATCTGTGTGTTTCAAACCTTGCTATTCTTAAATTAGAGACATCAAGATGTTTCCTGCTGTTGGTTTTATCTTAATCCATGCAGTGGGAGCTGAGAAATGACATTTCTAACCTCAAGAATACTGTCTCTCAGACAGAGAGACTAACAGTGAGTTCAGCAACTTCTTTCATGGAATCAACAATAACATTCCACTGATTGACTGTTGCTGTTATGGTGAAATGTGTTTTGTCTCTTCTGTTTCCACTCATCTCTATTAGATGGCATTGCTGTTGCAATTACAGACACTAACCTGTTAAAGAAGGGTACACAAGAGCTAGTCCATATATAAATGTGCATGCTATTAGTATAATAATTTATTAACATAAACAAAGAAACTGCCAGATCACTGTTCAAAATCACTTATTTTGTCATGCTGTGGACAGCCTTTACAACAAAGATAGGCATGCAGTGTGATGTTCTGATGTCTAAATTGATTTTCCAACCAATTTTTGTTGGAACTGAAGCCTTCAACACATCACATTCAATTAAAACTGCATCAGAAAATTTGAAGTACCAGTAGTGGTATGTAAATATTATTTTATGGCAGGATGGCCTAAGTTTATGATGACTTGGTCATCCAATCAAGTATTTTGCAACTGGCCTGGTTCAACCCAAAGAGTTCAGCCCTTGGTGCAGAATTAAAATCCTTGGACTGGCTAGGAATAAAACCCAGGACCTGAAGGTAAGAGGCAGCCACACTACCTCTACAACACAAAATTGGCTGTATGACTTCAGTATATTGAATATTAGGTAGATAGATATGAATGAGAAAAACTAAAGCTGTATGTACAATGTTCTTGAAAGTATTTATTGATAAGCAAAACCTCTGTCCACCAAAAGGAATTAATCCCGTTGATAAAGGGAGACTGAGAAGCAGTCCAAAGAGGCTTTTGTTTCACTCTTTATTTACTACACCAACAACTAACAAGAAGACTGTGACATAATTTAATATGTGTTAGATAAATGATAAGGAGGATATCTGGCAAGTGTCCTCTATTCATATCGTCACTCCAATGGTAAAGTTGCATAACCAGTAGCTGTACCGTTAATAAAGTATTATTATCATAATAAATGATTTGCTAATTTACAATTATTTGTATGAATAGCAATTGTGATCTGAAATGGAATTTGTCACCATAGCGATGTTACAAGCCTTTTTTGGAGTATATGCTCCCACTAAGGGATACTTATTATAATAGAGAAATAAAGAGACTAAGAAGGAGGTGCAGACTGGAAAGAAATACAGTTAGAGATGGCTGTGGAAGTAAGGAGAAATTGAAGGAACTTACTAGAAAATTGAATCTAGCAAAGAAGGCAGCTAAGGATAACATGATGGCAAGCATAATTGGCAGTCATACGAATTTTAGTGAAAAATGGAAGAGTATGTATAGGTATTTTAAGGCAGAAACAGGTTCCAAGAAGGACATTCCAGGAATAATTAATGAACAAGGGGAGTGTGTATGTGAGGATCTTCAAAAGGCAGAAGTATTCAGTCAGCAGTATGTAAAGATTGTTGGTTACAAGGATAATGTCGAGATAGCGGAGGAGCTTAAGGCCAAAGAAGTAATAAAATTTACATATGATAACAATGACATTTACAATAAGATACAAAAGTTGAAAACTAGAAAAGCAGCTGGAATTGATCAGATTTCTGGGGATATACTAAAGACAATGGGTTGGGATATAGTACCATATCTGAAGTACTTATTTGATTATTGTTTGGTCGGAGGAGCTACACCAGATGAATGGAGAGTTGCTATAGTAGCCCCTGTGTATAAAGGAAAGGGTGATAAACATAAAGCTGAAAATTACAGGCCAGTAAGTTTGACATGCATTGTATGTAAACTTTGGGAATGCATTCTTTCTGATTATATTAGACATGTTTGTGAAATTAATAACTGGTTCGATAGAAGGCAATTCGGTTTTAGGAAAGGTTATTCCACTGAAGCTCAACTTGTAGGATTCCAGCAAGAAATAGCAGATATCTTGGATTCTGGAGGTCAAATGGACTGTATCGCGATTGACCTGTCTAAAGCATTTGATAGGGTGGATCATGGGAGACTACTGGCAAAAATGAGTGCAACTGGACTAGACAAAAGAGTGACTGAATGGGTTGCTATATTTCTAGAAAATAGATCTCAGAGAATTAGAGTAGGTGAAGCTTTATCTGACCCTGTAATAATTAAGAGGGGAATTCCTCAAGGCAGTATTATCGGACCTTTATGTTTTCTTATATATATAAATGATATGAGTAAAGGAGTGGAATCGGAGGTAAGGCTTTTTGCGGATGATGTTATTCTCTATAGAGTGATAAATAAGTTACAAGATTGTGAGCAACTGCAACGTGACCTCGAAAATGTTGTGAGATAGACAGCAGGCAATAGTATGTTGATAAACAGGGTTAAAAGTCAGGTTGTGAGTTTCACAAATAGGAAAAGTCCTCTCAGTTTTAATTACTCCGTTGATGGGGTGAAAGTTCCTTTTGGAGATCATTGTAAGTATCTAGGTGTTAATATAAGGAAAGATCTTCATTGGGGTAATCACATAAATGGGAATGTAAATAAAGGGTACAGATCTCTGCACATGGTTATGTGGGTGTTTAGGGGTTGTAGTAAGGATGTAAAGGAGAGGGCATATAAATCTCTGGTAAGATCCCGACTAAAATATGGTTCTAGTGTATGGGACCCTTACCAGGATTATCTAATTCAAGAACTGGAAAAAATCCAAAGAAAAGCAGCTCGATTTGTTCTGGGTGATTTCCGACAAAAGAGTAGCGTTACAAAAATGTTGCAATGTTTGGGTTGGGAAGAATTGAGAGAAAGAAGAAGAGCTGCTCGACTAAGAGGTATGTTCAGAGCTGTCAGCGGAGTGATGGCGTGGAATGACATTAGTAGATGAATAAGTTTGAATGGCGTTTATAAAAGTAGGAAAGATCACAATATGAAGATAAAGTTGGAATTCAAGAGGACAAACTGGGCAAATATTCATTTATAGGAAGGGGAGTTAGGGATTGGAATAACTTACCAAGGGAGATGTTCGATAAATTTCCAATTTCTTTGAAATCATTTAGGAAAAGGCTAGGAAAGCAACAGATAGGGAATCTGCCACCTGGGCGACTGCCCTAAATGCAGATCAGTATTGATTGATTGATTGATTGATTGATTGATTGATTGATACTGGTACTGTATCATTATAAACAGGTCAGAAAAATCACTAACTTGCATCTGTTTCAACTAAGTGGGAGTGAATATGCAATCACAAGTTTTCTTTTTCTCCGTGCTGTAAAATTACATTTTTACACTTTTGCAAAAATCCTTTATACTTGTTAAAATTACAACATGAAGTCTAGTAAATCATGTAAATATCTACAACCATGCAGGGGTGGTTTCTCCATAAGATTTCAGGTTTACGCTACCCCCATTAATTTTTTATATTTATTTTAGGTAAAGTTTTACAATTTGGATTACTCAACTACTGTATTTTCATTCAACAAGACAAACCTTTCAAGAGCTTGAAAGAGCAAATATTGACTACAGGAGACTAAAGGCGGTACTCTTAGATGTTCACAGCAGGAGCCAAAAAGTTTGCAGCAGAGAGTCAACCTGAGGTAGGATGAAACCTGGGCTGCCAGAGGGGTGCGTGGGGCTGATCGAGGGGTGCTTTTAGGCTGCTAGAGGGGTGCGTGGGGAGAGGAAAAGATAGGCGTGGCTTCTTATACATTGCTTAAATGGAGGTTTATCAACCTGGCTCTTTCTACCACGGCCGACTTGATGCGTCGCTCTTGCTAGCTCCTTGCAGCACAGCGAGGGATCCAGTCGGTCGTGCTCCTATGTAACCAACTACTAGCAAAGTTGCTAAAGACCGTTGGCGCTCAATGTGAGAGTCTGCTATAGAACAGGAATGTCACTTAGCGACATTGGATGGAAGTTCATCTTCTGGATATATAACTAATGGCTTTAAATTTGAAAATAAATCGGCCATTTCTTTCGGTATAGTTGTGAGCTTTGTTATGTGCGTACAAGCTAAGTAGCTTATTGATTTCACTGTGTAAACATTTGTGTCAGCGTGTGTGTTTTTATAATTGTGCGTTTTTATCAGTTAGTGGTGTCTGGCTCCATGGCTAAATGGTTAGCGTGCTGGCCTTTGGCCACAGGGGTCCCGGGTTCGATTCCCGGCAAGGTCGGGAATTTTAACCATCATTGGTTAATTTCCCTGGCACGGGGGCTGGGTGTATGTGTTGTCTTCATCATCATATCATCCTCATCACGACACGCAGGTCACCTACGGGTGTCAAATCAAAAGACCTGCACCTGGTGAGCCGAACCCGTCCTGGGATCTCCCGGCACTAAAAGCCATACGCCATTTCATTTCAGTTAGTGGTATTTTGCCAGATCATGAATTTGGTGCAGTTTCCGCAACGGACTGCTGAAGAAAAATCTGAGGTGAAATGAATGGGCAGGCTCACGCAACATTTAATTTTGAAACCAGATTCAATACCGGAATTAGGCTACCTCAAAGTGTTTCATTTCAATATGGTAAAAGAGTTTTTAAATGAAAAAATGTTACTGGGTTGTAGTAATATTCCTGAAAATAGAAATGTAAAATGTTTGTTTTATTTTTAATAATAAAAAGTATTGTTGATGTATCTGGATTTGAAACTTAGCCTGTAATCATATTATATCAATGGTAAAAATTGTGCATCACTGAACTTTTGAACCATCAGCCGCCACTGCAACCATGACATAACATGGCTTTGTCAGCAAAAGCTGATAAACAGATTGCTGTCTGTCTCTGTTTGCATGCACACAGCCAGAGGAATAAACACTTATTCTCCTTCTGTTTGATAACCTCAGCAGTCATAGAAATGAAGAAAGAAACTTACTACTAGATGTTCTCATTAACACTTCTAACTTAATGAATTTGTTCATTATTCTATATCTTGATCTATAGCTGTCCAGTCAGGTCAGGAATATCCTGCTACTGTATGTGACAGTAGACAGTACAACCTGCGACTGTCTGGCTGAGGGTCAGGTGGCCATTACCAAACCTGACAACCAGAAGGGGGGCCAACAGCTACGGGCGGAGGAGTTCCCCTTTTGGAGGCCAGATGAAGCCTTTTTGCAGGAAATGGCACTACATTCATCAGAAGTTGGCAGTCAATGGCTACGAAGGCAGAAGAAGGAACCTTGTAAACACCTCAACGGCAGAGTAGGCAGAGGAACTGCGAACCCCAAACTGCTGCCTTGCAGATAGGGAGTGGACCCCAAAGGCTAAGGGAAGTTACCCTGACAGAAAACGGCTGGCATGATAGCTAAGAGGGCAGCTCCCTCATAATGCTAGCTTCCGTAGGGCTAATAACCCATGTGGAGCGAAATTAACTATTCAGAGAAACATGAGAGTAGCTGGACGGATAACAAGGGAAAAGTACAAGCTTGCCATACTTGGAGTCAGTGAAACCAAGAGAAAAGGTAATGGCCAAATAAATTTGGATAAGGAATATGTAATGAGATACCCAGGAGCCAGCAGGAATGAATGGGCAAAAGAAGATGTGGCCATCATTATGTCCGAAGCAGTGGAAAACAAAGTGACAGGATGGGAACCTATTAACTCCAGACTTATCACAGTGGATGTGGAACTAGAAGAAAGTATTATGCTAGTGCAGATCTATGCCCCCACTGAAGATATGCAAGAAGTAGATAAGGAGCAATCTTATGTTCAAATGCAAAAAGCTATAGACAAAACCAGGGAAAGAAGTAGACATGTTATTGTGATGGGGGACTAGAATGCTAGGATCGGAAATAGGTTACGTCGAGGGGATGTATGGGCCAACATGGAGCAGAACGAACCATCAATACCAATGGTGAAAGAATGCTGGAATTCTGTATTGATAATGAGCTAAGGATTGGCAACACCTTCTTCCTCCATAAAAGTATCCATAAAATAAATTTTGAGGCACTAGGCCGAGGAGCAAAGAGTTGCATTGACTACTTTTGTTACACTAAAAACATGACTTATTTAGCACTAGATGTAAGGGTCTTCCGCAGTGCAGAAATAAGTATAGAACATAGGCTTCTGGTTATGAAAACAAGGTTCAAGGCTACACCCACACCCTCTCATCTTCGATTTGAGAAAATAAGAATTTCTGCATTTAGAGAGGAAGAGGTAAGGCAGAATTATGTTCAGAAGTTGGGGGAAATACTTCAGGAAACAGAAAGAGAAGAACCTGAGAGAGGTTGGAACTTAGAAGAGAGATGGAGTGAATTTAAGATGAATATTATCAAAGTAGCAGAAGAGGTCTGTGGGAAAACTACAGTAAACACATGAAGGAAACGAACAAAGTGGTGGACTGAGGAAGTCAAGGAAGTTGTAAGGAGGAAAAAGGTAGCTTGGAAGGAGTACACAATTAAATAAGCTTATAGTAGGTTCCACCTTTTCAATACATTTACAATGTTGTTATCTGATATTTACAACAAGAAGGGTAGAGTAGAGGACTGGAGGAACTATGTTGAAGCACGTAATGAAGCAAAGCGGCAAGAAAGGAACTGGCAGGAATTTGGTGAGGAAATGGAATCAGAATATAGAAATAATCAGAAGAAGTTTTGGAAGATACTAAGATCCCTCCAAGGCAAAACTGGAAAGAGAATCAGGAAAATTAAAGACAGGAACCAGAAGATTCAAACGAGGCCATGGGACATCCTTGATACATGGAGCACGTACTATGAGGATGTGTTCCACACAGACCAGAATTTACAAGATGACGCCGGTAATGGGGCAGAAGAAGAACTAGAAGAAGGGGAGACAATTATGCAGAGTGAAGTAAGAGAGGCTATCACTGAAATGAAGGTGGACAAGGCAGCTGGTTGGGATGGAATTTCACCGGAATTGATGAAGTATGGAGGAGAGGCTGTGGTGAAATGTATGACAAGGATATGTCAACAAGCATGGAGCATTCAGAAGATTCCAAAGGATTGGATTGTTCCTATCCATAAAAAGGGCAGCACTCTGGACTGTGCAAACTATCGAGCAATTTGTCTTTCCAGTGTGGCCAGAAAGATATACTCTCGCATATTGGAGAGGAGGCTGAGACAAGAAGTAGAGGAAAAGTTGGAAGAAGAACAGTGTGCTTGCAGGCCAAGTCGACAAACACACGACCATATATACACACTAAAAACTGTTATAGAGAAACGACTTAGTCGAGGGAAGGATGTTCTAGCTGCATTTGTCGACCTAAAGGCCGCATTTGACTCAGTCCCCAGGGGACAGCTTTGGGCAGCACTTGAAGACGAAAAGGTAACCAAGACTCTGTTATGCCACATTAGGAGCATGTACAATAGAGTCCAAGGAGTGGTAAGAATAGCTGGTGAATGCTCTAGGGAATTTGAAATTGTGAAGGGAGTAAAGCAGGGTGACAGCTTGAGTCCTCTTCTCTTTGTGATCTTCATTAGTAGTGATTGGTTGAGTGATTGACAAATTTTAGGTGCCTTCACCTAAACAACAATTTTATCCAGGGTGAATAAAATTATTTATAGCATAGACTGTAGTTTCTTATTTCCCAACTCCATATACCGATTTTCATTAAATTCTGTCAACCCATTTTCTTGTGGCTCGGTGTTGAAATGGACCAAGCAACAAAACTACAAATTCATGAATATCGGTGTTACCATAGCCGGTACGGTAAAAATGTATGACATAAATAATCAGAAATTTAATTCTATATAACTTTGGTTATGTAGTATTTATCGATACGACCACTAATAATATAAATATTTGAGAATTAAATTTTAGGCCTTCCTCTAAACTACCATTACATTCAGCGTTAATAAAATAATTATAAATATTCGTTTATAGGAAGGGGAGTTAGGAATTGGAATAACTTACCAAGGGAGATGTTCAATAAATTTCCAATTTCTTTGCAATCATTTAAGAAAAGGCTAGTAAAACAACAGATAGGGAACCTGCCACCTGGGCGACTGCCCTAAATGCAGATCAGTAGTGACTGAGAACCAAGTCATTAAGCAGTGTAAAAGAAGAACTAAAAGAATTAAGGTTGGCAACTGGAACATGAGACCAATATATGTCCAATCCCTGGTCTATGCAGACGACATTCTGATTTTGGCTGGAAAAGAGGAGTATCTCTAACAGGCTCTTACTGAATGGGCTTATGCCTTCCAGGACCATGGGATGGAAGTGAATGCGAGCAAAACCAAGGTCATGCAGTTCAGCAAAGTAGAAAAAGTACAGCTTCAAATCAAGTGGAACAATGAGGATATTGAGCAAGTAGAACAAATTGAGTATCTGGGCACCATTTTCAGAGAGGACAAAAATTAGAGGCAGAAATAAACAACAGAATTAGAAAAGCTAATCAAGTTTACTATGGTATAAGCAACACAATCATAGGGAAGAAAGAAATTATTAGAAACTCAAAAATGCGGGTATATCATGGCTGTGTACCTGCCAACCCTCCTGTATGGTGCAGAGAGTTGGATAGTGCATAAAAAACTGGAGAGCCGTCTGGTTGCCGCTGAGATGAGATATTTACGGAAAGTTGCCGGGAAAACTCGAAGAGACCACATTAGAAACACCACAGTAAGAGATGAGCTTCAGCAGGAGCCAATAATGGATGTCATTGAGAGGAAAGGAGTGGGCTGGATTGGTCACCTAGAAAGAATGGAAGATGAAAGGAAAGCGAAGCAGGTGTGGCGAGCCAGACCAACAGGAAGGAGAACATGAGTGAGGCCACGGATTGAATGGTACATCTTGGGACTGAGCAGGAAACGAGGGAAGACCCTGGGTGAGGTTCAGAGAATGGCGCACGACAGAAGAAACTTTAGTAAATGGCTGAAATGTCCCGACGCCTAACGGCACAAAGGGAAAGAAGAAGAAGATCTATAGCTGACATGGGAATATCACATTTATCATATTTGTGTCAGATTATCTCTATTTCCTCTATTCATATCGTCACTCCAATGGTAAAGTTTTGAAACCAGTAGCCATACCATTAATAAAGTATTATTATCATAATAAACACAACAACTTGGAAAATCCTCTGTGGTTCAATAAGCAATTTCATCATGAATAAAAGACGAGACAAGAGGAACACAGATTTGCTAATTTACAATTAATTGTATGAATAGCAATTGTGATCTGAAATGTAATTTGTCACTCCATCATCTGAAACATGTCCGCCTCCATAGCATAATGGTTAGCACTATTAGCTGCCATCCTCGGAGCCCCAGGTTCAATTTCTGGTACTGCCAAAAATTTAAGAATGGCAGGAGGGCTGGTATATGGTTAAAATGATATATGCAGCTCGTCTCCAATGGGGGTGTGCCTGAAAAGAGCTGCACCCCCTCGGGATGAGGATACGAGTTTACTTTATTTTTATCTGAAATATGAAGTAACTTAATTTTTTTATTATTTACATTTTATTTATTGTATGGCTTTTAATGCCGGGAGTATCCAAGAACATGTTCGGTTTGCCTGGTGCAGGCTGACACCCATGGGCAAACTGCATATCTGGATGTGGGTGGCGGTGGTGGTGGTGGTGGTGGTGCTGATGATGATGATGATGATGGGGTAGGGAGAGGGTGAAATCTGGTGTCGTTACATAGCCTACTCCTTTCGAATAACACCAAAGGGTCTGCTCAAGGCTTAACATCTCCATCCAATAGATGAAACACCATCGACAGTGTCATATGCCCTCACTCCATACGAACACTGTACAGAGGTTTGGAATTGAATCCAGGCTTCTGGCATGCACTCTAGTGATTATAAATTGTACACCACCATCTCTCTTACCTTGCCAGCCAACATTCTGGTGACATTTCTTTTCCATCGATGGTATTCGAATCAGCTAAGTACGGTACGGTGTCAGACTGTATAGACTTAACGATCATGGCCACCTGGCGGGCTAGGTAGTAACTAAATTATGTGTTTGTTCAGCATATTTTGCATTTTTTCAAATTATTCTTTTGGTATGGTCTAATATTTTTGACAAAAATTCTCACATTGGTGATATTTTAAAGTGACAAAAGAAAGTTATTCGTACATTTCTAACATTCTTTCTTATTCCCATCCAAGGCAGGTTTACAGAATTGTTGGGGCTATCTGCAAGCTACCTTCTAGGGCGTCCCATAGGGTCATCTCAGTTCTATCTAACCTAATTTATTCAAAGTACCAGACATTTGCATTGTTATGTAATTTTCCAGATGAAATGTAATTCCATAAACTAAGTTTTAAGCACTAATGTCATGTTTTCTTTATATTAGCAATCACCATAATGGTATTGATTTTCTCAAGCAAACAGAATATAAACAAATTATGTAACAGTCTAATGACACATTTTTCAAATATTTAAAGAACATATATTGTTTAATCGAATCTCAAAACACTAGCTCAATCTTACTAAACCACAATTTAAAATCAATTTCATCATGCAGAAGCTGAATTTTAAAAAATGAAGAGCCTAAATCCCATTTTATAGGCACTATATTCTTAAGAACTTTTCTTGCTTTCTGAGCAGCAAACATCTTCACTTCCTTATCAGAATCTAAGAACTGAGCTACCTGCCTTTCTACAGGTATGGCAGGAAAACCTCTTAAAAATTCCTCACTCATAGTTGAGCCCAAGTAACTTTTTATTTTATTTTTGTTGTTGTTGTTGTTGTTGTGGGCGAAGAAATGGAGAGTCCCAGGGCGAAAACTATGCCCTTTTACTCATCTGTTTCCTAGGAATAGCCGATGAGCCGGAAAATCTCAATCATTGCACTGGCGGGGGTAAAAGCGATCTGTCTTGTAGGTGGAGTACCTACAAGTCAGAGGAGAAAACCCCCTCTTCACTAAAATAATTTGGAAAAAAAAATATAAGCTTCTAAAATTTAGTGGTGGTAAAGAGGAAGGAGCCTTCTTAACAAACAGCGCTTTTCATGGGGTAATTTAGAGGTATTTAATGGATGGGTGGTTAAAATTTGGAATAGGCCGAAAATATTTTCAGGGCGGGTCGTATAAGAGCCAAGGGCCTCTGTACTTATAACGAGTATTAGGCTTCTTGGTTCTAATGACCTGCTTTAGTAACGAGATGCCCTGATCGGTGGACTGGGCTTGGAGTATTCTAGCCTTGGTCATCTTGGTTAGCTTGTTTATCTGAGTCCTAATAGTCGGAATATGGACTTCTGTGCGTATCTTCCTATTAGAACTCAGAATGGGGGCTCTTGTCATTTTTCTCAGTATTTTATTTTGGAAAATTTCTAATTTGGAAAGTGGAGTCTTGGGAATATAGCCCCAGGCCTTGCACCTGTAGAGCAGTATGGGCCTGAGACATGCTAAATAGAACTTTCTCTTGATGGAGTTTGAGATGTATCTATTATAAAGAAGAGGTTTCAGGTTGGCCACACTGCCCATGCTCGTTGCAGGGCCTGTTCCATGTTCCCTCTCCAGATAAGATTTCTGCCCATTGTTAGGCCGAGATACTTGATTTTATTGGTCCAGGACAGGGGGGTATCGTTTAAATGAAGATGACCAAGGCTAGGCCTTCATCTAGAAAAAATAATTGCTTGGGTCTTGCCAGCTCTTATTTTACTTCTGTTCCGAAGGCACCACTTCTCAAACAGAGAGATCCAAGTTTGCAGAGCGGTGATGGTATCTCTGTTTCTCCTTCTAGAGGCATAAACAGCTATATCATCAGCGTACTGCTGGATTTCTACTCCCTGCCACTGGGGTAGATCATTCACATATAGGGCGTAGAGTATCGAAGAAATTTTTCTACCCTGAGGGACTCCGGCTCGAAGCCTCTGAGGGGTGGAATTCTCTCCGTCTACTGTAACGTACAATTTCCTATGGGTTAGATAGGAAGTAATAATTTTGATTAAATAATTTGGAATTACATTGAGATCCACTACTAAATTTTCATGCCAGATGGTGTCAAAGGCCTTTTCAATGTTGAAAAATACCGCTGGCACGCTACGCAGTAAATTGAATGATCTACAGACATACTGCACGAGGCGCAGTGCCACTAGAGGGGCAAGTTCAGGCAAGCAGTGAGGCGATTGAGAAAAAGTCTCTCGAGTATCTTGGAGATATGAGGTAACAGGGTTATTGGTCTATAATTTTGAGGGAACAATCTATCCTTCCCCGGTTTAGGAATGAGGACCACACGGTCTGTCTTCCAAACCTTGGGGAAGTATCCCTGTTTAAAACAAGCTGAAATAATGGTAGCCAAAAAGATGACTGCTCTATAGGGCAGTGATTTAATTTCTTTATTGCTAACCCTATCATCCCCGGGAGACTTCTTCTCATTTAAGTTTTTTATAACCCTGCGGACCTCTGCAGGCGTGACGTCAGATACGTCGTTGTCAGGCGTCCATTGTTGTGTAAAAGATGAGACCTTTCTGTGTAACCTCACGGGTCCGTAGTTCGTTATCGTCGTTGTCATCGTCAGAGAGGTCGTGTGGTACACTTTGACCTTCTATAGTGTCTGCGAAGGCCTCAGTTTTATCGTAAAGGGAGAATGCTAGTCCGTGGCGGCCATGAATTGCGCGCCTGGGTGGGGGGGGGGGTGTCGATTCAGAGAACGAGTAACCCTCCAAAACTCGTGATCTGATTCTTTTTCAGTGAGGGTACAGCAGAATTCCTCCCATCTTTCCACCTTACATTCTAGTAATCGCTTACGGACTTCTTGAGCGAGTTCGCGGTAATCCACTCTATCCGCTGGATCCCGAAATCTTTGCCATCTTTCACGATATGCATTTTTAATTTTGATTAGGTCTTTAATAATTTCAGGGATAGAGTTTCCTTGGCTGTCTGTGCAACCTCCTGCATTAATATTATTAGTATTATTATTATTAATTTGGGTGAAAGAAATTGAAGTGTTGCGTTTTTCGTGCCTCTCTTTGTGTAAATACATACAGTATAAAAATACTTTAATGCACCAATACCGGACAGCATTCTGTTTTCAGCGAGGAAGTCGATAGTGCTGCTACCTACATGGCTTGGTGTGACCAACTCTTCAATAACATCACGGCCGACTTGATGCGTCGCTCTAGCTAGCTGGCGTGTTTTTTATAATGTGTAAGTGTTTGTCACTAAATGATCCTACATTGCAGTTATATTCCAAGAAAAGTGTTATGCGCTGAACAAATTACCCAGCAAGGTAATAGCATGGGAACTGGTAAGGACCGCAAGTATTAAAAAAAAAATAATGACCTCGCATCAGTGTTGAGGTTAAATTCTATGTCCCTTATATTAAGAAATCAATCAAATACTCCACTGAAATGTTAGTGGGACGTAAAAGGGCCCATGATTATTTATTTGTTCATTTATTTAATTATTTACTTTTTGTTTACAGCATGGACGCTTACCCCAATGACAGTATATATAACACTGATACATAATAACTGTCAGGCTGATTTCCGCTTCAATCAGACGCTAGTCTAAGCTCTTAATAGTACATTAATAATAATAATTTACAATCTAGTAGTTACATTTCCAGGGAATACAAATAAAATATTCTACAATAATATTTTACACCATACAGTAAACATTTCTTTGAAAGAGGCATATTCCACAGGTCATATGCAAGATGGTATTTTATACAACTTAGCAAATAATTCTTTGAAAGAGATTCTCCATAGGTCTCAGCTTTCATCATGAGAGTTTGATTCCAAATGACTTTTCATCGGAGTCATTACATTTGGTTTTAATTTGTGGGGTCTATTGCAGTGGCTGCATCTATGATCCCTTAGGTCTTCATTGTCAGCAACTTTTGTTTGAATAACTTGTATTCTTTTGATTCGTTTTCAGTGAGGGTACGGCAGAATTCCTCCCATCTTTCCACCTTACATTCTAGTAATCGCTTACGGACTTCTTGAGCGAGTTCGCGGTATTCCACTCTATCCGCTGGATCCCGAAATCTTTGCCATCTTTTACGATATGCATTTTTAATTTTGATTAGGTCTTTAATAATTTCAGGAATAGAGTTTCCTTGGCTGTCTGTGCAACCTCCTGCATTAATATTATTAGTATTATTATTAATTTGGGAGTTATGACTTATCGTATTCCCGCCATGTTGTGTGGGCGTACGATTATGCTTCTGCATTCCTTTTACTAATGAAGGTTCTGCTATTTACAGAGGTTAAATGAATGGGTTGAGAAAATAAGCTTTCAAATGCTTGAAAACAAACGATTTACAGGGAACAATATTCTAAATAGATATTTGTGACGGCAATATGTAATTTAATTTGTGCAACCTTTTTTGTCTTCAATGTATGGAAATTCATTATGTGCTTTTTAAAATGTGTAAATCGCAGAAAAAAAAAAAATTGCATAACAATCAAAACAGGCTTTAAATCTTAAAATAGGCAACGGAAGCCAAAATAGGCAAAAAAGGAAAAATAATGTCTCTACACTTCCTAAATGCATGAAAACATATTTATCTCTATCTGATTCTTCAATATATCCTGTCAGATAAAAAAGGCATTTTGCCTTACTTCCGGGCTCTAGTCATAATCATTATGGGCCACCTTTCTGTTCATACCCTTCATAAGAAGAGTAGGGGGAGTATCATTTGTTTGGTATTGTTTAAATGTTCTATAACAGTCTCTTGGTTTATGGCGATTGAAAGCTTCATCAATAGATTTTGTTTCCTTCTGATGGTTCCTTTTAACCCTCCTGATTTCTTTGGCCGTTAATCATCTAGCATTGATTAATTCTTCCCTACCGAGCTCGATAGCTGCAGTCGCTTAAGTGCGGCCAGTATCCAGTATTTGGGAGATAGTAGGTTCGAACCCCATTATCGGCAGGCCTGAAAATGGTTTTCCGTGGTTTCCCATTTTCACACCAGGCAAATGCTGGGGCTGTACCTTAATTAAGGCCATGGCCGCTTCCTTCCCACTCCTAGCCCTTTCCTGTCCCATTGTCGCCATAAGACCTATCTGTGTCGGTGCGACGTAAAAGCAACTAGCAAAAAATTCTTCCCTAGAACTTTCATTTTTTTTGTTGCTGGTCATTCAATCAAGGTTTATACTGGCCTAGTATTGCTATGGCACACTCTTCATTCCACCATGCATGTTTCTTCATTTTTTAAATGGCAGCAACTTCTTCTGCTAAGGCTCCCCAAATTGTCACTTAAAAGCATTTTATATATATATATATTTCCTTCCTTTAAAATTGTTCTTGCTACCTGGTGCATCAGTGTTAAATTTTGAATTATTTCAGAGAATTCTCTTTATTTGCACATTTGTTCAATGTGATTATGAGACAGTTCATGGTTAGAGAGAGCCTTTTGGAGTCCCTGCCAGTCTCTATATCCACTTCCTGTTTGGAGCCACAGCCGGAGTTGAACAATTTGCAACAAAAGCAATATACAGCATCTTTTTCTTTTTTTTAGTATAATAAATTATGTTTCACTTTTTTGCTTAAGCTGGAAAAAGCAGTGGTATACTCTACAACAATGTCTGGTTTCTTTATCGATGGAA